>NC_037591.1:6157338-6472963 GCF_003073045.1 Pomacea canaliculata
GAGTGAGTGAGTGAGTGAGTGAGTGAGTGAGTGAGTGAGTGAGTGAGTGAGTGAGTGAGTGAGTGAGTGAGTGAGTGAGTGAGTGAGTGAGTGAGTGAGTGAGTGAGTGAGTGAGTGAGTGAGTGAGTGAGTGAGTGAGTGAGTGAGTGAGTGAGTGAGTGAGTGAGTGAGTGAGTGAGTGAGTGAGTGAGTGAGTGAGTGAGTGAGTGAGTGTGAGTGAGTGAGTGAGTGAGTGAGTGAGTGAGTGAGTGAGTGAGTGATGAGTGAGTGAGTGAGTGAGTGAGTGAGTGAGTGAGTGAGTGAGTGATGAGTGAGTGATGAGTGAGTGAGTGAGTGAGTGAGTGAGTGAGTGAGTGAGTGAGTGAGTGAGTGAGTGAGTGAGTGAGTGAGTGAGTGAGTGCTGAGTCACCTGAGTGGTGATGAGTGAGTGAGTGCGGTGCGTGCGTGCGTGGTGCGTGCGTGCGTGAGTGAGTGAGTGAGTGAGTGAGTGAGTGAGTGAGTGAGTGAGTGAGTGAGTGAGTTGTGCTGCTGTCACCTAATGGTGAGTGCGTGCGTGCGTGCGTGCGTGCGTGCGTGAGTGAGTGAGTGAGTGAGTGAGTTGTGCTGCTGTCACCTAATGGTGAGTGCGTGCGTGCGTGCGTGCGTGAGTGAGTGAGTGAGTGAGTGAGTGAGTGAGTGAGTGAGTGAGTTGTGCTGCTGTCACCTAATGGTGAGTGCGTGCGTGCGTGCGTGCGTGCGTGCGTGAGTGAGTGCGTGCGTGAGTGAGTGAGTGAGTGAGAATAACAGTTTGGAGAATCTCTTAAAGTTCAACGGTTCAACGTCATCACATAAAAAAGTGCATATAGGTACAAGACGGTTATCAAAGTTTAGTGCATTGTCACTGGTATGTTCACAAACAGCACGTACCGAACAAGTCCGCGTCCACAAACTATTACACTATGAGCATTACCATATGACGATGACTCATCCCAATTTCTACGAACAGTTGGAGAAGGCTACCCTAGAGGCACCGAAGAACATCCTCGCCATGATAAGGAATTTCCATGTGAAGGTCATCCCTGATGCATATCAGCAATGGGTCAGCAGGGTTATTAGTTCAATCCCCATGAGGATCAACATGAAGGTATGGTATTTTTTTCTGTTTTGCATAGAAAGAAAAAAAAAGAGAGAAAAGAGTGAAGGATAACCCAGAGTAACACGTTTTGGGTGACCACAATATAAAATAAACATGGGACGCCCACGTACAGAAGTTTTTGTCTTTTGTAGGCTGAACACCTGTGAGACGTAGAGTATGTCTGTGTCTATAGTGGCAGTGAACAACGGTGGTCCACCATCTCCCGATATATCGGCTACAAATTTTTTTTCCAAGATGGGCAGACCTTATAAGGAAATATTTTATGGTACATATATAAAAACACAAACTACATCATCTTGAAATAAAAAGTATGTATACGTTATCATGTGCAAGACTGAGGAATGATGCAGGTGACACAGGAAGGTAAAATTAAAAGCAATGTCATCCAAAGTTCACGCTGTGGGGACGAAGTCTCCATGCCATCATCATGCGGTTTTTTTTTTAAAAAAGTGTGTGTGTGTGTGGCATCATTTCATACGCTTGTCCGTGACTGAAAAATTCCACCAACCAAAGGCCACTTGATTTATTAGAGAAAGGTAAAGAAGATAAAATGAGATAAATAAACTCTGCACCGCAGATATGCCCTACTGTAGGCGACGCGAAACAGTTTATTGTCCCTCAACTTAATAGGACATGGGAATAAAACCGGATTTTCGCAGATTAATCATAATTTTCATTTTAAAAATTCCGAAAAAAGGTTAAAAAACCTTCAGTGTGTGTGTGAGAGAGAGGATGTGAGACCCACCCACATGTCTATTGTTCAATGGGAAGATCACCAAAAATGTATTTTTGACAGCAAACTACATTTCCACAAACCTCTAGTCTATGATCTGCGCATGTTTCCTTATTGTGAACTTTTCATATCAGTTCGTGTACTCGGTTGTATGAAGTCGGTCGAGTTTAGTACATGGTAACTTAAAATTGCATTCTTGTTCATCGTCGAAGAAATGTGGCTATTGTGTCCCTACTATACTAGTCAAGCCAAAATAATTATTGCGGCGGTTTTACCCTTAATTTCCCGCAGTTGCCTAAGTACCAACACTTGATTATCTCGAACGACAAAATGAATACCTTCCTTGTGTGAGAATGGAAATTTCCACGCAAATAAAAGGAAACACAATTTTCGAGAAATATTACATTCTGACGATACAATTTTTCACAATTAAATTTATCAAGAAAACACGGTGGAGGACCTATATATTCAGTCAACATTTTTTTAAAAATAGAAAGTATAATGCACATTGCATATATTTAAGTGGTAAAAATAAACTTATAAAAAAGGAAGTTAAAGATGTTGGTTAAGAGTGAGGAAGGATTGAGTACTTTTGGAAAAGTAAAATAACTTCCGAAAATAATACTTCAGCCAAAACATTCAACGTTCCAAACATGAGTGACGAGCTCAGTGTCCAAGAGATAAGATTATGGAACTTTTGAACTGAACTCGTGTCGTGGTACTAATAATAAAAGATATATATATATCTGTATATTTTCTATGCCCTAATGGTCTTAAAAAAAAATTTCCAAGCGGCATGTACCAAAGGACGTTTCGGTCAGGGTCTTCGGATAATTTGAACTGTTTCCCCGATAAAAAGACCGCAGTTTTAAAAATTGACTGAAGATAAAAAAGACATGCAGAATCAGGGCTGATAAGTTAATGCGCTGGCAATGAAATATAAGGAGCAATAAACTTCATAGAGGCCATTATTTTTTTTTAAAAAAGAGCTTGAGCAGAAAACCATCTGGATGCTCTGTTTGAGTAAACGGCGAATGAAAATAATGATGGCGTTGAAGGTGGCCCTCATCATGCTGGCTATCCTGCCAGGTAGTCACCAGGCAGAAACGATTCATTTTGTACCAGCTAGCTCCTTGAATTTGACCGTTCCAGCTGGTGCTAAGGTTAGGGAGCCTGTGACCCTTCAAGTTTCATTGCAGCAGTCGCTCAACACCATAGGACCACATTTTTTGAGTGTAACTCTGGACACCCATCTTGTGCAAACCAACTGGTCAACGTTTGACTTGAGGTAGGTTTGACTGCACCGGCATTAACATCAATGTGTGTGTGAGTGAAATTACATTACACTCTGTGTCCTTATGTAAAGAGTGGTGATATTAATTTCTTTACTTGCACAGATAAATGGTCATATATCTCTACAAGAAGGCAAACGCGACCAAAATGAAAAACAGATCTTTTTACACTTCAAAGAAGCATTTTTATTTTGCCACTGGTGTTTCTTTCAGATCCACAAAAGTGAAAAACCTTGCCCATGCTCTGTCACCAAGCTACCTCCGGTTTGGAGGCTCAATGGCAGATTCCTTGTATTTTCAGTCTCCGCATGGAGTGGCAGAAAAAATCGTGCACGCTACAAATCGTCCACTCTTTAATATGACAGGTACATCAGCTACGACTTGAGCATTGCAGTGCACAGAAAAGCTAACACCTATGTATGAAGCTGACATGCTTCTTTTATTCAGAGGACAAACTTAAATGTCTTTCATAAGGATTGTTCCAGAAAGTGAATGTTAGAGTTGTATGATTATCATCATAAATTAATGCTATACATGTAATTATTTGACAAGTGTTACGTATAATTAATATGGTAAGCTAAGTGAAAATTTCTCTTGTACAAATATGTTAACATTTTTGCATTCACCTCTGGCAGTCATTCACTATCAGTATAACTGGCACAAATAGCCAACATTTTGAGAGACTGTTGTTTGTTTGTTTTTTTCAGCCAAACAGTTTGATGACATTATCTTGTTTGCTCGCACGGTTGGCTGGGATTTTATCATGGACCTGAATGTACTCAATCGCTTCCCAAACGGCTCTTGGAATCCTACCAATGCTCGGGAGTTTCTTCGCTATGGATCAGAGAAAAACTATTCCATTGTTGGTTTTCAGCTTGGAAATGGTAAAGAGAAACACTTTAGCATCCATGTAAATGTCCAGACAGGACTCCAAACCTAATAAGCCTCAGAATATTTTAGATTGTTTTTGTGCACCATGTAACAGCTAAACTTTACTTCCACATTTTAAAGTGTTTCAAGGAATGTGACAAATGAAGTACAATTTTTTTGTTTTACTTTTCTGAGGATTTGAGGTTATCTTTGAACTCTTGTTTAAGTGGAACAGAACTTGAAAAGATTAGGTAAGTCCACAAGGCCGGGAAAGTCTTTATGGTCCAAAAAAAGGTCTACATTTTCACAAGCATTTTTGAGTTGTATGTTTAGAAATGTTTTTCAGCGTTCCTAATTTTTTTGATAAGGTACTAATTTCGAACATCAGTGTGTAACTGATCCCTCAATGAGTTGTTTTCATATCAATCATATTGACACAAGGATGTGTTATTGGGCTTTTTTTATATAAACTGTCACTATGTCATTTGCAACCCTACATTTCTAGGTTTTAACCATTCAGTTACCGTGCAAACATATATTACAGCACACCTGTCCTGAGTCTGAGTATGCTTGCTGTGTCTCAGAGTATGATCTCTTCCCTGATCACGACAACTACACCCTATCTCCAAGTCAGATGGCAAAGGATGTGTCCACTCTGAAGAATTTACTGACAGAGTTCCCTTTGTACTCTAGTTCTTTCATTGTTGGCCCAGAGACAGCAACAAACAGAAATAATTTTTTCCACAGGTAACCATAATAATTACTAAAGCATGACATATACCTTTCGTTTTACATGATTTGATTTTGTTGCTAGCTAGCTGCTATTGTGCATGAAAGTTTTATAAATTACCATTTGTTTATTCCTGAACCCTTCACGTCAGCACCAGCCCTCCCACTAAGACAGATATCATCGAAGCTATCAAAAACATGGAAAGTGCCAAAGCAGCACCCCCAGAAGCACTAAAGGCAGATCCAGAAACAATAGCTGGAAACTAGGCCACCTGGTCGAGCTACCAAAGAAAGGAGACCTCTCTAAGTGCAACAACTGGCGGGGGATCGTGCTGCTGTCCATCAGCAAAGTCCTGACAAGGGTAATTCTGGAGAGCCTGACGAAGGCACTAGACAAGAGACTGAGACCAGAACAAGCAGGGTTTCGCCAGGATAGATCATGCACTGACCAGATTGCCACCCTCCGTATTGAGCAGTCTATTGAGTGTCTTTTGAGTAAGTTTTGTGGACTTTGAAAAGGCACTGGCAAGTGTAGACAGGGACGTCATCTGGAAGCAGATGATCCGCTATGGCATTCCACCTAAGCTTATAAACATTATCCAGGGGTTGTACGAAGACTCGTCCTGCCAAGTTATTCACAATAGTAAACTCACTAAACCTTTTGTAGTGAAGACTTTTGTAGTGAAGACCCACGTAAGACAGGGTTGTCTATTATCACCAACAATCTTCCTGATGGTCATAGACTGGATTATGTGCAAAACAACCCAAGATAACAACACCAAGATGTATCCAGTGGACCTTCACCAACCAGCTAGAGGACCTGGACTGTGCAGATGAAATTAGTCTCCTATGTCATCGGCAACAACATGCACAAACCAAAATGAGTAAGCTAGCAGAGGAAGTAGAGAAAACTGGCTTAAAGGTCAACAGAAAGAAGACCGAAGTGATGAGAATCAACAACAAGCAAGAACTTACAATCCAACTTAAAGAAGAGAACATACTGGAAACAGATCGCTTTGTGTTTCTGGAGAGCATTGTCAACAATCTGGAACTCCCGAGCATTATTCTTTCGCAGTAGGACCAGCATCTTCAACACCAATGTGAAAGAAGTCCTGCTGTATGGTTTTGAAACCTGGATAGTGACAAGCAGCATCAACAACAAGCTCCAGACTTTTACCAACCGATGCCTACGCCATATTTTTGGAATAAGATTGCATAAAAAGATCAGCCTATAGCAGGGGTGGGCAAACTTTTTTGTTGCGAGGGCCGCATTGCTGGGTCATGACTAGTCCGAGGGCCGCACCTTGTAATTGAATACAAAAACGACGTAAAATCGCCAAATTTTAAACAAGCATTTATTTAATAATGCCACATGAAATATGTAACACTGTAGGAATAAATATAAAACCAGAATGAACAATTAAGCACACACAATTTAATGAGAAAAATGTTTTTTGAATACAATTTTGCTGATTCTTTTAAAATTTGGCTCAAAATTGGAAGATACTCTTCTAACTGACTACAAGTTTGCATCTGAAAGCAATGACCTGTTCTTTGACTTGTTTATATTCATGCAGGAAAAACTTTGCTCACAGATGTAACTTGAACCACTGACCAAAGTTGTAATTCCAGGCATTACGTACGCAGCAGGCGTGGGAAGGACTAAGCGTAACTTGTTTTCGGTAATATTTTTTTGTGTTGCCAAAGGGCTTCTGCGGCCGCAGAGAACCACTTGGGGCCGCATGCGGCCGCGGCGCTATTTGCCCACCCCTGGCCTATAGAAAAGAACCAAACAGAATGCCACTAGCCAAGACATCAAAAAGTGCAAATGGGGCTGGATAGGACACCCTGTGCAAACCAGCTGATATCAATGCCAGGCAGGCACTTGACTGGAACCCTGAGGGAAAGAGGAGAGTTGGGAGACCGAAGCAGACTTGGAAAAGAACACCAGTGAGCGAGGCAAAGGACATCGGAACCACCTGGGCCCACCTGAGGGGTGCTGGCCAAAACCAGGTCCGCTGGCGAGGTGTTGTTGCGGTCCTATGCTCCTCAAAGGAGCAACAAGGAATAAAATACTAAAACTATTCCTGAGCCATATCACATACAATAAAATAAGTTAGATAACTGTTTAGGAGAAGAAGTAAATGTCTGTCATTTAAAAACGTTGGAGGGAGGGATGAGTGAGTGTTACAGAAATGCAATTTCTATACATTTGTGGGACAACTATTTTTCTGTATTCAAGACCATTATATTAAAAATGGGAGAGACTATTTAAATGCGATCGACCAGACTCGTCTACCCTTTGATGCATTTATTATTTTCTCACATTTTTTTGTCTTTTTTTTTCAACTTTATTGTGACATCCTCTAATGTAATAATTTTCCAGTTTTCTTGCTGATGGTGGAGCCGCATTGGTGAGGGCCAGTAGCCTGCATCAGTAAGTGTTTTGATCATTCATTGTCATAAATTTGCTTGCATAGTAAAACAGTGGGTGCATCTGAAGAAATGAGTCTTTGAAAATGAAAATTGTTTAAATGTAACAAGGGAAGTGGGAATGTGGTTGCACAGTTTCACACCTTTTTTTTTCTTTATATACAAACCAGAAAAAATACCATCACGTTTACCCTCACGGGGATTGAATTAATGCATCCCGTCGCCTCTCGCTGCTGTGATTCGTAGAGTGAACTTCGTGCTTTACACATTAGTGGTATATATATATATATTCTTGTTGGTGTCTCTTAGTCATATTGGAATATTGAATTGCACTCATTTTCAGTTACTACATGAAAGGATCAACTGCCATTCTTAAGAATTACACTGATGTTGTTGTGATGAATCGACTTGTAGGCTTTCTGCAGTCTGCATTGTCTCAGACCCGTTCTGTGGAACCAGATCTTCCACTGTGGTTAACAGAGACCTCTTCAGCATACGGGGGAGGCACACACAATATTAGTGACAGATTTGTGGCAGGGTTTTTGTGAGTAGTATCTTCCACTTAATTCATGAATATTCAACTGAAATTCGGCATGATGTAATGTGCTAGGCCATTTCTGGTTAAATTTATCTGTCATGTGCAATTTTTTTTTTGTTTTATTTATCTTCTTATGCATTTTCTACATTGTCTACAACTCAGGGGCCATATAAAATGTGTTAGCCATTACTCTGGATTTAACACACCAAGTGTTTCAGAATACGCAGAACATACGCAGAACTTTAAAAAGTAAAACTAAACAGTTTGGTTCCATTCATTTACATACTAGCTATTGTTAAAAATGTGTGACTTTGATATTTTAAGTATATTTATTTTTGCAAATAAACTATAAATAAAATAATAAATTGTTTTAGATGGCTTGACAAGCTTGGTGTGTCATCTAATATGGGTGTAAAAGTAGTCATCCGTCAGGCTTTCTATGGTGGTAACTACGCGCTAATCGACACACACCTTAATCCAAATCCAGTGAGTACAGCTACCTTAGCTTTTTACTCAAATACTATGGTGTCGTCTATGTGACTAAAATGTAGTTGTAGTGGACAAAGCCATTTATGTATACTTGGTTGCTTTTAAAAGTTTATTAACTGTTCCTTGAGGTGATTATGACTTTTCAAAAATAATGAAGGGTGATGAAAAATGACAATAGTAACTGTGTCTTCAGGAACAACGCAGGTATGTGTAAAAGAAGCATTTTGTTACATAAAAGTATGAATTTGACGAACAAGAAATATTAAGGTTGCTAAGCTACTACAGTACATAGAAGTTTTATTTAATTTACTTTAATGTGTTATAGAATTTATAATAGTATGAAGCTATGTACCCGAGTTGATATATGGAAGTGTTCATGTGCTCAGTCAGCACTTTAGAAGAACAAAATTAGTGAATCGTGATTCTCTCTAGAAATTATAAAAATGATCTCTTTCCAACTTATTTTCCAAATCGCCTAAGTGATTTTAGCAATATGTAGTACATATCATTCAAAATGTCGTCAAAGCAGCCATGTTTAGCATCTTAAAAAAAATTTATGCAGGGTACCATAGAAACGTTATAAGTAGATATAATTATGATTTATTTTAGTAATAAAGGTACACGAAGAACATACTTAGACACAAAAGCTTAAATAAGAAATAACTGAAATGAAAAGAAATTTTCAGGACTACTGGCTGACACTCCTGTTCAAGCGCCTTGTCCGTGGTCCAGTGTTCAATGTCAAAGGAGCCAGTGATGTGAGAATGTATGCAGCATGTGCCAATCCAGCCAGGTGAGATTACGTATTTGAATATAAATAATATTGTTCTTGCTTATACAGGATAAGAATGAATGCTGATTGAGCTTAAAATTGAGCTAAATGGCCTACTAGAAGGACAACACGAGTGCTCAGCGAAAATCGGTGGAAAGAGAGCATAAATTATCACAAAAATATTCCGGTGTTATTTTATGATGAAGAGAAATATGATATTATCTTTTAAACAAACCTGGATTTGCATTTGCTGAATTCGAAAAACATCCAGAGATTCTACTTGCAGAGCCTGTGACATCTATGCAGCCTGCTTAAAATTCGACACTGTTGACTTTGTGGTTGATGATTTGGTTTTTTAAAAAAGATTTTAGTGAAAGAGAAAAAAAAACAGACACCTGAATGATGTGATAACTAACTTCACTGCAGTAAGTTTTTGTTATATCCTTGCTGATGTCATCTATCATTGCCTTCTGATTTATTTTTCCAAAAGCTTTAGACAAGGAGCGCTGGTAATCTACTTGCTGAACCCCAACAACTACTTTGTGCCCTTCAATCTACCCCAGTTTCCTCACGAAGTGTATCACTTATACATTCTGACAGCAGGGGACAGTGATGGTCTTTTGTCAAAGTATGGACAATTTTTATTCATAAGACAATAGAGGCTAAATTTTGAAATAGATGTCTTTGATAAAGATGTATGTCTCAGAAGCCGTAAATAATGTAGATACACATACTTAGATTTCATAAAAGGAGCATGGGCAATAAACCAGTTTAAAATTTTTAGGATAATTCAGCATAGCTTAAGGGAAATACTGATTTCCAGTTTTTATGTGTTTTGATACAGTGTTTACACAACTGCCATGAAAGATGTGCCTTGTATTTGTATGTTGCTAATTATTTTACCAGGCAAATATACTGAACTCTCCCTAAAATATAAATTTCTTGGTAATAATTAGTAACAATAGTTAGTTTAAAATCATTGCAGGTTTTTTCTGGTACTTATCACCTTTATAGATAATCTTCACCTATAACACAAGACCTAGGAAAATGAATAATTATATGGGCTTACTTGTTACTCTTTATTCTCAGGTTCTCTGCATTGAATGGGAAGAAGCTGCAGATGAATGGAAATGACCTGCCTGACTTGCCCGCTGTGACTCAGAAGCAAGGCCGAGTTATAATGCCACCATATTCTTTTGGCTTTGTGGTGTTACCTGATGCTGATGTAACACTTTGCCGTGATCTTTAAAAACAGGCGCGTTTGTGTGTTTTGGTTGTTGTTTTTTTTTGTCACTGCGCTGTTACAAAATTCCTGTACCCTTAGGATAACCTTTGTCATCGGCTGTCCGAGGGATCGAGGAACCAATTAAAACCATTGACTTAACTTTGAAAAAGTATTCTGTGTTGTGAGTTCTTGCACGACTGGCCTCCCACCGTGTAACCACGTAAAAGAGACGTGTGGGTTACAAAAGCAAAATATAACTTTGAGCCTGTAAATACTATAATGTATTTAGGCAAGTGATAAGAATTAATGTATTTATTTTTAGTAAATACTTGAAATATAAACCTCTACAAGTGGTGGAAGTAAAATGAGGTGAGAAGTTCATTTCAGTTTCTTGACCAGCACTAGTCATTGTGTGTGATAGACGGAGGCGCTGGGTATATCAATACATCAAATGACCACATACTGACCAATGGCGAGCAAGCTCTGACTAATAGTTTTAATACTTTCTTTACTCGATTTGAGACATTATGACTACTAAGAATTAAGATTAAAGAAAGCTTCAGTTTTCTTACTCTTGGTCAGAGGATTGTAATTCTCCAAAAACAGAAAGCAAAGCTGTTTAAGGGAGTAAAGATAAGCAAGGTTTCAGGTCCAGATGGTATCTGTGGCAGAACATTACGTGTCTGTGTGAACCATCTCTAGGATGCATTTTTCAACACATATATTTCAGCGCTCTCTGGATTCATTCTCAATCCTTGCTTCTTGGAAATAGTCTTCCATTGTACCAGTTCCGAAAAAAGCTTTAGTTCAGCATCTTAATGACTATAGACCAGTGAGCATTAACGTCGTTAGTCATGAAATAACTGTAGAAAATCATTAAAGCACTGATTCTGAATTTCACTAACTGCAATATGTAAATGCCAGTCTAAAAGAAGTGTTGATAATGCTTGGGTCGTCGATTCTGTGTAATTGCTCGATCTCAGGCCCAACAGATTAAGGCTGTCCTTGTCTCCACCCAGTGACTTCTGCACTCTTGTGTGTGCGAATGAATGTAGAGCAAACACAAGCCTGAATCATGATCGTGCGATCGAGGGTCTGTTTGGTGGAGGAGATAAGAATTAGACTTAATTGAACTTTTTAAACAGCCCAGTTTGTTCCTGCATTTTCAACCATTTTTTTTTAAAAAGAATGATAAATGACATCAGAATAAGCAAATAGTGAACAAGCATGCAGTTACTTTTCAACAAGAAAAAAATCTTGTCTGTTTCATTTTGGGTAGTTAAATTTATCTTATCAGTCTGGCATATATAAAACGTCACTGGAGATAACAAGTAACGAAAAACTTTATAAACGACCGATCATTATTGGTGCCATTTTAGAAAGTCTGCATATGGCCAAAATGGCAGCAAGCACATACATGTGCAGAGTGGCCATTGTCCTCCTGGTTGTCATGCCAGGGAGCTACCAGGCAGAAATAGTCCATTTTGTACCAGCTAGCTCTTTGAATCTCACTGTTCCAGCTGATGTCAAGGTTAGGGAACCTGTATCGGTTCATGTCTCCTTGCAACAATCCATCAACACCATAGGACCACATTTTGTGAGCGTAACATTGGACAGTTCTCTTGTGCGCGCAAACTGGTCAACTTTTGACTTCAGGTAAGGCCGGACAAAAAAGAGTGTAATGCTGAGGTAGTAACTTGTGTTAGTCTTAAGTGATCTGAAGAAAATTGTATGCTGTCTCACATTTCCACAATACATTTCAGGTCCACAAAATTACAGAACCTTGCTCATGGCCTGTCACCGAGTTATTTGAGATTGGGTGGAACAGCGGCAGATGTCCTGGTTTTTCAGTCAGGTTCCAGTCATCCTTCCCATGGAGGGGAAGGGAAGCCAGTGGACCTCAAAAGTCATCCAATATTTAACATGACAAGTATGTGAGTTATCTTTTGAGTCCCACCATGCCACTTATGTAAAGAAATCTGAAATATTTATTTCTTGTTATCAGGTGGGTTGCTATAGTGAATGTTTTAAAGTATCTGAACACACATAGCATTTTATTAATACATATACTCATTCGTCTTCTTGTTCCTATTCGCCACCAGTGGAGTAAAGGGCCACATGTACTCATTAATGAGAAAAATCATATGAAAAAGACCACATTTTGTTCTTAGTTGTGAAGTTCTTGGTGTAAAGTGTGTAGGCAATTCATGTGGTACTGTGTTTCAGCCAAACAGTTTGATGATATTAACCTGTTTGCTCGCACTGTTGGCTGGGATTTTATCATGGACTTGAATGCACTCATTCGATTCCCAAATGGCTCTTGGGACCCTAGCAATGCCCAGGAACTTCTTCGTTATGGATCAGCGAAAAACTATTCCATTGTTGGATTTCAACTAGGAAATGGTAAAATTTTGTGGTGAAAGTGGGTACCTGTAACAGTCACAGTTACTGCCACTGTGAATAAATTTTAATATACTTCAAATAAGTTTTTCAGAATGTTTGTTTCCAGGCAAGATCTATCACTTGAAATAACTTTGCTAGACTTAAAATAATAAAGATAGCAATTACAGAGGGCAATGTTGAAGCGACAGATTCCTATTGATTTGAGTTTTGACCACATCTGGTATATATTTGCTTTTTATACCACTGGATTCATTCTGATTCTTGTTTTGTCCTATACAGAATATGATGTATTTCATAGTACCTTCAACTACACAGTGCTTCCAAGTCAGCTGGCAAAGGATGTATTAACTCTGAGCCAAGTGCTAGCCAAATTTCCTTTATACTCTAGTTCTTTCATCGTTGGCCCAGAGACTGCAACAAACAACAATAATTTTTTCCATGGGTGAATATTCTGATTGTGTCACCAGTGAATTACATGGTTGGATGTTAATATGTAAGGATTTTTACTTTTTAATACTTGATATTGATGTAGGATATTTCTCCCCCTCTGCCCAAGTACCCAATTTCCAGGCGTCAACTTTTTCTCACACACACAGGCTATAAGACATCTGTTAATGTGTCCACCTAGAAAAGAATCTCTCAACCTTTCATCTTTCCATCTCACATTTGTGAGCTGTGAAAATACTCGTCAGTCATACAGATAACATTATTTTCAGTTTTCTTGCCAGTGGTGGAGCTACAGTGGTTAGAGCTGGAAGCTTGCATCAGTAAGTACTCTCAAATTTTTTTTTTTGTTTTTTTTTTTTTAAGAAAACTGTGAAATCTCTTTTTAAGTTCATCTGAAGAAAGAAGTACATGCAGAAAATGTGGTTGCTCATAACTAATTTGCCTTGTAGGATTTTTGTCTTTCATACAGATACTTAAAGCTAGCTGTTTACACTTTTTCTATTCAATTTTATTCTGTAAATGGTTGGTTTTCGGTTGGTGTAAGATGGCATTATTCTATTTCAATACTGATCATACTAATTGTCATTGTCATTGTCATTGTCATTGTCAATGTATGACCATCTGTTGTCAGTAACATTTTGTATTTTCATAGATTTTTTTTTACAATAGCAAACGCAGACAATGTTGACATTATGCAAAAAGTATAGGCCTTAGGACACATGTCTAATGTTTGTTTTTTAGCTACTACATGAAAGGATCAACAGCAGTTCTTAAGAACTACACTGATGTTGGTGTTTTGAATCGACTTGTGGGCTACCTGCAGTCTGCATTGTCACAGACCCGTTCTGTGGTCCCAGACCTTCCAGTATGGTTAAGCGAGACTTCCTCATCATATGGTGGAGGCACACCAAATATTACCGACAGATTTGTGGCAGGATTTGTGTGAGCAGTTTTTCAATGTTCTTGTCACACAAATTCTAGCTGACCTAGCTGGTCATAGTTTTATGATCTGAGAAGTGCTCAAATCTCTGAACATTGTCTTCTAACCTTCATACATTTTATATCTATCTTTATCAGATTTTAATTTTTTTATTTATTAGTGTTGTAATATCAGGGCTTATCGGATCTTAATGAGAATTCTGTGCTTAAAGCTTTCCCATGACCTTCATCATCTTAATCATTACCACCACCATGACTATCATCACCATAATTGAGAAGGCAACTATTCTCAGGTGGCTTGACAAGCTTGGTGTGTCTTCTACCATGGGTTTGAATGCTGTATTTCGCCAGACCTTCTATGGTGGTAATTACGCTTTGCTAGATACACATCTAAACCCAAATCCGGTGAGTGGAACAACTTGAATTAACATTTTGAAAATATGCTTTGAAAGTTAAAGATTGGAAGCAGGATTTACTCTTAAGAAAAACAACTTGTCTTGCAGGACTACTGGCTGACACTCCTGTTCAAGCGCCTTATCCGTGGTCCAGTGTTCAATGTCACAGGAGCCAGCGATGTGAGAATGTATGCAGCATGTGCCAATCCAGACAGGTGAGATGCTGACCATTATTGTGCTCTGCATTTAATAATTTAATAAGTAAATATTTAATGTTTATTGTTTTGGCTTGTTTGCACCAGACTTACTGCTATTCCAGTTAATCCAGAATGAGATAGTTGAAAAATGTCTTGTAGTAAACTTCCCCTCAGCCATTAATAGTAACTTCTTCATGGATCTGAAAATTTATTTTAAACAGTGTTCATGCACTTTGTGATATTCCTTGAAAATACCTACTTGGGGTCCTTCATTTAAAGTTTGCAAACTAAGTGATCTGGCTGATGGCATAAAATAAACTGATCTCTCCTCGCTGTTGCTATCATGTCAAGAATTATCACTTAGTGAGATTAAACTATCTCATGATCCCAGTTTAGCAACAGGTATATATATGTTTCTAGAAGAATATGAGAACAAGATTTTGGAAGAGGGTAATTTGTAAATTACAAGGAGTGTATCTTAGCTTGCCTTCATCTAAGGAATGAGGATTAAATGTCCACCTGAACTGAACTGCTTTCTCTGTAGTACTAAGAAAACAAAATCTGCAGTTCAATCTATGGTTATTACTAATGGGAAAAACTTGTAGAAAAAAGTATGTTAATAGAAAATTACAAGCGAGTTTCTTACTTAAGTATTATGTATGGATACTGACTCATAAATATTGCAACTCGGAATATATTTGGTTTTTTTTTTTAGTGGCAGACATTCAAGCTAGTAGAAGGTATTTCTGAAGACATAACAGATTAAAAGGCATCACTGTCATTGAAAACAGAGAGCTCATTGCTTCGATGTTCTGTTGGAAAAGTTTCATGTCTTCACTTTATTTATCTGTGACTATCTGAATCTTTTTCATCAACAGCTTTAGTCTGGGAGCACTGGTGATTTACTTATTGAACCCCAACAACTATTATGCGCCCTTTAACCTCTCCCAGTTTCCTGGCCAAGAGCTTCACTTGTACATTCTGACAGCTGGGGACAGTGATGGCCTCATGTCAAAGTATGTTCGAGATTAGATTGAGTGTTGAAGTATGTGACTCTAATATGTGACCAAGTAGCATTGAATTTATGTTGGTCCTAGGAGCATACACACAGCAATCTATGGCAGCGATGGGAACAAGTAGTATCGTAGTTTTAATGTTCCTTAATATAGGAGAATTAAGGTAAGGTGACCAGACGTTTCGGGGGCGAAAGCGGGACACGTGCCGATGATGGTGTCGTCACCGTCAAAGAACGCCGAAAAAAGTGATTTTTAAAGACAACCGGGACATTTGATGGACTTGCCAGAAAGCCAAAAAGCGGGACATTGGGCGTTCCGCCCGATGAGCAGGCGGGACACGAGGTCAAAAGCGGGACTGTCCCGCCTAAAGCGGGACGTCTGGTCACCTTAATTAAGGCATGACAACAAGAAATCAGGAGTTTCCATGTGTCTTCTTATTTATATTTCTGTTAATATGTGTACATATTTCATCGAGATCAGTATAAGCAAACTTAAGAGAAAAGAAGTCTTCATTGTTTAACAATATCACATTTGGTAAGATTTAAAGACTGTAAAAGTAAAAGTTGTCTTCTAATTGCAAAAGTCCATCACTGTAAACATTCACTTATTACAGTAAATTTTCACAAACAAGCAAACAAGGATTTTATTTATAAAGATGACATACCTTTGACTAAATGCATGTTTACTGTATACTCAGGTTCTCAGCGCTGAATGGGGCTAAACTGCTGATGAATGGAAATGAATTGCCTCATTTATCTCCTGCAACTCAGAGGCACGATCCTGTGATAATGCCACCTTATTCTTTTGGCTTTGTGGTGCTGCCCAATGCTGCTGTAACACTTTGCCGTGACATTTAAAATTGGTGAAAAGAGAGGGACGTATAATCCATAAAACCCCATTCACTTGTACACCTCTTCGATTACAGAATTGTTATCAGCCTCTTGGCACTAAAGCACTTTTTAACAGGATGATTTTTTCATTTAACATCGTTGAAAGAGTTTTAAAATCATTTGATCTTTTTTGAAGTGTCTTGCTTTTTACAGATCCCACAGAAATTCTTGAAGGGAACAGTTCTTAACTTTCTTTTATATTTGAGAAAGTTGGCATGCACGTATACCTTGTAAGCTTTTATTGCCAAGATGGAATACAGATACATGCTTTTTAGTTACATTATTTGATTTTCTATTGAAAGAATTGGTGATTTTTAAATGCACACAAATATGGACTACAACAAACAGAAGAAATGGAAAGAAGTGTACAATAACAAATGCAGATTTTATTTCATTATGTAGGTATGTGATTTTATTGCACAAGAAGAAATAAATCTGATATGCATACTACAACTGATATTTTTAGACATTTTGCGGCATAATGTAAATCAAAAATGAGTTGAGGGGACAAACAACTACCAGTAGCAAGTAAGCTATCACAAAGGTGTTTTCTGTGCCCCTTACAGCACAAATTGGATGAGTTATACATGCATTTTAAAACTGTGCTCTTTTTGTTAAAGGGCTTAATTTTTGCTGTTAAAAATGTTTTTTTAAAAAAGAAAACTGAGTTTAAAAATGACAAGTTATAAGTTTTTATGGTGTGAATCTCTAGTTTGGGGGGGGGGGGGGAAAGCTGCAGAATCTTGTGTTGTTCAATTTTTATACATCTCACACAGTCAGTCATATTTACAAACTATTTTTAAATCGTATCCATATCCTTTTCCAGACAAAGACAAGTGCAGCATAAAGATAATCTTGAAAATGTTTACTTTGCTCATATAAAATTGCATTCCTGTCAAACTTTCACACATGATTTTCAGAAGTCACTTTAAAGCATTCCTTTTGTGAATATTCTATTTGACGGGTTTAAATTTTTCTGAAACGACCCCGCATAGTGTCTCTTCACCAGCTCACAGAGACTCTGCAAAGTACAAAAAGTGACAGCAAAAGAATCATATCATAAACAATGAAGAAAAAATTTTAAACTGGATAAGCTAAGGAAATGAGCTGGTTTTAAGAAGACAGGAAACTATGATTATGAACAGTATCTTGATTTTTTTCTTTTTCCCTTGATCATTTGTAAATATACAACAAGGCATAACATTATCCATATCGCAATATCATCAATGAATACACATTTATAACATTATCCATATTGCAAAATCATCAACGAATACACATCTATAATATTAAATTTAAAATATTTTAAATAATGGTTATTTTTAAATTTGGTTATGGGAGAGAATTTGATCATAAAAAATATCTTTGAATAGCCTGAGAACAGCTGCAATCGTTAAATGCAATAAAGAAAAATTTTTATTTGAAATGCACTAGGAAGGGTAAAATAATTTTTCCTTTAGTCTCAGGATTTTCTTTAATGCACATAACTTATAATACAAAAGTCTGATGAGCACCAATGATCAGATTTACATATATTCATACAGCAGTGCTACCTATGCAAAAACAAGATATGTTAAAACCAACTACGACTACTGGCCACAAGCTTAAACAAAGATCAAGCATAAGTAACATCGTGACATAGTCACAGACACACCATCAGTCGTATCCTTATCCAACACAATGCTAACAACTGACCGTATTAGGTTACCATCGATGAGGTGAGGAGAATTGAGGGGGACACATTTATGAGGAGTTTAAACGGGAACTCGTGCGAGTAAGTAAACAGTAAATTCTGCATGCATCTAAATGATGAAGAATTGTAACTATAAAATAAGAATGCAATGCTGGAAATCAACCATCTATCAAATATAAAAAAATGACAGAAATTTATCTTAGACAAACGCACATTTGAAATGTGTTTATATTTTATTCCCAAAAAATACACATGGAAAAATTAACTGAAATGCGCCTACTTAATAACAAAGAATCAATAATACAAAGAAAACGGCAATGACTGTGACGGCATTGCCCATGCATAGATTTGGTGAACTGAGCTACACTCACTGTTACAAACATCACTTGCCCGTTACAGAACTCTCCAGTAGAGGAGAGTAATTTTCTTCTGCTTTCCTAAAGACAAGTGAGAATACTGATGTTTGAAGGCTAACATCTTGAAAATTAAGCACAATTATGTACTCATATTTTGGGAATTGTTATTTTAAAATGAACCATAAAGAAAAAATGTTGCACTCTTGTTATCCTTTAAAAACATCCTGAGATTGAGCTTGCAGAGCCTGTGACATTTATGCAGCCTGCTTAAAATTCGACACTGTTGACTTTGTGGTTGATGATTTGATTTTAAAAAAAAAGATTTTACTCCTAAATCATTGAAAGAGAAAAAACCAGACACCTGAATGATGTGATAACTAACTTCCCGGCAGTAATTTTTTGTTATATCCTTGCTGATGTCATCTATCATTGCCTTCTGATTTTTTTTTTCCCCAAAAGCTTCAGACCAGGAGCGCTGGTAATCTACTTGCTGAACCCCAACAACTACTTTGTGCCCTTCAATCTACCCCAGTTTCCTCACCATTGACTTAACGTTGAAAAAGTATTCTGTGTTGTGATTTCTTGCACGACTGGCCTCCCCCGTGTAACCACGTAAAGGAGACGTGTGGGTTACAAATCTTCGTTAATCTTGGTCAGAGGATTGTAATTCTCCAAGAACAGAAAGCAAAGCTGTTTAAGGGAGTAAAGATAAGCAAGGTTTCAGATACAGATGGTATCTGTGGCAGAACTTTACGTTTCTGTGTGAACCATCTAGGATGCACTTTTCAACACATATATTTCAGCGCTCTCTGGATTCATTCTTAATCCCTGCTTCTTGGAAAGAGTCTGCCATTGTACCAGTTCCGAAAAAACCTTTAGCTCAGCATCTTAACGACTATAGACCATAAAAAATGCAGTGGGCCTTAACATCGTTAGTCATGATGTAGAAAATCATTAATGCACTGATTCTGAATTTCACCAACAAATGTCTTGACCCACTGAAATATGTAAATACCAGTCCAAAAGAAGTGTTGATGATGCCAAACTGTTTACCCTCCATACTCTGTATAAACACCTGGGTATACTACATGTCCATCAAGACTGTTAATTGTTTTCTGATTGATCATCGGCTTTCAACACCATCCAACCACATCTCCAACTATAGAAGACTCCTTGATGAATTTTCCCTTGACCATCAGCTAGTGTCATGTATCATTCACTTTCTAGTTAACAGACAGCAGCGAGTACTTTCTTTGTTAAAAGTGCACCTAAAGCACTAGCTTATCCCCACTTTTGATTATTCTGTATACCAACATCTGTCTCAGTAACCAAGGTCAATATCTAGTCAAATTCTCTGATGACATTGCTCTGCTATCTCTCTTCTTATCGAGCAGTAGATACCCAGGGCGTGGCCTTGGATAAATATTTTGCCTGGTACGATGACAAATTCTTAGAACTCAATGTGAGTACAATTAAAGAGATTTTATTTAATTTAATTCTACATTAAGCCCCATAACTGCCATCCATGACATGGAGGTGAGAATTGTCAACACATTTAAGAACCTGGTCACCATCTTCGATAGGAGACTTCGTTGGGATACCAACACTCAGACTATTGTAAAGGCTTAACAACGCCTCTTTCTTCTCCGGATGTTGGTCTTTCTCACTTTCCCTGCTATTTCATAAATCCCATGCAGAGATTGGTGCATGATGTACCTCTCGTTTGTTCTGAAAGTGCTGCAAATTCTACGTGATGACAGGCATGTCGATCCTGCTGAGGGAATTTGATCAACTTGGGTCGCCGATTCTGTGTAATTGCTCGATCTCAGGCCCAACAGATTAAGGCTGCCCTTCGTTGTCTCCACCCAGTGACTTCTGCACTCCTGTGTGTGCGAATGAATGTAGAGCAAACACAAGCCCGAATCATGATCGTGCGATCGAGGGTCTGTTTGGTGGAGGAGATAAAAATTAGAAAAAAACTTTTTTTAACATCCCAGCTTGTTTCTGCATTTTCAAACATATTTAAAAAAAAAAAAGAATGATAAATGACATCAGAATAAGCGAATGGTGAACAAGCAGTTACTTTTCAATAAGAAAAAAATCTCCTTTGTTTTATTTTGGGTAGTTAAATTTATCTTATCAGTCTGGCATATATAAAACGTCACTGGAGATAACAAGTAACGAAAAACGTTATAAATGACCGATCATTACTGGTGCCATTTTAGAAAGTCTGCATATGGCCAAAATGACAGCAAGCACATACATGTGCAGAGTGGCCATTGCCCTCCTGATTCTCATGCCAGGGAGCTACCAGGCAGAAATAGTCCATTTTGTACCAGCTAGCTCTTTGAATCTCACTGTTCCAGCTGATGTAAAGGTTAGGGAACCTGTATCGGTTCATGTCTCCTTGCAACAATCCATCAACACCATAGGACCACATTTTGTGAGCGTAACATTGGACAGTTCTCTTGTGCATGCAAACTGGTCAACTTTTGACTTCAGGTAAGGCGTGACAAAAAAGAGTGTAATGCTTATGGTAGTAACTTGTGTTAGTCTTAAGTGACCTGAAGAAAATTGTATGCTGTCTCACATTTCCACAATACATTTCAGGTCCACAAAATTACAGAACCTTGCTCATGGCCTGTCACCGAGTTACTTGAGATTGGGTGGAACAACGGCAGATGCCCTGATTTTTCAGTCAGATTCCAGTCATCCTTCCCATGGAGGGGAAGGGAAGCCAGTGGAGTTCAAAAGTCATCCAATATTTAACATGACAAGTATGTGAGCTGTCTTTTGAGTCCCACGACTCCCACCATGCCACTTATGTAGAGAAATCTGAAATATTTATTTCTTGTTATCAAGAGGCAAGGTGGGTTGTTATAGTGAATGTTTTAAAGTATCTGAACACACATGGCATTTTATTAATACATATACTCATTCGTCTTCTTGTTTCTATTCGCCCCCAGTGGAGCATAGGGCCACATATACTCATTAATGAGAAAAATCATATGAAAAAGACCACATTTTGTTCTTATGTTTGAAGTTCTTGGTGTAAAGTGTGTAGGCAATTCATGTGGTACTGTGTTTCAGCCAAACAGTTTGATGATATTAACCATTTTGCTCGCACTGTTGGCTGGGATTTTATCATGGACTTGAATGCACTCATTCGCTTCCCTAATGGCTCTTGGGACCCTAGCAATGCCCAGGAACTTCTTCGTTATGGATCAGCGAAAAACTATTCCATTGTTGGATTTCAGCTTGGAAATGGTAAAACCTTGTGGTGAAAGAGGGTACCTGTAACAGTCACAGTTACTGCCACTGTGAATAAATTTTAATATACTTCAAATAAGTTTTTCAGAATGTTTGTTTCCATGCAATATCTATCACTTGAAATAACTTTGCTAGAGTTAAAACAATAAAGATAGCAATTACAGAGAGCAATGTTGAAGTGACAGATTCCTATTGATTTGACTTTTGACCACATCTGGTATATATTTGCTTTTTATACCACTGGATTAATACTGATTCTTGTTTTGTCCTATACAGAATATGATCTATATCATAGTGCCTTCAACTACACAGTGCTTCCAAGTCAGCTGGCAAAGGATGTATTAACTCTGAGCCAAGTGCTAGCCAAATTTCCTTTATACTCTAGTTCTTTCATCGTTGGCCCAGAGACTGCATCAAACAACAATAATTTTTTCCATGGGTGAATATTCTGATTGTGTCACCAGTGAATTACATGATTGGATGTTAATATGTATTCTGTAAGGATTTTTACTTTTTAATACTTGATATTGATGTAGGATATTTCCCCCCCTCCCCAAGTACCCAATTTCCATGTGTCAACTTTTTCTCACACACACAGGCTATAAGACATCTGTTAATGTGTCCACCTAGAAAAGAATCTCTTAACCTTTCATCTTTCCATCTCACATTCGTGAGCTGCGAAAATACTCGTCAGTAATACAGATAACATTATTTTCAGTTTTCTTGCCAGTGGCGGAGCTACAGTGGTTAGAGCTGGAAGCTTGCATCAGTAAGTACTCTCAAATTTTTTTAATGTTTTTTTTAAAGAAAACTGTGAAATCTCTTTTTAAGTTCATGTGAAGAAAGAAGTACATGAAGAACATGTGGTTGCTCATAACTAATTTGCCTTGTAGGATTTTTGTCTTTCATACAGATACTTAAAGCTAGCTGTTTCCACCTTTTCTATTCAATTTTATTCTGTAAATGGTTGGTTTTCGGTGGGTGTAGTATGGCATTATTCTATTTCAATACTGATCATACTAATGTATGACTATCTGTTGTCAGTGACATTTTTTTTTAAATTTCAACATTTTGTATTTTCATAGATTTTTTTACAAGAGCAAACGCAGACAATGTTGACATTCTGCAAAAAGTATAGGCCTTAGGACATATGTCTAATGTTTGTTTTTTAGCTACTACATGAAAGGATCAACAGCAGTTCTTAAGAACTACACTGATGTTGGTGTTTTGAATCGACTTGTGGGCTACCTGCAGTCTGCATTGTCACAGACCCGTTCTGTGGTCCCTGACCTTCCAGTATGGTTAAGCGAGACTTCCTCATCATATGGTGGAGGCACACCAAATATTACCGACAGATTTGTGGCAGGATTTGTGTGAGCAGTTTTTCAATGTTCTTCTCACACAGATTCTAGCTGACCTGGTTTTATGATCTGAGAAGTGCTCAAATCTCTGAACATTGTCTTCTAACCTTCACACATTTTATATCTATCTTTATCAGATTTTAATTTTTTTATTTATTAGTGTTGTAATATCAAGGATTATCGGATCTTAATGAGAATTCTATGCTTAAAGCTTTCACATGACCTTCATCATCTAAATCATTACCACCACCATCGCTATCATCATCATAATTGAGAAGGCAACTATTCTCAGGTGGCTTGACAAGCTTGGTGTGTCTTCTACCATGGGTTTGAATGCTGTCTTTCGCCAGACCTTCTATGGTGGTAACTACCCTTTGCTAGATACACATCTAAACCCAAATCCGGTGAGTGGAACAACTTGAATTAACAGTTTGTTGATTAATGCAAAAAATAACTGTAAATCACCAATTATTTAATGTAAAAGTTTACTCACCTAAAAGAAGAAGGAAACTTTTCAGTCTTGCGTTATTTGTTTTGTATAGTTACCTCTTGACTAGTCTGAAATGACTGATCAGAGTAATTTGAATGTCAAAGATGATTTTAAAAAATATAGGTACCTTTAAGATCAAAACTTACTACATTCAAAGTAAGCTAATTTTTTTCTATTTGTGGCAAAATAAGTGATAACACCAGAAAATATATGCTTTGAAAGTTAAAGATTGGAAGCAGGATTTACTCTTAAGAAAAACAACTCTTCTTGCAGGACTACTGGTTGACACTCCTGTTCAAGCGCCTTATCCGCGGTCCAGTGTTCAATGTCACAGGAGCCAGCGATGTGAGAATGTATGCAGCATGTGCCAATCCAGACAGGTGAGATGCTGACCATTATTGTGCTCAGCAATTAATAATTTAATAAGTAAATATTGAATGTTTATTGTTTTGGCTTGTTTGCACCAGACTTACTTCTACTCCAGTTAATCCAGAATGAGATAGTTGAAAAATGTCTTGTAGTAAACTTCCCCTCAGCCATTAATAGTAACTTCTTCATGGATCTGAAAATTCATTTTAAACAGTGTTCATGCACTTTGTGATACTCCTTGAAAATACCTACTTGGTGTCCTTCATTTAAAGTTTGCATAACTATGTGATCTGGTTGATGGCATAAAAAAACTGATCTCTCCTCGCTGTTGCTATCATGTAAAGAATTAGCACTTAGATTATACTTTCTCATGATCCCAGTTTAGCAACAGGTATATATATATATGCTCCTAGAAGAATATGAAAACAAGATTTTGGAAGAGGGTAATTTGTAAATTACAAGTGTATCTTAGCTTGCCTTCATCTAAGGAATGAAGATTAAATGTCCACCTGAACTGAATTTTTTTCTCTGTAGTACTAAGAAAACAAAATCTGCACTTCAATCTATGGTTAATACTAATGGGAAAAACCTGAAGAAAAAAAATATGTTAATAGAGAATTACAAGCGAGTTTTCTACATAAGTATTATGTATGGATTCTGACTCATAAATATTGCAACTCAGAATATACTAGTTTGTGTTTTTTTTTAGTGGCAGACATTCAAGCTAGTAGAAGGTATTTCTGAAGACAACAGATTAAAAGGCATCACTGTCATTGAAAACAGAGAGCTCATTGCTTAGATGTTCTGTTGGAAAAGTTTTATGTCTTCACTTTATTTATCTGTAACTATCTGAATCTTTTCATCAACAGCTTTAGTCTGGGAGCACTGGTGATTTACTTCTTGAACCCCAACAACTATTATGCGCCCTTTAACCTCTCCCAGTTTCCAGGCCAAGAGCTTCGCTTGTACATTCTGACAGCTGGGGACAGTGCTGGCCTCATGTCAAAGTATGTTCGAGATTAGATTGAGTGTTGAAGTATGTGACTCTAATATGTGACCAAGTAGCATTTAATTTATGTTGGTCCTAGGAGCGTACACACAGCAATCTATTACAGGAGAATTAAGGCATGACAACAAGAAATCAGGAGTTTGCATGTGTCTTCTTATATTTCTATTAATATGTGTACATATTTCATCAAGATCAGTATAAGCAAACTTAAGAGAAAAGAAATCTTTATTGTTTAACTATATCTCATTTGGTAAGATTTAAAGACTGTAAAAATAAAAGTTGTCTTCTAATTGCAAAAGTCCATCACTGTAAACATTCACTTATTACAGTAAATGTTAACAAACAAGCAAAAAAGATTTTATTAATAAAGATGACATACCTTTGACTAAATGTTTACTGTATACTCAGGTTCTCAGCGCTGAATGGGGCTAAACTGCTGATGAATGGAAACGAATTACCTCATTTATCTCCTGCAACTCAGACGCATGGTCCTGTGATAATGCCACCTTATTCTTTTGGCTTTGTGGTGCTGCCCAATGCTGCTGTAACGCTTTGCCGTGACATTTAAAATTGGTGAAAAGAGTGGGACATATAATCCATAAAACCCCATTCACTTGTATACCTCTTCGATTACAGAATTGTTATCAGCCTCTTGGCACTAAAGCACTTTTTAACAGGATGATTTTTCATTTAACATCGTTGAAAGAGTTTTAAAATCAATTTGATCTTTTTTGAAGTGTCTTGCTTTTTACAGATCCCACAGAAATTCTTGAAGGGAACAGTTCTTAACTTTCTTTTATATTTGAGAAAGTTGGCATGCACGTATACCTTGTAAGCTTTTATTGCCAAGATGGAATACAGATATATGCTTTTTAGTTACATTATTTGATTTTCTATTGAAAGAATTGGTGATTTTTAAATGCACACAAATATGGACTACAACAAACAGAAGAAATGGAAAGAAGTGTACAATAACAAATGCAGATTTTATTTCATTATGTAGGCATGTGATTCTATTGCACAAGAAGAAATAAATCTGATATGCATACTACAACTGGTGTTTTTAGACATTTTTGGGGGCATAATGTAAATCAAAAGTGAGGTGAGGGGACAAACAACTACCAGTAGCAAGTAATCTATCACAAAGGTGTTTTCTGTGCACTTTACTGCACAAACTGGGTGAGTTATACATGCATTTTAAAACTGTGCTCTTTTTGTTAAAGGGCTTAATTTTTGCTGTTAAAAATGTTTTTTTTAAAAAAGAAAACTGAGTTTAAAAATGATAAGTTATAAGTTTTTATGGTGTGAATCACTAGTTTTGGGGGGAAAAAGCTGCAGAATCTTGTGGTTCAATTTTTATACATCTCCCACAGTCAGTCATACAAACTATTTTTAAATCATGTCCATATCCTTTTCCAGACAAAGACAAGTGCAGCATAAAGATAATCTTGAAAATGTTTACTTTGCTCATATAAAATTGCATTCCTGTCAAACTTTCACACATGATTTTCAGAAGTGACTTCATAGCATTCCTTTTGTGAATATTCTATTTGATGGGTTTAAATTTTTCTGAAATGACCCCGCATAGTGTCTCTTCACCAGCTCACAGAGACTCTGCAAAGTACAAAAAGTGACAGCAAAAGAATCATATCATAATGAAGAAAAATTTTTAAACTGGATAAGCTAAGGAAATGAGCTGGTTTTAAGAAGACAGGAAAGTATGATTATGAACACTATCTTGATTTTTTTATTTTTCCCTTGATCATTTGTAAATATACAACAAGGCATAACATTACCCATATTGCAATATCATCAATGAATACACATCTATAATATTTAAAATATTTTAAATAATGAGGTTATTTTTAAATTTGGTTATGGGAGAGAATTTGATCATAAAAAATATCTTTGAATAGCCTGAGAGCAGCTGCAATCGTTAAATGCAATAAAGAAAATATTTTTTATTTGAAATGCACTAGAAAGGGTAAAATAACTTTTCCTTTAGACTCAGGATTTTCTTTAATGCACATAACTTATAATACAAAAGTCTGAGGAGGACCGATGATCAGATTTTAAACAGCCCCTCACACTTTAAGTCATATGCATTACATCTAACTTAAAAAGTGGAAAGAATGGTAACAGGTTGACAACAGAACTTACCTGAAATGTTCTAGGTTCATAGATAGCAAAATCAGCCAGAACTTTTTTACCAAGTTCGATGTTCATCTGTTGAATATTAAAAAAAAATATCAAAGCAATTCTTTATGTGTGATCAAACATTCAACCCTCAAGTTGTCTAAAGGTTGTACCATACAGGCACAAATTTAAAAAAAGCTCTTTCCTTCTTTTTAAAGTCTGCTTTCCTCACATCATGCTGCATTCTTTAGAAAAAAGATTTAGAAACAACAACTCTAATCCACATCTAAAAAAAAAAAAAAAAAGACCAGTGTCTGCTATAAGAAAAAGATGGAGCAAAGTCTGCTTCTTCAAAGATCATTGCAGGTTTCTATATAACTTATATTCATTATTCTAGCCCAAAACAAAAGTATACAGAGACAATAAAACATGCAGTTATATGTAAATACATGCCTGCATTAAATGTTAACCTTAAGACAAATTGTGGTCGTTTCATACCTCATAAAGTGTTGAAAGAAAAGAAGAGAACTGTATGCCATGCTCTGCACACCCTGCAGCAATCCTTGTATCAAAGACCTGAAAAGAAAAAAATCATAAAAATCACACTTTTCGTGAGCAGAGGAAAAGCACAGATCTAATTTTAATTTACTAATATTTTGACAACCCTTTGTTCCTGCATGTCACATCTTAAGTAATATAAATGACAAATCAAAACTACCATTTCAGAAAAAAGAGAATCAATGGTCACAAATTGCAAATGATGTGTTTGTGTTTATATAAAACTATTATAAGGACTGTTGTGCATGCATATGCAACACTATTTGTATGAAAACAGATGAAAACATTGTTACATGATATCCTAAATAAAAATATTTTCAGCTCTTTGTTCAATCTTTACTAACAATGGTTAGTGTAATAATAATAACATAACATTTATATAGCATTTTTTCCAACAACTTTCTCAAAATGCTTTACAGAAATAATATACAGAAGTAGATTGAATCACCAACAACCATGCACTCATATTTGCATATAACAGGCATGTTCACTTCTACAACACAAACGCCCACTTATATATGAAGCAAATACAGACATGCTAGGCACGCTCATGGTCAGGACAGTATCATTAACAATACAAAATAACCACTTACAGCATTGTTGTTGTGTGAGCTTAGTCTTGCTGATCTTGAAGAATACCTAAATGCCCGTCGCAAGACTGCCATGGAGAGTTTGTAACAGTTTCTTCTGCGTCCAAAGAAGTGCTAAATTTATGTAACAAAAATATGTAACATCAGATTCATACAACATGGAATGATGCTTTACAACACAGGTTGAAAGATCAGAAACTATACCAAGGCTGTATCAAGGTAATGTCATCATATGGATAGTAAAATGTGGCATAGTACCCACTCAAAAAAAAAAAAAAAATCATAAAATGACTTGTGGGGACAGTGAAAAAAAATGATGCTGCATTACAGCCATTTCTCCTAAAAGTATTCTCAAATCTATTGCTAGTTAGCACTCACTTGAATACGATTATCAGCATTGTACTCGACATAAACAGATTACAATTCACTAAAATCCTTGTTCAGTTTCTGGTGTCGGTGAAATGGTTAGAGGATACTTCTATAGCTATTTACTTGATCATTAAAAGATTAATAGTGATATTACACAGACATGATACACTGCGTAAAATGACAATTGTTTGTAATTTTTAGGCTTAAATTTCTTTGCTTACATATTTATAAAATCAACACTGATTAACAAACAGAAGAATAACAGCAGCAAAGTACAAACCCATGTTAAACGTCTTATGGCCACTCGTTTCCAATATTTGTCTGGCTTTCTTGATACTTTACCAAGTAAACTCCGGGTAAGGAAGACCATTTTCAGAGAACTAAACTATCACGTTTTCAACTTGTTTCGTTTGTCCTTGGTAATCCTGCAGTTAAGTCCCCTGAGGAAATCTCGCTCAATTATGTACCTTTAGTCTGTGACGTCTGTAAAGATTAACAAAAGAATAATTAATTAAAATTATCAGTAACAATATCCAGTGTAAATAGGGAAGAATTTAATAAAGACGGCTCATTAACGAATTTTCATCTAATGACATTGGTTGGATGGCTTTTCTCGCTCCAATCACTTCCGGTAACGCTGTCAAAATGGCTGGGGGAGGCAAGAACAAGCTTTCGCGTGAAGAGGAACTGCTTTTGCAAGATTTTAGTCGAAATGTGTCGACTAAATCATCAGCGCTGTTTTATGGCAATGCCTTGATTGTGTCGGTAATACCAATATGTGAGTATTTTCCACCCATGAAGACAATTTGAATGCACATGACTTGCTTGGTCTTCGAGTGTGACGTGTAACATATATCAAAGAGAGAAATCTGGATTATTAAATTTTGTGGAAAGTGCTAGCAGTTACGTTACAAAGTGTAGGCAGTTTTTGTTTTAAATTAACAGCGGCTAGAAACGTTTTGCCATACTTTTTCATCAGTCTGTGGTTTACTTTGACGCCTGCCAGTCATATTGTCAGATTTCTGTCGACATTTGCCGGTATGGCATTTAAGATGCGACATTTTTTATTTACTTTGTGCTGCTGCTGACTGTCGTCTGCTACCCTATTACAGAAGAAAGGCTGAGTTTGAAAATATATTAATTCAAAGTGATACTATTAAAATTGTCCGATAAAATACAAATCTGTCATGTAGACAATACATATTGTCGATCACTAATAGCATAACAGATGCTATAAACACGGACACAAATCTTGATGTAAGAGAGCACAACTTTTTGGATCAAGTGACTGAGAACTGATTTTTGAACTTGTTAGGAACATTCAGAGATTTTTTAAAATGAGATTCTTGTTTCAACAATCCAATTACCATAAAAAATAATGCAGAATGTACACCCATGTGTGGGAGACAAATGTAGTTCAAGACAATATGAACCCAGCTAGATGGGCCTAATTTTAACCAATGCAAAAATGTTTACTGTTCGTCTGGCTCATTAAAGACAGTTCATTAACGGCACACAACTCCATGCCCATTACTTTCCCCTCTGAGTAATAGGATCATACCCAATGACTTTGTTCAAGCTTCTTAACATGGCATCACATATACTACTCAAGAAATAATGTGCACTAAAAAAAAATTAATTCATTTCTCTAGCCTTGTTGATATATTTTGAGACTTTGCAGTAAACTTAACTGTCGGCATTCAGCTGAAAGTTCAGCATCTGCATAGATGAAACATTGAAGTAATGGTTTTATGTTTTGATTGTGCAGGGTTGTTTTGGCGTATCCATCAAATGGATCTTTACCAGTCAGGAATCTTCTTTGCTCTGGGAACAATTGTCAGTACTTACCTTGTTGCATTGGCATACAGAAATGTCAAGTTCATCCTGAAGCACAAGTAGGTTACAGTTCATATGTGCTCTTAAAATTTATTTAGAAAGCATTTGTCATTGGTTCTAAAAGTGATAACGCTACATAATGTAATTTTTTGTTACTTGCATTTATTATATCGTATACAAATGGATTCAAATTTATTGTTTTTAATTTTATACATAGCCAGCCCAACTTATGTCTTTATCTTTTTTTTTTTTTGGTAACGTAGTTCTTTGATTATAGTGTAACAGTTTTACTCAGCCTCTTAAATTTCAATGTGACAATTTATGACTAAGCATTATTTCTGTTAAAATATTTTAGGGTTGCACTGAAACGTGAAGATGCTGTTGCCCAGGAAATGATGAAGAAACTTGCTGATGACAAAAGAATGACAAAAAAAGAAAAAGATGAGAGGTATTTTCCATTCTGTAATTTTTTTTTAAGACCCTTCTACTTTTCCTTCTTGCAAAAAGCTAAAGGCTTACCAAAGAGCTACTACATTAAATTAAGCTGAAATATGCTGGGAGCACATGTTTAAGCATATGTGTGGTTTTGAAATGGCATATTGGATTTGATTTTTCACTTGTGCGTGTACACGGTTATTTAAAGTTTACAGATAAGACCATCATTCACTCAGATCATCAGGCATCGTGTAATTAAGTGAACCTAGTTTTTTGGAAACTAATTTTGTACTCTGATAAGCTTTAAAGGATGAGTCTGCATTGCTAATTTAAAAAAAATAAAAATGTGCAATTTGCACTGCATGAGCTATAATAAAATTAAAGGTAGAAATAGTAACAAAAAAATGTAAAAATCCTTTATTTCTCTTCTTACTATCAAATGTAAAATTGTTTTCTGGTTTTGCGAATAATTTTTGCAGGCAGTTTTTCTTTGGTATTGGTTTTGTGGAAAACTAAAGTTGAAAGCGGGGATTCAGGTTAGCATTAGCTACCAAGCTTTACAAGATGACCAGTCTTTAAAAATTTTGTGAATAGATATGTTCGATAAACAGAATGTTACTCACCTAAGATAAGATAATTGTAGGGGTGCAGTGAATTTTAACTTAGTAAAATTATTCATAAACAGCATATTGCCTATTTCAGGATCCTGTGGAAGAAGAATGAAGTTGCCGATTATGAAGCAACTACCTTTTCCATATTCTACAACAATGCGTTGTACTTAGCGCTTTTGATTGTTGTATCATTCTACATTTTGAAAAATTTTAACCCAACAATGTATCCTTGAAAAAGTGTTGGTTTACACATGCTAACAGGTTAAGATAGTAAGTGAATGGAGGAAGTACACTGTGCATTAAGAACATGTACTCAATGAAGTAAACCTGTAAGTGATGATAGTGTCTATTTGCATTATAAAATTACAAAAAATTTTTGTGAAATTTTAAAGTGATGTTTCAGAGATGCTAAGGGCACTGTATGCTTCAAGAAAATAATGTGGTAAAGATGCCTGTCATTGTCATCATTTAAGTTCCTTGACCATTGATTTCAGCAATTACATGGGATCTGTTGGTGCTGCTGCTGGTTTATTGGCCCTTTTTTCCACAAGCAACCAGTGAAAATGCCCCATCAAAAAATATTAGTCATCAAGGAGATATTAAAAATGAAATCGTCTTCAAGGGTTTTATGTGTCCCCATTGGATGCCAGTGAGAAGAATATGTGGTGTGTCCCATCGTCATCATTTCGCCAGGTGCATCAATATTTTAACATCGGCAGAACATTTTCTAAATAAAAACATCATGCTTGACCTTTGATTTCTTTTATTGTAAGCGTGATTTTATGTATTGTGGAAAAGAAAATACAGATAAGAAAGGGAGGCATTTGGAAGTTTGTTTTATGAAATGTCTTGTTAGTGGAACTTCTAAAGAAAAGTCTTGGTGAACAATTCTGAAAAGTTCTTTACAGTCCCTTCTGGCTGGGCAATGATGTCATTCATTCATTCTTGTGTTGATGTGCTGGTCACTGGAGGAGCTTATAGATTGATGTGGCAGATGACGCCGCTATTCACTCCTATTTTGAGCAACAGTGAGCAGGTCCAGTCCACTGTTGTGATCCTGATACAGAGATCTCTCATGGAGCTGCTTTTGGATAGTGTGGTTCCCAAATACTTGAAGCTTTCGAGTTGTGCTCTGTTCATGTAGATATCTGCTTTGCCGTCGCCAATGGCCAGGACTTAACTCTTGTATATGCTGGTTTCCATTCCATTTCCAATTTGCATTTTGAAGGAAGGTTTTTCGTAAAGCATCTACTATGAGCACATTGGTTTTGATCTGCATGTTCTTCAAGAGCCTTTTTTGTGCATGTGCATCGTCGGTTTAATGACAGTGCTTGCAGACTATTTACCATGCTATTGAGAAAGAAACTTCCATAAAGCAAGCATATTACTATCATAAAGGAAGAGGAAGAACCTATTTCATTGTTTTGTGTAGCCATGGGGGATAATCAACAGGCGCGCATTGTTCTTCACGCGGTATTTATGTCCCTTGCGCTGTGATCTGAGGTATCTCCGATTACAATGGCTACAAGTGAGAATCCATTCGTCATCTGACGTGTATCTCCCTGACAACGCATGCTCATTTACTCGCTTCACATGTCAAAAGAGAGAGAAACGCCTCTACCCTTGTTTCGTTCTCTTATCAAGTCAAACATTTATTTCAAATGTAGATATATTCGTGCTGTTGCATTATATAAAATGACGCACAGATATAGCCGAGTCGGAGAAAATTTGATGGAAACAAATCTCGTGAAAACAAGTTCTGCGTCTGTAAACCCTGAAGGCTTGTGACGGGAGAAGGTGAAACGAGCACAAGTCTAACACACTCGTGAAGTTTTCTGACTAAATGCGTTACACTCAGATGTACAGCAGATTACGGATAGAGGAACGCGGCCAGCTGACCCAGGTTCAAATCTCAGTTCTTCTCTCTGCAAGTACTAACACCTACTACTGTAACATAGCCAGCTGCTTCGCCTTCGTTGATGACTCGGCATAAAACACTATTCCATCCTATGCATGTTATTAGTACGGTACTGTCAAACCAAACCGTGTTCGAGAAACTGGTGGATGTGTTTTTGAAAAAAAGGCAAAATTGCGTATCTATGAGATGTATTTTATCACTAGCCTTGATGATATCGTCTCAAGAGCAAAGGTATAAAATTAGCATCTCGGCCAGTACTTGAGGAGCTGCAAAGTACTAGCTTCTAAGAATTTACTGTAGCCGTTACTGTCGAGATGTTGAAAACAAGACGCTATAGATGAAAGGGACGCTTGGTCAGACACTTTTTTCTCCGACCTGAGTTCACGTGGTTCATTTTCGCAGACAGAGAGACGAGGCCAAAAAAAAAAAAAAAAGAGGATGGCGGATTTTTTTTTTTCAGGAAAGAGGGCTGGTTGGGGGAATAAGTGGAGATTCCAGCCGACGCCTGTCAGAAGATCCTCTTTGGCCGGATGTTCTTAGAAACAATTTGATTTTTCGTCTGCATGTGCGGACTACAAGCGATGGCTGATGACATGGTAAAACCAGGGTGTCCTCCCGTTCGCCGCCCCACAGACTTACCCCACCTTCACCAAAATAACACTGTGCGAAAACGTCTGGCTCTGGCTGACGCCTTGGAGCACAAAAAGAAAATCCCTGGGCCAGACCAGACGATCCTAACTAAATCCAAACCTCCAGCAAGCCAGATATTAAAAAAAAAAAATTATACATATAATGGAAGAAGAGTGTCTCCAGCTACTGCATCACTTCAGCCTATGTTCTCCGCAGACAACGGCGGAACTAATTGTTATCCCCAAGGCACAGTTCATGTTAAATTTACACCCATATCCTCTGGGGATGAGCTGGGAGGGGAAGATGGCAATATGGGTTTATGACGCAGATCGGGTCTAATCTTGTCTGTGAATCGCCTCGTTCCAGATTCTCTCTCTCCCTCCCCTTCATCCCATCGCCCCTCCTCGCCTGGCCCAGGACAGCATCGGGGGAAGGAAGCGACGAGAGCGAGGCTCGGATGAACTCTTTGTTGTTTACACAGATCACCGACTGCGCGTCAGCTGCAGACAAGATCGTGCAAATGTGATCCACGGCGAGTAATGGCTGCACACACACTAGGGGCCTGTTTTTCTCGAGTTAAGGTCGCGGTTCATCGTATAAACACCCACGTTTTGGCCTGAACTTCAATAGGAAGCCTTTTCAGTTTGCAGGCTTCTAGAGTGTCGGCGAGAATACCAGCCGTCCTTACACGACGGTTGTGGTGTAGTCGGAGTGAATGTTTTCGTTATCGTATCATCACGAGTCAAGTTCTTACATGCTTCAGAGCATGCAGTTTGCACAGTGGAACCGTTTTATTTTTTAAATCACACACACACATATATTCTTTAATGGTTCATGATTCTGCCCCCCATAATGCAAAATGTGTGTTAGTGTGTGTGATTACTTCTAGATATATTACTTCAACTTATAGTTTTTTTAAAAAAAATTCCTGTACGTATATCTGTGCACATAATATTTGTCATGGTGATCAGCGCATTAGGAACTCTCCTGACAACAATGCAGATGTTTACCGTTTTCACCACACCTGCACTGTGGTTCTGCAAACAGTTAAGCCAAAGATGCTTAGTCTTAAAAATAACCAATCAGAAAGCACTACACATTTCAGAATGTAATTAAGTAATGTCACGGCGAAATTAGGTTAAACTATATTGATTATTTAAGAACATTTTTATTTTGAACCGCGGACACCAGATAATCTTGGTTACACGCAGCTAGCTCCTCGCTCTTGCGCAATGAGAGGGCTCTGTGTGTGTGTGGAGAGAGAGGAGAATGACAGAGTTCTCTGTTTCTGCGTGTAAAGACAGAAGAGAAAAGGGGTTCGTGTAAACAGTCTTCAGAGTGGCGTAGGAAGATGCTTTGGAAGTGGGGGTGTGGGGGCAAAGTCCATGCTGATAATGAACGATGTTCACATTCTTGTCCCCCATCTTTTCCGAGGGGGTGACTGCCCCCCAGGTTCCTACTCCATTGCTGTGGTCTGTTTGCTGCCAGCGCGCGTGTAAGCGGATTACAAATGTGGGTCTTGCTGAGTCTGTTTTCATTTTTTTTCTCCATATTTTATTCATTAATTTGTGGAAAGTGATTGTTCTTTGGTTTAGTTTACTCTCGTCCTGCTTCCCCCTGCTAAGCTATTGTTCTTTTCAGTGCATGCGCATTGCAGGCACATTAAAAACAAAAACGCGAAGGAAGAGAGTGAGGTGTTAGGGAGGGGGGAAAGGAAATAACAAATTGAGATGGAAAACGATGCCAAGATGATCGGGGCGAGAGGTGGGGGTGGGGTGGGGCACCGTCCTCTGTGAACTCTGCGCACTTATCCGCCGCGATAGGGGTGACAAGGAGAGCTTTCACCCTTTGCCATAATACTCCGAAGACGCCGATGTCACGTGGGTGGAAGGTAAAGGAAGAAGTGGAGCAAAGCAGGCGAGTAAGGCTGGTCACGCTCCTTTGTCATCAGTCAAGGGAATAAAAGCAGGACATGTCATGTTCTAGCTTCCCTCGTTGCTGCGAAAAGCTTTGGCTTACGGTGGAGACTGGAGACTGATGTGTGTGTGAGCGCGCGCACGTGCGCTGCACTACCCATGTCATATACCAACTAACCCATTGTTATAGGGTGCAGTTGAAGAAAATGAAAACATTGTAGGCTTTAGTTTCACTGTTATGTCCCATTAAGATAAAGCAGTCGCTACTCGCAGGGCGTCGTCCGCACTTTCGCAGATCGTCGACACGCGCCTGAGCCACTCACTTCCTGCCAGCCCGCAGCGGATTGGCTGATTTATCGGACGCAAACAAGGTGTGCTTATGCTCTGTCCCTCGCAGACGTGACAGGACTCACTCAGCGGCTGTTTATGACCACAAAATTTGCTAAAAGTAACCACTGCCTGTCCCCCTTCCCCTACTCCCAAAAATACAGGGGAAGTGGGAGGAAAGGGATTGGCCACCCTCCTCCCTGCAGAACACCCGTGGAAATGGCCGCCATCTTGCGGCGCTGACATGCAGCGACACCACGGCCCTTTCATTCTGCACTTCCTGTTTCTCTGCGTTTATCAGCATCTTCGCGGGCTTTTTCGTGGGCACGTCCGCCGGCTGCTTGTCCTTTGTGATCATTGATTAATTTGACCCTTCTGACGTCATGGAGTGGGAGTTGAAAACTTCGTTATTGCCCCCCTGCTGACGTTTGAAATTTCTACTCGGCGCCAAATGAACAGTCTCGTAATTATTTCTCGAGCAGGATTTCATTCCCAGACCCACACACCCACCGTCCAATCCCCGCTTTTTGTAGTGTACCACTCAGGGAAGATGAGAATTATGCTTCATGCTGAAGTGTTTGCAAACAGCAGCCAAACCGCCATCAGGCTGTTGGAAATCCGTACCCTGGCCGTGTCAGGAAATGAAACTCTTTAGTGAGAAGGGAGACGTCATGGGAAGAACAACTGGAAACCCTGATTTTTCAACTTAAAAAAAAAAAAAAAAATTAACCAAGCTGCACTTTTAATTACTATTAATTACTTGCTATTTTCAAACGTGAAAAGTATGTTGATGGCTCATTACGCGTGCAACGCCATAAGGTTCATCCTGCACAATTTTTTTCTGTAACCCTTTTAAATTATTTCTGTTATCCTTCTATTTTTTTTTCTCTTTTCTTTTAATAGACTTTTTATACTGTACCTGTAATTGTATGATATATCTAAAAATTTTTCTTACTTGAAATTACAACAACACTACTAACTTCTTAGATGGTCAGCGCATAAAACACAAAAAGTAGAAAGATATAAAAAATTCAGAAAATCAACAGTCGATAAAAGCATTTAAAATAACACAGCAACAACAAAGCAAGCTATACAATTACAAATGACATCATCTTTTAACATTCTTGCATTTGATTTGTTCGTTTGATATTTTTATTTTTATTTTAAATAAATTACATTAAATACAAACACATGATCTCAAGTACCATGGACTCGTTAAGAGGGTGGCGTCTCACTATAATAATTATATAAATTGTCCTTACTATGTGTCTCATGTATGTGTTCCTATTGGTTACAAATCTTTGGATCACCCGCAGCTTCCAGTACCGACATGCTCGCGAATTGGTCCGTGTGAGTTTGAGAGTGATGGACAAGATGAAAAGGCTGTTTCTTGGTTTCTCACACTGTCTAGATACGTGGGTGCATATGAACGGCCAAGATAACACGGAGACATCAATACGACGTTTCTTGCATGTTCACCTGCGGGTCGGCCCTCTCGTGTGAACTTCGCGGAGCTCTTATCAGTATGAGGCGGGAGCAGAGGATCTTCCTTGTGAGAGGGGTTGATGGAGATGAACGGAAGGAGAGAAACTGCAGTCAGAATATGGTGTCAGGGTGATACCTTGACGCGCGTGTGGTGTGTGTGCCCGTGCGCGCGCACGTGTGTATATGTGTGTATAAGGGTGTAAATAATGTGTGTGAGAGAGAGAAGGGGGAAAGAGTGGAGATATGAAGACCAATATTCTGTTGGAAGACTAACAAACCGTTAGCTGGCAGATGGTCTGGTGCCACGCATGACGCACGTACTCGGAGGTCGAACAGCGCCGTGCTGATAACTGCGCAGGTTGTGCCAGAAGCTTCTAGAATGTTGCACAGCATGAAGATGACAGTTTGCCACTGAGGGCATTTCATCAATTGTTCATGCACACACGTCGGGGTTCCAGTCTGCTAGTCCCTCAGTTGCCTTTACCAAGACATACAAACGTGAAGAGATGGGTGGAAACGATCACAAGGTTGTCACACAATAACTATTTTTTTTACGAATTTTGTAGAAAAAAAAAATGAAGAGAAATATTTTACTTAATGCCTTTAAATTTCACCATGATATACTTGCTAATTCAGAGACATATATATATATAGCAACAAGTTTTAAAAATCTGTTTCCAGTATTTTACTACCAGCCCTCAGCCCTTCCCCCGCGCGATGTGTGCCTGGAGAGCCATTTGTCTGTTTCTGTTACAGGATATGACATTCTAACTTTAAACTTCAAACGTTCTTTGAGAAAGAAAGAAAAAAAGACAGAGCAAAAGAAATAAAGAAGGAAAAAAAGGAGTGACGTTTATACGCGGAGCCTCTGTACGACAGAGCAAGGACTATAACCTCCAAAAATACAGAAGCAGAGACAAAAATACAAAAATGGGAGAGAAAGAAAGTAAAATCGAGTTGTTTGGCATCGTGTGTTGAAAAGACTTCCTCTACCAACACCCCGTAAAATGACAACCGGTCTGATGGAGGTGGATGTGTAAAGGACTGAAGGAGGTTCCAGTTGCATGAGACTGCGTGCAACGCTTTGAACCGATCGCTTGTTGCTCTTGGTTACACAGCCGCAACAAAATCTGCGGTTACAAATGGATGTGTTCCCTGAGTTGGAAGATTCCAGAAGCTGCATGCTATTGATTGGAGTGTGCAATGGCATTTTGACCTATTGCAAGCTGCTTCCGTCCTTCCATCTCTCACTCTCTCTCTGTCTTCTTCTCTCTCCGTGTTTGTGCGTGAGTGTGCGCGTGTTCATGCGTTTGCATGTTGTTACTGTGTTCATTCCCCAGGGATAAAAGACTCCTGTCGGTCTGCTGAAATGTAGGGTTCACCGAAAGGTCAAAACGATAGAGTTGACATTTAAACATCTTGGATAATTTGCCGTTAGGTTTTTTTTTCTTTCTTTTATTCATTTTACAGCTCGGAGGATGTTTTTCTCCCATTCTTTCATTTGCTGTTAAAATGTTTTTGTTCATCCCTATTTTGTCGCTTCTTTCTCTTCTTTATTTCTTAGAAGAAATCGATTCTATCAGATCATCAAAGGAGGTAAATAGTGTTGTTATAAAATAAAGATTTAAAAAAATAGTTCTTTAATTATATTCTGTCATTCTGTTATGAATTTTTATTTTTCTATTATTTCGAAATATTTTATGAATAAACTTGTCTTTTTTCATTGTCTGCTGTACTGCGCTCTTTCCAGTTTTAGTATTTATTATACATTATTTGCTGATGTTATGTAGCTGCAGTCATTTTACCTTCTTGTGATGATTTGCTTTTATTACAGCCATTCCATCTTCTTTTTATGATTTGAATGATGTGGATGTTTTTATTACAGCCATTTCGACCTTGTTATGCTATTATTCCAACCATTTCAAACTTCTTTTTATGACATATTATTATTTTTTATGATATTCAGCCATTAGTCATTTTGAGCTTGAAATGACTTTCTGGACTTTTATTATTGCATCAAAACTCTCGTCGCACGGTGTATAGAAATGTCAAAGGTCAGGCCTGGTTTTATAGCCAATTTGCATCTACGACAACACACACGATGGACACAAGGGTCGTCATTCAAGCACATCTTCATTTTTTACTGTAAAAAGAGCTGCAGCCCTCTATAATGCTTCTACCCATCCAACTCCCTCATTATAGAGCTGCTTACCCGAATGATTTTCACCCGTATTTTACACGGAAAATTAGTCAAAATCTGTAAATATGATTTTATAAATGAGATTTTCATGGTTGGATATATGTGTGTCATGGTTCACGTTGTTGCGAACTTCAACATGATGCTGTCAGCAGTAGAATAGAAGAAAATGTCTCCGAAATCAGATGTGGCCGAGAAATTCCAAGAAGTCAACTTATTTGTCAAAGGGCTAGAATTCTCCAGTTCACTGCTAGAACAAAGAAAACACACTACATGCATTTAACAATTTTTTTCTCTTGTTTCTTCTTCTTTCCTCTATTACTGATATATCACGAACTTATACACGTCCATGGATATATTTATTTAAAACACACAAACAAAAATCCTTTTACAACGCGGCTTTGTAAATTTTGGGCCGATAGACCAACCATACTTATTCTAAATGCAGAAAAAAGAAGAGTTTTCAATGACTCTGATTTTCAAAGGGTCAACAATTCTAGGCGTTGAAGCAGACGATCTCCTGAATCCGATTCACCCAGTCACTACCGATGTTCATGGTTGAGTGGCTGTGTTCACCCTCACTCAAATGCTGCGAGGAGGTGAAGTAATTGAGTCAGGGTCATTACATGTGCAAAAGCGACTCTCCTTGACAGACATTGAATTTCAGACATTTTCAGTCTAGGTTTCAAGAAAATTTAATGAAAATCATTTTCGTTGAACAGAAAATTTGTGCGTTTCAGCTATCGTTGGGCTATCAGTGATTGCGCATGCCCCACCGGATGTGTTAGGTCTCTCCCACTTCAGGCCTGGGAATTGCTGGTTAACGTGACCCGAGTCGGCAGTTTATTGGAAACGAAAGTTTCCTGCCGAGAGGTGACGAGACTGGAAGTGATTTCGCTCTTTAAGGAGAGAGAGAGGGAGGGCAAAGAAAACTGGAGTTCCGGGGAAACAAACCCGATGACTGTCCCTGCAAACAGATGTCACACACAGAGTGTCCCGAGACGAGATCTGAACCCATGACCTATCACTGCTAGTGGTGACAAGCGACTGTTTTGAACAACTACATTACCAGGCACCTCAGGGTCAGGCCGACCGCACACCGGACACTTGTTGTAAAGCTGTAGTATGCAGTTCGTCTGACTGCAACAGCATTTGATTCTGAAATCGTCTTCCCACAATCTTTCTTCACATCCGGCCAGGAAGACGAGAAGTAGAGAGAAGGAATCTATTGTTGGAAACTTGATGTGTTGAACTAAACTTGGTCGCACAGTACAAAGCCGCATGGCACTGGAAGCTCCACCATCTAGTTTTCGTCGCCGCCATCTGATGCTGAGATTAAAGACCAACCCGAGTGTGAAGTTATTTTCAAATGAGCGGGATGAACAAAATGCAAATTCCAAATACATTTTCAAAAAACTGTTCTGTTTGTAAGATAAAAGCCTTTGGACATCGTTGATCTCAACACTTTTACTGGAAGAGGTCAAGACTTCATTTCCTTTGACATACACAATATAAAGACTGGCTGTTTGAATGCTCACATCTCTGACTGGACTCTTCAGTGATGACATTAGTTAGAATTTAGGCCAAATGTGTTTTGTAAAAAAAAAAAAAATGAAAAAAATTCACAGCACATTTTGTACCAAACTAAAGATATTTTCTTCTTTTTTTTTTTGCTAACTTGAAGCAACTTTTAGATTGTTTTTATGTTTTACACGGGTTAGTCTTTAAGACGAGAAGGAAGCAACAACAAAAAAAAAAAAAAAAAAAAATTGTGAGGGACGATCTCAGAAAATTGCTTTGTTGCTCGTGGGGTTGCGTGAACAACTTCATCGCAACAAATTGATGCATGATGATGCTCACAGCAGTGATGCATGGACCCCCAGGCATGGAGGTGATGCTACTCTGTAGGCGCACGATTTCTTCCCGACGACGTAGACAGAGGAATAACTGGCTGGTGACAATAATAATAAAAAATGGACTGGTTTCCCGATCGGGAAGGGCCTAAGTGGTGAGCCTTGTCAGCCGTCTAACCAAGCGCCCCTCCAACGACCGGTACAAACGGATAACATAACTGGCTGTCAGCTGGTTCAAGAACGGATGAATTTCAGCATTTTTTAAAATATTTTTTTATGCTTCCGGAATTTTTTTTAATTTTCGTTTCCGTCTGCACCAGAATGGCTCCATTTTGGGTGAGAACAGGCGTGCGTGAGTGCAAGTGAGGTCTTGTCTCTACTGAAGAGTTGAAAATGCAAATATTTCATCAAGAAAATACAGTCTAGCCACCCGTTATCTCGCCAACCTCACATCTCACCACTCCTTTTAGCAGAACAAATTTCCTCCCAAGTTATCTGTGTGTGATTGGTTTTGTCTTTCCAGAAATCGTAGCGGTCCCACTGAGAGGTCGACTTAGTCATAAGCCAGAGAGCACAGGACACTGTGACCAGTTTCACATATCGGAAGTTTAATTTCCCAGCTGACGAAAGTCTTACAAAATGGATAGAAGAGTGGCTGTGGTCAGACATTTGCTATTCCCAGATGATCTTGGTCGTTACCGGCTAAAAATGGATCAAACGATCTACTAAAGCCGCTACTTCCGGTGACGGTTAATATCTAAATGGTACGGCGTGGTGAGGCTGGGACAAGTTTGAGTGATTTTATATATAAGCGAAGAATATAAAAATAACATCTTTCAATAACACTTTTTTTGGTTGCGATACCAGATGAAGAACATGACGATTTAAAAAAAAAAAAATGAAACGACGTGTGTTTATATGGTGGGAAATGTTTAGAATGAAAACCCGCCGAGTGTAAATATCACGCCGCTGTTTATCCCCACGATCAAAAAAGGGAATGCTTGAAATAATATTTTTATTTATATTTGTTTTCTGTCTTTTTTCTTTTGACTTTGTTCAAATTATTCATGTCTTTGTATACAAATCAGTCGAACAGCAACAGCTAAGGGGAGCCATTTTTTGAAATACGAGCTTGTTAAAACAAGGTGCATATCATATAGCTCAGACAGACATTTATCTGAGAGAGTATGAAGTAGGATGTACATGGCCGGAAAGTCTGATGGCCGATCTCATGTTATTTCAAAATTTTAGTGAATGCCTCAGGAGTACGTATAAAGTTTTCCTCTGTTCTCCCTCTTAATGCGCAGAAGTAGATTTCAGTAGTGTTGTAGTCCGGTCTGGGTCAATAGGTCATTTTCAAGATTGAATGATCGATATCGTTTTTAAAAAGAGGAACAGTTTTTGCATATTTTCTAGGTAAGTGAATATCGGATGGATGGCTTTGCATTTTGTGTGGAATGGTTTATCGAAGAGCTTCTGACAACTGTTAGAAACACCGAAAACACGCTGGAAATTCAGACCAGGTTTGTATGAGCCTTCTACAAGTTCTACTGTTTTCTTTCCCGCACATAAACAAGCCTTGTAGGTCCCTTGACTTGTATTAATGGGTTCCATTACATACGAGGTACGATTGCTCATACATCATACTCCAGAAAGTTAATTTTAGCATGTTTACTGCCATCCTCCGCAAAACTCATCATGTCATCCCCATGCTTTGTTTGTGTGTGTGTGTGAGAGAGAAAGAGATTTGAAAGACACAACTATCTGGCTTTCGTTTTATTTTTAGAGACAAACAACGATAAGTACTAGTCTACAAGTCTCCCATAATTCCTTTTAGCTGGATCTTCTGAACAGCACCTCTGATTAATTTGGAAATATTTTATAATAGAATAATCTTTTATTTCAGTGTTTCTAAGAGTTCCCCTCTTTTCATATTTTAAGTTGTACATGTTACAGAAAATTCCGAGACCAAAGAAAACAATTATTATACCCTTTTTAGTAATCTAAACAAAAGTGTGTTTTAAGATTTTTTGACTTTATTTTATTCCCAGAATAAAAACATGATCACATGATTTTTTTAGTTACTGTGCAGCAAAACAAAGGAACTCTCTACCTTTACATATCCGCCTCTTACCTACAATTGAATCCTTTAAATGTGCACTGAAAACACACCTCTTCCTTCAGCATTACTCCCAACAACAGTCCACACAATGCTAGTCTTTGTCATACCCTTCCCACTGATTGCGGCTTCCCTGCTCCTCCTCCTCCTCCGTTTGATTCTTTGTATCGTCTGCTTAGGTAACTGCTGCTCTAGGACTCGGAAAGTATAATTATTTATCTCCCCTAATTTGCTCTATAAGTAAATTAAATTTTAAAAAAAATTATTACGTGGACTGTTGGAAATGATTTAATATTGCATTGTCACCGAAATGAGTAACTGGAGAGAATCTCTTTATCTCAGTCTCTAACACACCCTCAATCTCATAAAAATATAACCATCGTCTATTTATTACCTTTTGTTTTAGATTTTGGACCATCAGCTGTTTTTGTAACTAATAAAAAAAGAAAACAAACAGCAAGAGGTTAAAAAGAACGGAGCAAGGCAAGGCTAACAAGCAATAAAAGTTTAGTTACAAATGACCGCAGAGCTGTTCGTACTAATGTTGCTGTTTACACAGCAGTAACTGCCCAAAGTACTCGTGTGTCTTTGGCTCAGACGACTGCGAAAGCTGAGGTCAGTGGTCTCTGCCACCTGTGGCGCACGCGCAGTTTGGGAGGATCGACTGTCTAACCGTGACGTGTATAGATGGACTGCTGTCTGTCTGCCGAGACCAACACTTGCGAAAGTTCTCCGTTGTTAGTCTCGGCGAGCCGTAACAAAGAATGTGACTAAACCGGAAGCTTTGTAGTAGCGTGCCTCGTTTTAGTAGTTAACTGGAAGAAATCGTCTGCCAGCAGTCCAGTAATACAAGTTCGTGGTCCAACCAACCCCACCAAACAGGTGAAGTAGCAGACTGTTACCCTCCTGTCCCCGGAATGTCACGTGCTTTTTGCTTTACAAGGTATGGAATTCAGAATATATTATCACCCTAGATGATTAATACTTTTTTTTTTAAAGAAGCGTCTTCGGACAAAGACGAGAAAGGGGGTAGTCGGGGAGGTTGGTCCTTAACAAGAATGATGACAGACTGATTGGGAGATGTTAATGAGAGACCGTCCTTTCCCTTTTCATACTGCTTGACCTCGGAACATAACTCAGATTCCCCCCTCCCGAAGAACTTTAGTCGAACTGAAATCACTACCAGTTTGTGACGTCATCAAATCGTGTCTAATATGCTAATAAGCCTTACCTCCCTTTAAATTTAAACACTTACTCGCCTAAATATTAAAAGAGTTCTCAGCAGTCTCAAAAAATAAGCGATATAGACATCATTTGGTCTCCTTTGTCTGGCTTAGGGATTATTTTCTTTTCAGAACAGAATGTAAATGTTACAATAACCTGTTATGTTAGTAATAAGCACAGACAACGGATTGGGAAACAGTCAGATGCTAAATGTTCACTTTAAAGCAAAATGAAAAAAAATATCGGGCATTGAAAGCCCTTTGAGTGGACGAAATCTCGAGATCGGATAATGTCAGAAGGGAGCCAACATCCACTGCAGCTCATAAAGGTTTTTTAAACGACCTTCTAAACGGCGAATGGTGCAATGAATTCTTCCTCCAAATAAAAAGTGCATCGTCTGTGGTTTCAGTAATGAAAAAAGAAATTAGACGTGAAGCATCAAATGTTTCATTTGCATCTGGATAGAGCGTAAATTTTTAATTTAAAAGTTTTTTCCCCATCAAAGAAGAAGAAGAAAGAACCGAAAAGAAAGCTTCGTCTTTGCCGGATGATGGCCTCTGAAGCTTTAATGAGCGCGTGCTGGCCACGAGATGGCGCAGCTGTCAATCACGCGAGCCAATGAAAACGAGATTTTCTGCCGCGTGCTGTCAAGTCGTTTTGTAGCCGCCATCTTTCGGTAACCAGAGAGTTGCGTGATGTCTTCTCAGGTCCTATTGACTGATTAGCGATGTCAAAGGAGGAGAAAGAACGCCTGTGTGTGATCAAAGATTTTCTTGGGTAACAACTGCGGAGAGTGTGGAACTGGGATATCCTGAGACCTGGACATGCAATTCTGAAGAAAAGTTGAGCAAACAATGAGCAGCCGTGGACCGGAAACACTGTATTGTGCCGAAAGGGAAAACAGGCAAAGATCCGCCACCTTTACCCCTGGGTATGGTCCACAGTTACAGTTACAAGTAGTGACTGGAGGTAAAGCAAACCCTGTAATCTTTGGTTCAGAAGCCCTCGATGTTCAGAAAGATGCTCAGTATTAAGACATAGTGTTAAGAAATTCATGAAGTCTTGATGGCACTGTGTGAGAAGTTACAAAGTTTTGACCAATCACGTTTTTGTGGGATCGATCGATTGATTAGTGATCGATCGATCGATCAACTGTTCGATTGAAGTATGCATCGCGTTAAGCCAGACAACGGGCTTAGCGGTCACAAACACATACATCCGGGCACTTTACATGAAAGAACAATGAAACTGCTTTCCCGAGGGATGTGTACACCACCTGTGTTGGCCTTGTGAGCGACCGCAGTGGGGTTGTCCGCTCAAAGAACGTGGACGATCTTTGGTTAGAAACGAGAAAATCACTTCAGAGATCGCCTTGGCTTCGTCCTTCCACCATACTTTTTTTTTTTAATCCAGAGATCAATCTCCATTTACTCGAAAGTAAGGCCCGGCAAACCGTTTTTTCGCATATCTTGTTAGGCGTGTTGTTTTTCTCTGTACCTTATTTCTTCAACAGAAGAAACAACAAAGTAATTAAACAGCAGAGGATTAATTATTTCCTTGATGCGCGCGCGGGCACACACACACTCTCTCTCCAATGCATTGAAATAGTAACAAATATATAAATTAATGTAAGTTGTTAAGTGATGTATGGGGACTAATGATTTGATAAATTTTGATGTTTGTACCTGTGTATATACAAGATTGTACGATATCGAATGACTTGATGCGTATTTGTGTTTGTACCTGCATGTAGACATGATCGCATGGTAATTAGAGGGTTGATGCACGACTGTTTGTACCTGTGCATATACATGATTCTTTGGTGACTAATGGTTCGACGCACACCTGTATTTATATGTATTTGTTTTTCCGTTTATACATGGTCTGATTATTATATGGGGTGGGCCTCCCTAGTGCTGGGTAACTGAGGCCTCTTCGGCCCACCCACCTCCTATCCCCGTTTGTCAAGTGGATATCTCATTTATCACTGGAGATAAATACGGCAAAAGGCGAGATATGGACTCTAGACACGATGAACCACCTACTCTACTGCTTCCATGGCCGCTGGCTATACAAGTCATTACTTTTTTCCCCCACGATAATTACTTTAACGAGCTCCATCGAGCAGCTGACGCAACCCTTCAGGACCGATGCGTCTTGTTTATTCTCATCTCTGGACAGAAATCCGCAACACGTGACTCGTCACATTTTCTGACAACACGGCCTGAGACAGCGACTACATCTCGAGAGGCATTCTCGATCGCTGGCTGAAAAGCCGATGGACATCAAAGCCCAAGGGAAGGAAGCTGTTCAAACCCACGGTCGGCGCGAGACCCTTGATGTTAATGGGGAAACCGAGAAGCAACCCTGGGAGCCGGTGGACACGGTGGACGAGGTGGCACAATCCACCTCGGCTTCCAGCTGAAAATAGACATAAATGTTACACCACAAAGAGTCTCAAGTGATACAAGAGGCATCTTTCGTGGTCTAATGTATTTGTACCTGTGGGTGAGAGAGATTTAAAAAAAAATTTTTTTTTTCGTGTATGTCATGATTGTGATGGTGCACAGAGCCTACATATGCTGGACAGTCGTTGTATATATTCAATATTCTTATTATCGAATGTATGAACGAATGAGATCTGTTTCTAGAAAAGGTTCCGAGGAAATGTAGAGGGATTTAACAAGCAAGAGTTTGCCGTTTGTCTTTTCTCCCTGCTGCTACGACAGCTTCAGTTGTTTACCGAGATAATGAGCATGTCACGAATGTAAAGAGCTGCCTTTTCACTCTACTTCAGTAATTGTGACTGTAGTTGAAACAAAGGATGATTCATTCGTCATTCTAACAGTGACAAAGTGACAAACGACAGGAGCAAAGCTGACAAAATGACAAAGCGGCAAAAGCGACAAATGGACAAAATGATCAAAAGACAAAAACAACAAATGACAGTGACGGAGAAAGTAACAAAGCTTTGTGACATATGCAAAAATTTCACAACTTTTTTCCTGTGAAGCTTTCAAAGGGAGAATGAAGTCTGAAAAGTAATGGCTGCTCCCGACAGGAAATTACGTAATACACGCGCGTATGTCTGTTCTATTTTTGATCACAGCCTCCTAAGTTCTTTTTTAGTCCGGGCAGAACTGTAAAAGTTCCTTCATTACAGAAAGTTGTTCAGGTCAGGTAATAAAATGTGTTTTCCAGCCAGTTCTTTTTTTCTTCTTGTTTTGAGGACCATTCCTCAACAAAACCTTGTGCGCGCAGTAATACTTGGTCTTGGGCTTAATGAATGATGACCTCTTTCTTTGATGAAATAAAAATGGTGTGTCGACTTGGTCATTGGTTGATATTGTCTGACAAGCACATTGGAGAAGAAGAGCTTGCTCGTGTTTTTTAAAATTATTTCACCATGAAAAATGGCAATTTCTTGAGGACAAAGTCGTAAAGTGAGAAATGCCGATCGTTGACATTTTCCGCGGCTGAAACAGGGTTTGTTTGAGGGAATAGAATCAGTTTGATGCCGATACATAACTTTTTTATGTGCTCTGTACTCTGCTTTGCTTTTTAAAGTCTTATTTTTTTCTTTTTCTTTAAGATAAGGGTGAAAAATTAATGGGCGATTTTTAAAAGTGACTATAGCGTAAAGCTTATACATCAGGTGACCAAAGTGTCCATTCAGGCAACCAGAAAGTAAATTATTCATGTAAAGTAAAATGTTAAAGTGACTGCCTCATTAAGCGATCAGCGTACAAATTAAAGTGACAATCATATCAGATTGTCATTATAGGGATCAAACTGGTGATTTAAGTGGCCAGGGTGTAAATTTAAGCAGCACATCATTTCTTTCTTTCCCACCCGTGAGTGGTGCTCAGACACTTTATCCCACACCTGGACAAAGAATTATAATTTTAAATATAATTATTTTTTCACAGCAACTCTAAAAAATACACGAATATCCCTCCCCTCCCCCAACACATTCCCTCTTTTTTTTAAAATCTTCCTCTGACGACAGTCCGTCTGCTTGTCTGGCGACCAGTCTGTCTGCCCACCTGCCTGTCGCTCGTTTCCCGGATGGCAGTGACATCAAGCCGGAGGGCGTACCCTATATACGTCATCGGCCACACGCAGTGCCCTCGTCGTTACTGGCAACGTGCGTTGACGTCATCACAATCACATTTTTCATGTGTATCCCTACACATAGGTGTGCCCTTTCCATCTTCCACCCTGCTAAACCGGATTGCATCCTCCGTCCTGCTGGACTGGATTGTTCGAGGATATTTACCTAATCAGGAACAAATCTTAATACGCAGGTGTGTGCACTTAAACTCCCTGAAAGACCTTTTACATCCTTTATCTTCTCGATTAAAAGAAAAATACATATAACAGTGGGTTCCTCCTCCTCCTCCTCATCATCATCATCCATCATCGTCGTCGTCGTCGTCGTCCTCGAGGTCGTCTAGCGGGCAAGTTCTCGCGGTAATCCGAGGTGAGATATGTTGCCGAGAGGATTAGTAGTGACGCATGATCATGACGACCAAGACATCAAGTCCACTCTATGACCAAGATATAGTTCCGCTGATCCAAAGCTGCTGGACAGACTGCAATAGAACTTGCTGAAGCCACCATCAGTCATCTTAAGACTTTCAATACCATATAAAGCAGCAAAGAAGGTAAACACATTGACACCGACTTCCTTAGTTTTGAAAACAAAGTAATTCAAGAAATAAAGACGCGCGCGCGCACGTACGCAAGCACACAGACTTGTCTGCCGATATTTATGTATTCATATACAGAATCAGATAATACAGAATCTACATTTAATTCAGACCACTCCAGGTCTTTAAAGCTAACCCATGCGCTTCTTTCTTATTAAATCCGTTCTATGATTGTAACTGTGGTATGGGAAAAATGTTTTTGCTTTTCACAAAGACTGAGCACGCTGGAACAACTTGTGGCTCTGATTACATAACTTTCATTCCATAGACACCAAATTGGGATGCGTATCTCTCTGTGTGTGCTTTTTAAAGCATCACTAGCTTGCCCTAGGGCGGGAATATTGCGCTATTTAAGTACACGTTATTCTATATATTCTTCTCCTTAATATGAGCTATTATTCTATTTTGAGTTTATTCTTCTTACATACATCTAGTCGGTTGTCCCGTCCACTTATCAAAAAAAAAAAAAAATAAATAAAATTAAAAGAAAAAAACCTCTATGGTGCCTGAAGGGGAGGAGCAAATTACCTCCTCCACAATGATGTGGTGGGTTTTTTTTTCCAGGGTGAAAGAACTGCTAATACCTTGGGGTAGGGGTTGAAAAAAAATTCCCTTTTCTGAAACGGGTTTTTTTTTAAGTTCAGCTCAACCTGAAGCATGTCTGTAGTATGGCAAGGACTAACTAGCAAGCTATATTTAGCTTCTGAACCTTGATAAGTCTCTGCGCCTGCGACGCTATTGATGCAGTTCTGACCACTAAGCCGGCGAGAGATGAATCTCTGGCCCCCATTCCCCTATTCTTCCACAGCACTACCCACCCTTGGAATTCCTCCCGAGAGGATATCAGGCACGGCTTCGATCTCCTCATCATGCGAAAACAATTTCCCGCTGTCTTGAACGGACGTGATTTTGTTTTCAAATTCCCTGTCTTCGCTAACAATGCCTTCATTACCAAACAGCTTTCATCGTGCTTTTTTTTAAACAACTTTCTTCCAACCATTACGGACCATGAAGGTTAAAGACAGCACGTGATACGATATTAAAGACCTTCCCGAGTAGTGACACACAACACCCTAAAAAAACTCTTTAAACTCTTAATAATGGTTCCAGAAGCACGGAGAAATTGCAAGCACATAATGTAGATAGAACCAATTGACTCGAGAAACACTCGAGAACTTTCTCTTACCTGTTCAAATTCTCGGTGTGTGACCGTGTGACGTCATGTTTGGTACACGCCTGCGCACAGCGTCTCTCTTGATTACCAATGTTGCGCAGGAACAATTTTAATTCCCATGACCTGTGACATATTTCTTTATAAATATAACAAAACCCCAGATTAGCAATTTTATAGATAATAGCAAAGGAAAAAACACCAATTTGGGCTTCCATTATTTTGTTAAGCTTAGCTCTTTAATGCTAAAGATATGGCAACGGGAATAAAAAGCAGCCTTTATCGCATACCCCGTCAGTTGTCAGATCAGAAGGTTCGCGCGCTGCCACTCCGAAAAATTTAAAAACGAAATAACAATGATTGTTTGTCTAACTCAGCAGTTGGGATATTCCATTCGCCTCCGAGATATAATCGAATGCATGCGTCAGGTCTCTGTCAGCTCAGTCTCACAATAACACACGTTCGCTTCGGAGTAGTTGTCCTATCGCATGACTGTTTACACAATTCCTCTCATAATCTCATTAGCAACGTCATAACATTAAATATTCTTGTTTTGTTTCTATTGTTTCATAAGAGTGGATGTCAACTCACCACAAGAAACGGACATAATACACGAAAGCAACATGAGCAGAAAAGAAAGGAAAAAGATTAACCAGAGATTTTTTTTTTTTTCTTTTTTTTTTTTTTTTTTTTTTTTTTTTTTTTTTTTTTTTTTTTTTTTTTTTTTTTTTTTTTTTTTTTTTTTTTTTTTTTTTTTTTTTTTTTTGATCGACATGAAACTTTTCAAAACACACATCAAGACGGACAGTGTGTGTGTGAGAGAGAGAGAGAAAGAACGGTTGACAGACAGACAGGAGAAGACAGCAAAAGTTTGCAAGGTCTGAGGACACACAAGCTCAATGGGGGAGGACGGAAAAAAGTGACAAAAAATTTAGTCCTCCGGTAGTATTTAGCTGCTCTGGTGCCAGTTGTCCTCTGGTTTCCCCAAAAAGTTTATCGTCTGTAAACAAGTCCAGACATTTTGTGGACAGAGAGTCTTTCATGTGCATCAAAAGGTTTGCGCTGTTAAAAAACTCATCGATCTTCTCTTAGAGCATGAAACAGAACTATTTGCACGTGACAATTTTTGATAACATGGCGACGACAGCGGCAAGCTGGCAAGATGGCGGATTTCCTGCGGACAGAGTGACACATGCACATACATTGAGGTTCATGTGATAATATTAATTGTACTTTCTATCGTTTGACCATTTGGATAAAAGGTTCAGTGAGTATAAATTCTACCTAAAACTCCGGGAAATTTCCAGTCAGTGCTTTAGATATTTTATGTCCTCAGATGGTCCTCCCTTGAATATTTGGTGGTGGGGTGGTGGTTGCCGCCACTCTCTGGTCTTGCAAAAATGTTTCCAATCCAGGACAGACACCAGACTGGAATGTCTCGTCTGGCTTTTAGTCACACTGATCTGCATGTAGATGGGCAGTAGACGGTGTTACAGGACTGAGCTAATGGCTGTCTGCTAATGCCAAAGTTCTTCCCAAAAATGCGAAAACCGTGAGGCTGCTGCGGAAATGTAAGATGGAGGACAGGCGAGGGAGATTCAGAGGGCTGGTGGAATGGGTCTGAGGAATCTCCAGGTCCATTTCTGATGTTAGACTAGCACGATGCTGTGCACGAGAGAGGGTTCCTGGTGTGATTTTTTACGTTAAGCTGACTATTCTTTTTCTTTTTCCTCAACTTATTCTTCACATTACTCTTGACTTTATTCTTGATGCTATTTTTATTCTGACTTTACTTTTGAAGTGATTTTTTTTAAAAACCATATTTCTAACGGTATTCACATTTTATTATTGATGACAATCTTTAGGTTTTATTGACTTTATTTATTCTTCACCGCTCTCACTAATTAAAAAGCTTTTTTTTTTAAAAAAAAAAACTAATATAAGCTTTAAACTCTCCGTCTACACACAGACATTCCCGAGGCGAAATGTATAAACACTTTTTCCACTTCTTCCTCCTTTAATTCCTCCCTGCCCCGCAGATTATTTTTCTAGCGATTAGGTAAAGCTCAGTGCAAGACACTCTTTCCCGAAGTCTGGGTGAATGCTATTCTTTCATCGTGGACGTAGACGTCGATGAACATCTCTCTGCAGGTCAAATGAAAGAGGTCAAATCGTGACGTCACGATTGTCCAAACTAGCATCTGTTTCCAGCTCTCCCATTGGCCAAGGCCGTCACAACGTACACATTCGTGACGTCAGAACTGTTGACCTGTTTGTGTGCACGAGGAAGGAGCTTGGGAGGGTTAGGGAGGAGGGTAGGTTGCTGCGGGTGACGGTTACTGTTGATGGCGCCCTCTTCTGTTTGTTATTCCAGGAGGTCCAAGTTCGCAGTAGTGATGTTCTGAACTGGTTTGCCAATCTCTTATGTTGTTGTGTTTATAAATTCTAGACTACCACTAAGTTTTTTTGATACAATATTTATTTATACTTTTCATAGTGTAAAGTAAACTCATTTTATTTTCCTCTGTTACCCTACCTTAATGCTAACAGTTTTGTGCTTTATGCGTTTAACTGTTAAATAAAGACCATATCCTGAACATAAGCTCTTTATAAATAATTTCTTGAAGCTTTTTAGAGATTTGAACTGGCACATGTCTTATTTACAGCAATACATGTAGAGTGTTGTGATTAAGTTTTTTTTTTTTAAAAGAAGAGTGTGAGGGTCTCTTTTGTCCCTTTCCTCTTTAATATTGTTTATTGTTTATGTAAATCATGAATTTGGATGGTTTGGTTTGTCACCATATTTTTACAGTTAACAGGGACTGTAACAGTGTTTGACATAGCTTCTTTAGTCTGGCACTTGGACAGAGCTTTTTACATTTAATGTAAGTTTTTGAGTTTTTTTTTGGAATGATATTCATGAGTTTATTTTTCTAATAACAATGTCCATTACTTAAAGCGTGTGGTGAGGATGCCTGTCTGTTCTCCCGCCAGCTCGCAAAAGCACGGAAAGAAGGCTTGTCATTATGTTATTCTGATCGAACGTCAGCTATTTGAAATAGATCTGTCTGAAATTTGTAATAATAAAACAAGCAAACATTGCCGACCTTATTTTTTTCTAGGTTCATATGGCAACTTTGGTGTGGTCCCATATACTTTTTCATCAGTGCGGATAATTTTCTGTTCTTGTTGGAGACAACACGATATGACAGTTCCAGGTAGATAATGTTTTAATGTCTCCAAGTCCAGTGGTTTCTGTAACTTGGACTTAATCTGTTTTCTTCGTGTGTATTCCTTTGTTTTAGATTATTAATGTCGAAGAACCCTCCACAGACACCTAATTTCAAAGTTTTTGGCTTTCGATAATCATAATTTGGAGTCTTAATCTCATTGTCTGATTTTGTTTTATTTTGTTATGTCTGGCTTGCTAAAAAGGAACTTGAGAAGTTAATGGTTGACAAGATACTGCCCTACTTTTTCTTCAATACTTTGAAGCATATGATCCTGAAGTATGCTGTCTGGACATACAAGACGACCACCAAAGATCACATTGATAAACACTATTTCTATGAAGGATACATGAGAGAACAAGCATTTTTTATTTTATGTATGCAGTCAAAAGGACATTACCATCCAAAACTCTCAATCGAGCTCTAAATTGCCGACCTTTTCCAAACTCGGTGTCGCGCCAAAACACCACCACAGGGAATCGACGCTTTTCTATTCAACTTATCCTCTTTTCCACTCTATTTTCACCCAGAAATCCATTCTAAGCGGCTTTGTCCTCTCCAAACAACGAGGCTGTCCTCAGCACGAAGATAGATAAACTATTTTTTGCTCCTCCTCGTTTGTCCTCTTTATCGATTGACTCACAGTACTAGGTTGGGTTTACTTGTCCTCGGTCAAGCAGTTACTGCGGGTTCAGGCAGCGAACCGAGCATCGTTAGAACAAAGGGAACAACGAAGGACTTGCAAACTTACGTATATCTCCTGTGCCGTTGTTGACGTCTCCATACAGAGGCTGGTCTTGTTGGTTTGGACCTGGTCGCTGTGCTATGGTGCCACGCACACTGGTGCTGGTTGTGTGTGAGCGAGTAGCGAAAGATCGAGTGATAATAGGTACATCTAGAATGGCGAGCAGAATGCCGTGGAAAATGTAAAACACCCTTGCTTCTTATTTGAGTTTGACTTACGTTTGATTCGACTCGCATTCTGGTTTAATTTCTTCTCTTTCTTTTCTCTTCTTGTGCTGCTGGTGTCGGCGTGTGAGACGTGTGGGTGTGTGTGGCTCTGCACCGCAACGCCAAGACGTTGTTGACTGCGCTTGTGACATAGCGTCTGATGAGACGTTGTGCCAGCAGGCCTGCTGATGATCCACTCGTGGTTCCCGCTTGGCATGGTCGATGCGGGGGATAACAGGGCAATGCAGGCTTGGTGGGATGATGAAGGAGTGTAGGCGTGAACAAAACAGCTAAGTCTTATTCACGACAGCCGCGCAGCCATCCTGCCTAATAAGTAAGCTGCGTCAGCGCCAACGCACACCACAACCACGGTTGTACACACAACACAATCAGCAACACACACCACGACACCACATCAGACGGCTCGCTTGGCTTGTGAATTAAGCTCTAACGCTGCACATTTTCCAAAGCCAACGAATATACAACAACAACACTCGATACGCAATGATCACTCGTTTTAGAGATAAATGTGCTAAATTAAAAACAATGTTTGTAACTATGAAGACGTTGCATCCTCCTTCATATGTGATCAGGTCGATGTCCTCAATCGCCTTCATGTCATTTCATACCCGCTCATCATACACTCCTGGCGCGTGGATGGGAATAAAAAAGATCGCCGAAAGTTATCGTTCCATTTGCATTTGTCTCTCCGTTCCGTTCCTATAGACACTCCGGGCCCAGCCGAGGTCCTCATTCGAAGAACACAACCACAGAACTGTACTACACAGAAAACCCAGCACAAGCCATCTAAGACAAGCTTCGTGTATAAACACTACAGCAGTCGATGTAGGCGACTGCAGCGGTAATCATCGACGGTCAACACATCGCTTTCTTCGTCTCTTCTTCTGTAACTGCATCTGACCTTGAGAGGTAACTCACGAACATCATAGCACATCACTGGATACAAGGTTTGATCTCCCCCGACAGGCAATCAACTTGTATATATCTCATGCCGAGATATGAGCGATTATAGTTGGGCGACAACAATTGAAATATTCTGATATATTCTAAATTATAACCTTAACTATTTAGCACTGATAGCTAGCCTGTATTTTTTGTTGCTCAAGCCTCTTTCGCCCTTTTCTTGGTAAGTGGCCGACATGAAGATGGCTGCCATCATGACCAACAGGAGTCCTGCCCATCCTGCCTCCGACAGCTGCTGATTAGCGTCGTTACAGCCAACCCGCGTGGCAAAATTATTATGTCGTGACCGTTAGTGCGGATTTATTTAAGTTCTCTCATGATAAAAAATATTTGGTTCTCTTTAGTTTCCATTCGCATGCTACAGGATTTTGAACACCGCAAGAGTTCAATTCTCGTGAGGTCACAAAGGTCCTGCTCAACTGACTGTGAGCAAGCCTTTCATACTCGGAGAGACTATTCAGAGGACGGGACTGAGGGTCATCCACGCGTCTGGGATTTTATGAAAATACTTAAAAATGCAATGAAAAGTATTAAGCGTAAAACAGACTTGTCTGGTAACAAACTAAGAAGAAATGTATGACCTGCTTGCAGATTTGAACCTTTCAAGTCTGGATTGATTCGAGTCTTGGCTCTTAATGAGGACCACATTACCAGTCTACCAACATCGATCGTGTTTCTGATCGCAAGACTGTGTCCTCAGACCAGACCATCTTGTCCCGTGTACTCCGTGCATCCAGTGTCCTGTATCTAACGACCAAGGTCTTATCTCTCCACAATGAAGACCGGGGGGAAATGTAACAGGGGGAAGGGGATAGGTTTTGGTGTGTGAAGTGAGGTGTAAAGGGGGAAGAGGTTGGGAGGAGAGGGATTTGACAGGGATGGTAGTTAGGATCAGGGACACGACGGATGTTTACGCATCACTTGACCGGACGTGCGGTGGGAAAGGTCGCAGCTGTTGACATCGCTGACGCGCGCTTCCAGACGCTGCGACGGAGAGTTTCCCGTCCTCGAAGGCCGCTCCTTTCTTGAGATTTACAAGTTGTCTCCTCTTCTCCGTCCCCCCGAGCATCCGTTGGCTTCTGTATCAGACAGTTTTGTCTATTCTGACATGTTTCATAGAATATGTTTCGGGCTCTAGAGAAATGTTATATTGATCTGTGGAAGGTATTCTGGAGCAGAACATCACAGCAGTTCTCAGACAGTTGTCATCTCCTTCATGCACAGTTTCCTATTCTACCGACTTGTTAGCTTTTTTGCATTGCCTAGTCTTTGTTTTATATTTTTGTTTTTCTCTTTTTCACCCACGTCTTACTTTAGTTTATAAAGGTTATAAATTGATTGGCATGTTTTATTTGAACAGTTATTTACCTATGCCATTTATACAAAGTTGGAAAATAAGTAATTTATTTTGTCATTTACACAAGCTTGAAAATAAGGTATATGTCTTTAAAGAAGGTTGAAAAATAAAGTCATTTATGTATGTCATTTAGGAAAATAAGTCATTATCTTGTCATGTATACGAGGATGGACTACAATTCATCAACGTCATGGCCGCAAACTCTTGACCTGTGTTGCAGGTCATTGATCCACCATCCAAGCGTGATCGTCGGTGTCGTTAGGTGCAGCAGATAGAAAAGGACACCTGCCACCAGTCCTCAAGTCCAGGATGCAGCTGTCGCTGTCCACGGGCCTGATGGGGATGAGGTGGGCAGTTGTTTGGGCGCTTCAGGATATGCATGCATGCTTCGTTTGTCTTGTCTACTCTTTGAAATTGCGCGATCTAGTCACCTTTACTGAAGCCAAACGGCAACACACAGCAAGCTTTCCCCATAGACAGATATCACAGAGGAAAATAGTACACTCGATGCATGACTTGTGTCCCAACTTGTGTTGCTAGTGAGAAATTACTACCATAGTCCGCAAGAAAGAAAAAAAATGTATAAAGGTGCAAAAAATGTATAAATGTATAAGTGCAAGGGAATGGCGCCAGAGGAAAATATCTTTTAAGAAATATGCGAAGTGAGCTGGGCTGAGATTTCATCGAGGTCATCCATTGTGTGATAACATCGAACAGTAAATGTTCAGTAAATACTCGCAGGGTGTCCTTATGACATAAACATCGTATGAACAAGTGCACAAGACTCTGTATAGATATCTTTTTTAAATTGTGATTCGAGAAGCCGTTTAAGGATGTGAAGGGGGCTGGGAGTAAGAGAGAGAGAATGGGTTTGTGGCTGAAAGAGAGAACGGACGCAATGTCTCTATTCTTTACTCTGACAGGCGTATGATTACCCTAGGATCTAGCAACCATCGATGTTGTTTGCCTCAATACTGTTACGGAAGATGACGTGTAAATCCTTCCTGTCATGTCTACGATCCAGGCTTCGTCAACGGAGGGGTCGTAACCACGAAGCAGAAGTTGCTACTCTCTCGGAAACAGCTCGGTACTCTAGTCTCTAATCAGTCATTTGACTGATAACTTGTCGTTGGAGGATCACATGGATTGATGTGACAGCTGACAGGGTCCTCCAACTATTGTCTATTGTGTAGTCAGCAGGTCCTGTACATGATGACCAGTCCAGGTCTTCCTCTGGTCACCGCGGCGTCGGTAACTTACAAAGTGTCTTGAAGGATGGTCTTCTACGAGGTGTCATGCTGGACCACGTGGCCAAAGACCAGCTTACATCGCTTGACTGTTGGAAGTAGATGTTCCTGGTGTCCTACGAGTGTGGTAAACCGTGGTTTATGTGAAGATGGTGCCCATGCTAGTCGGGTAATGTAAATACAAAGAGGTTCAGACTTGTGGGTCGGCAGACGTGTAGTCCACTGTCCTGATGTCTCCCACGGACGAAAAGGAAAAGCTAGTGATAAGGCAACCTCAGGCAATCTTCAGCATAGCCTCGTCCTCTAGTCGCGAATCAAAATGTAGGGGCATAAAGAAGTGCAAACATAAGAACACGCCTACAATAAAAAAGTGCGCGACAGAAGACAGAATAAATAAACCACTCATGTAACCAAGCAAACTATCTGCTGTCTGTACCTCAATCTCTTCGCACGACCGGTTATTGGACGGTGGGGTGGTGGTGTAAGTTCAATCCATATTAATGGTTAGACAAGATCGAAAGTGCTTTTCCAGGTTTTAGGACGATAGTTTTGGCGGTTAAGTGATTGGGATCAAGTGAAGTGTTTTGCAGCTTTTCTGTGCGATAACTAACGAAATGACATCGCTGACGAAAGCTCGTCGGGTCACCGCCAAGAACAGTCGTGTTTGGGTTGGTGGGGTTGGGGGGGGTCATCGGATGATTGATTTACTGACAGTCGCGGCGTGGCTGCATGCGACAGGTGCGAGAACAGTATACGTTTATCTGTAAAGGTGTGCAAGAGTTCTAGCCAGTGTGTGTACGTGCGTACGTGGATGTGTTCGTGCGCTATGCTCAGGTACTCTTTTGAAATGTGTGTGTGACAGAGAGAACATATGTGCGCGTGCATTTCACAACTATTTTTTTTTTTCTGCACTTCACTAAAGGGCATTATATAGAATAATGACATCTCCATTCGACTGTCGCAGTCTTGATAGGCCTTCATGACGCGCACTCATCGTTTCTTGCATTCAGCTGTTAAGGTCAGGCCACTTAGTGGAACGACCTTTTGATAAACCTTTTCCTTGACAGTTACACTGAGAAAACTACCTTAAATTCGGTCAAAGGTCAATGGAGGCTCGCCTGCGTTTGTGTACGGAGAGGATGTCGAAAGCGCAGTCAACACATCGTCACTACGAAAACACACACACGCACGCGTTTGCACACACACAAATACACTTACTACAAATACGCAAATAAACACTCACTTGCATGCAGACACACATACACACTGATATATATATACACACGCACGCGCGCGCGCACCTTTGTTCGTCAGAAATATTTACCTGTGCGACAACTAGCCATCCAAGCTGTTTCTCGGCAGCTTGAAATCATTTTTTGCAAAACACTTTGCTGTTAAGGCTTTACAGTTGAATTACATACTCTGTAGACAAAAAATTTGTTGAGCTGCCTATAGTTTTGATAAACATATACTTATATGTCTCCATATAAATGCATAAAATCGTTTCTTAGACCGAGAGTCGTTAGACACACACAACGCAAACACACATATACAAACACAGAAATACACTCAATTCAAATGCGCTTTCAGACAGACAAGCACTTGAGCGTGAAAACAAACCAACCAATAAATAAATATAAACTCACAAAACACAAACACACACAAAACACAAACCAAACACAAAGACACACAAGAACACACACACACAAAAACACACAAACCCCACAAACACACAAACACACACCACACACAAACAGACAAACACAAAACACACACAAACACACACACACACATCACACAACACACAACACACACACAACACACAAAACACACAAACACAACACACAAAACACACACACAACACAACACACACACAAACACAACAACAAACACACACACACACACACACACACACAAAACACACACACACACACACACACACACACACAAACACAAAAACACACACACAACAAGCACACACAAACATACACACACAAACAACAAAACACACACGTTGTGTAATAAAGGTTCAAAGACCAGCTCCCTGGCTCTCATTCCCCGGATGTCAGCCGCCAGCCATTCCAGCGAAATGATTGTGCGCGGGTTTAATCCGCTCGTAAAGCTTCTGCTGAAGCCTGCAGCGGTGTTTGCACGAGATTATCTGCAACGTGCGTTTGCGCCGACGAACCCCTCACCCGAGTTCACTCGCAACCTGCAAGCTGAGAGGGTGGATGACGTCACGCCGGCCAGACCTGATAGTGGAGCTCGGCCACGAGTGCTGCCTGAGACCCACATGTCTGATTTGCAAGTCCAAGTCGCAACGTGTGACTGACAAGATCATTACAGAGCAACACTTTTGTTTGTTTTTGTTTCCGCAAAAGCTTGGCGACATTTTTTTCTTACTTTCGATAAAAGTGTCAGTGTGCTTTCCACCCGCATTTAGCCATTAGTGCGTTTTTAGAAAGGTGAGGGGTGGGTTTCTTTTTTTATTTTTGGTTTTTGTAAGGGGGTGGAGAGAGGAAGAGAGATTGGGGAGAGGGGATCAACAGTTTGCCAATGTTGCAGTGAATCAGTTTTCCCCAACTAAAGCCGCGAGATCCCACCTGAGCTGCCGGTGTCGTTGTTCGTCTCCTGATCGCGGCAAGATGGCCGTGGTGAGAGAGGGGCAGGATCAGCCGGTGGGCTCACATTGCATTCTGACGAGTGAGGCAGAAATGTCCCAGGCACAATTCAAGAAGAAAATGATCTCCCTACCCCCAGGCTTTCTCTTCGTCCTCCTCCTTCTCTAGAATTCATGTGAAACTGCCTGCCACATCGTCTAACGAAGCTCAAAGTATTAAACAGTCTACGAGGAAGTTTAATAACTACGGTCATGTGGTTTGTTTTACCTTGGTAGATCTTCTGGGTATCGACCTCAGTCCCAGCGGTAGAAGCCAAGGGGCCCAATCACGTGTGAACATATGTAAGTCACAATATGTTTTCTTTTTATTAAAAATAATCGTATATCTTTGGGAAAGATCTTGCCATAAAGACGGATAGGATTTCAAACAACATATTGAACCCTATAATGGGAGTCAGAGGTTTATGCTGAGTCAGCAGCAAATGCTTTCTTGCGGCAACGCAGACGATTCCATCAGCATGTGCTGCCACAAGCAGAAATAGAAGTGGACCTAAACAAAGGACACGTGATTCTCAGTGGACTGATGGCAAGCTTTACCGGACCTGCAGCACGAACAGAAACAAAAGGCCAAGATAAACAGGGGAGATCAGAACGAGAAAACTTGTTTTTTCTCGATTGTCGATCTCACGAACAAAGCATGTCTTCTACCTTCCATTGCCTTGTCCCTCGCTAAAGTCGGGCAAACATGATCACGTGAGTCGGGTGCAAGATTTTCTCGAGACGAGATACACACAGAAAGAGGTCAAACGTGTGACGTCACGTCATAGATACGCTTCATTCATTGGCTGTAGTCATGGCAACACAAATGTATCTATGTACAATCGTGACCTTTGTGTTATTGACCTTAACCTTTGCATGGTGATGTTCGTTGGGCTCTATTTTGAATTTCTTCAACGAAACGGGGTTATTTACCTTATAGTATCTTGGACTAGGCAACACAGTAGAAACAAACTTTGCATCCCACTAGACCTTTAATGTATTTGAGTGTATATAATTTTATTCACTTTTTCAAGGGGGACAGTGGATGTACTACGGGACTAACCAAAAATGCTGTGTCACTAACGGAAAACCGTAAGATATGAACCGGACAGCCCTCGTTTTCCCTGTTGCTGAAGCCTCAGAAATGAGAAATCGTGATGATTTTTGCCTCATACCGCACGATCTTCCCTCAATGACATCGCACTTTTTTGCAGTCTTGAACTTTAGACATCAGGGCCGCGGAGTCTTAATGTCCTGCCAATTGCTGATTCACCCAAAGATAGGTTTTTACGGTTGCTTTTGCAGCGCAGTTATGTTCTTTGTCAACCAGTTGTGAAGAATGAATTCTGGGTTCTGGTTTAATTACCGCCTGAGTGGTGTACTTGGAGCGCTTGTGTTAGTGCTTTTATGTGTGTGTGTTGGAGAGAGAAAAGAGATGTATCTGTGCTCGTGTGTGTGAGAAAAAGTTCTGCACTTGCTGCTGAAAATACTGAGTATATATAAATAAAAAATCATGATATTGAGAAGGGCAGACACAAAGTTAGTGTGTTTGTGTGTGCGTACGTACGTTTGGGGGGTTAGAGGGGGATGATCAAAAACAAGCACAGATTCAAGGGAAAAGATAACCATACACGCAGCTGGACGGGTAGAAAGATGAACAGTCAGGCAGGTGGGCAACAAGAGAGAATGCAGGTCATCAACCCTGTTGCGACATATCCACGAACGCGCAGAATTTAGCAGAAGAAGCACTGTAATTTTTCAGAAACACTTGCTTAAAAAAAAAAAAAAAAAAAAAAAAAAAAAAAAGAAAACAAACAAAAACATGGCAATAGCGCCCAGAACAAGGCAAGCAACTGGCTGTGTACGCTCAGCTGGCCTCCCTGCCATGTCTGAAACCTCCCAGTGTAAAAGCCTCAACATGTTGGGGAGACAGGGTGGCCTGGGGGAAGTGTCCGCTATTTTAAGGCCAACCGCGGCACTGATGTATTTCTGCCCCTAAGCATTTTTCATCAGACGGAGCGAGTTTTTATTTCCGGTGTTATTAAAAGCCATATTTTTCTTTGCCTCTCAGCTGGTCGGACTGGCACGGGGACTTAATTGGAAAAGGGTTGACGGTCCGTGAAAGAATGTTGCTGGAGTACTCGTGATTCTAATTTTAAACAACCAACATACAGCAGGCAAAATTTTTGAAATTTTATTTTAAATTCTAGGCAGCAAATCGAGAAGAAACAATTAGGTTTGCTGAATGCCTCTAGGCTGATCTGCCAAATGTTGCCTTTATTTTACAGAAATATAATTACTATTTTTTTCACATTGTATCTTTCCTCGTCTTTCTTAATTGCATTTTGTTGCTTCAGCTGATTTTAAAGACCTGAATGGATATCTGATAAAGTTTTTGAAATACGAAGTGCAAGCATAATTTTTGCCTCAATGCTCCTATGCACGTGAAGCAAGCTTTAAAGATCGTGCATGTTTGTTGGTGTGAATACAACATACAGGCAAGTACTTGGTTTATTCACGATTTATGACATGAATACAGGAAGGCAAATGGGGATATCGGAGGCACAGAAGAATGCTTGCCACATTGAGTACATCATTCTAAAGAGAATAAATTGTTTTTCTGTGTAACAACATGTAAAGATCAAAGCTTCGCGAGCAAAGGTAAAACCGGATATTCTACTCCTTTGAAGAGTCGGTAAACTCAGTTGGAAAGAAGAAGAAAATAATGAAAAAAAAAACCCTAGAAAAAGAAAATGAGGAAAAGACGAGAATGTGCATTGATACAAACACCTGCACACCTGGACATTCAATCTCACCCATAGATGACAAAGTTTGAAAGTTCTTAGTCACGGGTCCACCTTCAGATGAGTTTGGGGATCGAAAGGGAGAGAGGGAAACATAACAGAAATCGAAGATTGACTCAAAAGCTGGCAATTAAACTCACTCTTGATCCATGACCAGCTCCACAGATTCATGTAGATAGGAAAGGAATTACTTAGGTCAAGTAATGAGTAAAAAGTACCTGGAAATGTCCGCCGGCCAGGAATAATTTTCTTTTTGGGTCATTTGTTCTTGGGACTGGTATATGTCATGACCAGATTAACAGATAATATGATGACCAGAAAATTTGACGACCAGACCATATGACGATGGCACAATATGAAGACTAGACAATATGAGGACTAGACTGTATAAGTGATTATATGATAACTAACGTTTTGAGCGACCTCTGCAGCTAATTGTCCTGCACCACCCGACATTTCTTGTTCATCCACCGTGTGCGTGCTGCCGGCTGCTCTAATCGGCCTTTTCCCATCCCCGCTGAGATGTCTGGAGAGTCTATTAACTTCATTCGCCTCGCATTTTCCTAGAAGCCCGAAGTCTGACTTGTCAGTCTCTCCTCGTACCGTCTTCCAGGATGTGATGGCAGCACAAAGAAAAGATCCCAAGGGTCCCGTCTGGCGATTAAACAGAGAGTCTTTGGTATATTTCACTCATTTCTCGTCCAGATACAACAACAACAACAACAACAACAACAACAACAACAACAACAACAACAACAACAAGAAGAAAGAGTAGAGGGGAACTGGAAACCCTTTCTCAACAAGAGCATCAACGATGTCATCAACCAACATTTCAATTTAAAAGTGTCTCCGTGTTCTAAGAAAAAGGAGCGACATGCAGAACATTCTAAGTTTATGTCCTAAGATTGCCAGTGAATAGTCCGCCATCAGGCTGTGATTGTTTCTGCCCGTCGTTTGCACTGATTGTTTTGTTTCCTGAAATTTTCTCCCAAGATTATTCCCACACATTATTTTACAATGATTGTTCCTGAAATCATTTAGCAGGGGCTGACCTCGACGATTCCTGATTCCTGATTATCTCTGTTGCCTACTCTGATGACAGTGTCCACCTCGCGTGTGCTGTGTGCAACAGAGTTCGTCTTGATGAGCACAATTAAAAAAAGAATTCGGGAGGAAGCCGGTGGTTAGTCAAGGACCCAGACATGTTGTTTCCGTCACAGCAGACACGTTCTGCCTTGTCCCCCTGACATTCCAGAACTCTTCTTTGATTTCCCAGAAAACCCTTGCCGCAGGAGTCGCACTAACGAGAGCACTCTGGTGGGAACAGTTTACCACAGGGTCTCCCCCTAACGAGTGAGATCAAACCATGAGGTCTGAAGTTAGTCAAGGCATCCAGCGAAAATCAGACCTGGTGTTGAGCAGTGAATGTTAATGCGTGAATGTAATACACTGAGAGCGCTTCCTCTAATTATTACGGGAAAACCTTAGCATTACAAGTATTATGGAGAAGGAAGGCCAGATGATTCTTGATTTGTGGCTCATAGACAGACAGAAAGACAGACCGACCGACCGACCGACCGACCATCCTTGTCTATCCTTTCTCGTTTTTGAAAGCCTTCTGTCAACATGTTCCAACAGTTCAATGCTTTACCAGTAACTCCTCTCATCCTTCTCAGGCTATTCATCTTATTAGTCTTATTCCTTCCAGAATCACTCTACGCACGCAGAATAATGCATTCTCGGAATATCTGTTAAATTGTGTTAAAATTTTGTGCATCCTTAATGCCTTCGAAGAGGTAACACCTTAAGAGTTACTTTTTTTAAAATAAGTTAAAATCTCACATCAGTTTTCATTTTCAAGATAAAAAGACAGTTCAGTGCGAACATTATTTTTGTAGCAGCCACAATATCTGTCGTCAACTGTTGTGGCAAACCGAAGACGAACTAATGCTGGCCAATGTGTGAGGATTGCGTAATGCTGGTTTTGCTCAATCCAGCATGCTCGACAATGCCAAATGAACAAAACTCCGGCAAACACACCGTGCCACTGCGAAATATGAGAAAACCAACTGTGCTTGTCGAAGCAAAACGGCCAATTACACTCGGTGAAATGTTGCAATACTATGTAATTTTTTTAAAAAAAAACCTTCTGCAACACTTTCTGGGAACAATGACTACCACGGTAACCCAGTCATCGAGAACAGCAGCAGTCGCACTGACTCTGACATCTGATGCATCTCTTTCGTCGGATTTTCAATAATTGGAAAGAGAGAGAGAGGGAAAAAAAAAAAAGAAAACAAAAACGACGAACATAACTGAATTCATTTTTGTTTGCTTTAGCCTTTGCATGTTTCAACACCGTGATACAAAAATAATAATAAAAAACCTTGCAAGGACTGAAAACAGCTGGATTTTATCTGTCGGTTTGAATGTCCTGAAGGACAACAAATATTGATCCATGCATTAAATTCTTTATTAACTGAAATTTAATTTAAAAAGAGGGACAGAAAAAAGGAGAGAAATAAAAGATTAAAGAAATAAAAAAGCTAAAACAAATGAAGACTTTTTGGGTAAGCGAGGGAAGTTGTAATGTTTTTGGGTGGGTGAGAGAGAATTCTTGTGGTGACATGTTTCTGTCCTCCTGAACGACGACAGACCAGATCAGAACGATGCCCAGTGGCTCGATTGTGGTGCTGTGTGTCAGTCAGCCTGTAGCACTGACATGGTATGCCAACGACGATATTCGACAAACACGCAGCCTTACACACTGACCACGCTATGTGCTGATGTCGACGGACTGTCGGGAGGAGATCAGATGATGTTAGTCAGCGGCGAGGTCATTTGTTGAAGCTGATACCAATCAACTTTCATTATCTGTCGGAGCACGCATGGACAAGTAAAACAAAACAAAAGAAAAGAAACAAACTATTCATGTCACGAGGACCTAGGAACACCCACATTAAGGCACACGTTACTTAACCTTTGCGCTATTGACCTTTGCCGTGTCATCGATCTCGAAAGCGCTCTGCTTGAGCCGCGTGACATCACCGTGAAAAACTATGCATGCGCACGCATGAGCAATGTAAAGCTGTCTCTTAAGAATAAGAACTCCTGTCAGAATGTGTGTGTGTGAGAGAGAGAGAGAAAGAGAGCATGAGCATTGCGTGGTTCGTAGCTATGAAGCAAAAGCAAGTCGTTTCTCCAAGGTAAGGTCGAGAAAACGTCTTGTTTTCATAGTTACAATGTGCTGCTTGGACCCCTTGGAAACAAACAAACAAACAAACAAACAAACAAACAAACAAACAAACAAACAAACAGGGGTAAAACATCATCCTCATGATCTGGACACCGCTTTACAACTTCGGAAACAAGATGCTTTACCTCGAATTCACCTCGTTGCCCTAGGGCAACAACTTGCATTGGCCTCCTGACTATGTCCCCAGGTCTAGTTACCCACACATTATTTTTCAGTCATGTCTTCTACCTTTCGCATGCGCATCAAGAAAAGAGCCAGGGACACGGAGGGTGACCAGGAGAAATCGTTGCGCTGGAAGGAGCTGGCGCCAGACTTAATCCCATACCCGTCCTTTTCTTCTGGTGGGTAATGCCAGGAAATGTTATACCTTGTCAGGCTACCCCTCCCACTACCCTCCTCCTACTGTCCTCGCCGCCCTTTTCCCAGCAACGACGTCTGTCCTGGAGGGTCCTTTTTTTTCGTCGCCATGGCCGTTAATGGAGTCGATTGTGGTGGCAGTTAAGCCGCTTCGCTTCCTTCTTTAAGCCGTCCTTTCCTTCGGCTGCCGGAGACAGCCATCTTATTCCGTTGGCGCAAGAAGCGGAGCTGTGGAATTATGGTGAAGGGAGAAACGGAAGCGGATGAAATAAAAGTTTATTATCTCGAGTTGGCTGTTTTAGGACATGTAAGACAAAGCCTGGCAGATGTGCGTTTAGTTTTGACAACGTGGAAAAGAGGTCACATACTAATTTATTTAGTAGACGGATTATTTAGTTTTGGCCGGGCTGAAATTTGCTGTTAACGATTCCAGCCGTTATTTTGTTGTTAACTTTTTATATTGAGTCAAGCTTATTCATGCGCGGCGTCAGGTGGTGAAATAGGGAAACTAATTGTATTCAATTTTTTTGCCAACTTTGTTGGGGATCGGAGAATCTGTGAAGCTGCAGAAAATGGGTTCTACCTATTTATAAAACCCACACGAGAACCGCGATGGTCAAAGTGTCGTGCGTGAACAGAGCTTTTTGCTCAGATTAAAAAAAATTACCGGGGAAATCATCTTTAAAAAAAATTAAGCCCAATTTTGTACTCGGGTTAGCCTTTAAGGGAAATGAAATAACATGATATAGGCTCGTCTTATCTGACTGGTAGCATGGCTCGCTCCCCTCTCGCCAGTCGCCAAAATTTATCACAAGTGATTTAAAAGATGGTTACACATCACCGCCTCTCCAACCATCAATGACAGGATACCTGGAATAAATTGGACACGGGGTCAGAATAAAAATGTTGATCCGGGTCTGATTCATCGTTACATCCCCTTGTATTTCTGTCCCTTATAAAAAAATATATCACATTTCTGACACAATCATCGCCAGTCTGCTGGTGTTACAGCCATTATTCAATACAAGAAGAGAAATAAAATTCTTAGTCTGAAAGTATGGAAAAACCCTTCATCTCTCATGACTACGTTCTAAGCTGAAAGTTTGAGCGTCCATTGTTTTCTTTTGTGTTTTTGGAATTTCTTGCCCCCGTCCAGTCAAGTCTTTTAGTGGGCTGTGCACGAGGTGGAGTTCATGTCCTCTCCAACTGAGACTTGTCCATCGCAGGGATATATAACCTGTCTACCTTCTGACGACCCTTTCCAGTCGACTGGCATAGGTCAAAGGATTCAACTGGTCTTGTCCATGTGAACAGTTCCAAGGCATTGAAATTTAGGTCTGACGAAATTTTTTTTCTGTAGATAATTTTTTTTTATAAGCAGTATACTCTTTTTTTTTTCTCCTCTCCTCCAGGCTGTGAATTAGTCCTCTGTATCAGATGTTCATTTATTCATGTTGTACGGTGTGTTACCTACCATACCTTGCTGTTCTTTTCAGAGAGCAGCTTGAGCTTTCTTTGTGAAGGACTTCCTCCGGCTTATTATCTTAATACAATATTAACACCAATACCTGGGTAACGAAATTGTGGCGAGGGTTAGCTACTTTTCTTTGCATATTTTTCAAGTCCTGAGGACTTTATGAGAGTCTTGGACTTTTATTGCCTCAAGATGTGGAATGAGCTTTCATTAATGATCTTTATATCTTCTAGGGTATTAGTGTCTTGTGCTCTTCTCTCTCTCTGTCTCTCAGTCTCTCTGTGTGTTTTAACTGTTTATCGCTGTGCGTCTGTTGACTGATTGTTTGTCACACTGTATGATGTATATCTGTTGATCTTCCCCTCCTATCCACAAATGACACCCGTTAGCTCGAAGACCCACATCGAACTTCTAAACAGAATAACTACAAAACATCAGGACTCCACGTACACACTTGTAAATGTGAAGACATAGCACATTATGTTTGAACGTTTCCTCTCTGTTTCATGCATTTTATTCTTGCAGAACTTTTGTAGAGAAAAATATTTTTTCTTCCTTAGGGCGAATGCGAAATGTTAACAACATATTGTTTACGTATCCCACCAGCAACCTTAACAAAAGAACTGCCCTTGTCACCGTTGTTATCTCTCCATTCTTCATGACATGTTGTGTCATATTTCACATTTATTTATTGATATTTCCATTGTTGTTGTCTACGCTTTGTTGTGTCGTCATACTGTGCTGGAAGCTTCCATATTGAAGGACAGTGCTTCGTATCAATTTTATTTCAAACAAGGCAGTACTTCACAATGGTTTTAAAAACACTTTTCTGATGCTTCCGGAATGAACTTTGTATCGTCTGACAACCTAAACACAATGTTTTCAAATTAAAATATGACATTTCCTTTGTAAGCCTTTAGAGATATTTTTCATACAGCTGACGTGATTCTAAAAGAAAAAAACCATACAACCATACAGTTGTTTTCTACCTGAAAAAACAAATGAACGCAGTAGGACCGACAAAACGCTTGTAGACAAAGTAACATCAAGTGATGTCCACGTCCATCCACCGCTCGCCATCTTCCTTGTAGCAGTCACTGGAAAACGCAGCAGTCGGGATGAATGAGACATTTAAAGACCCTCAGCCGCTGTGTGACTGTCAGGGGCGTTCATAAAAAGGAAGCCATCCAACTTATATGGGCACTAAAAACCCTGCTGCTGTTCCTGATGACCCGTAGACCTACCATCGCAGTGTGTAGACGAACAGTTAGTCTGCCCACTACGCCATTAACGCTGGTATGTCAGGTTCCAGCTCGGCAGGGGGCGCTGCCAGCCCAACAAAAAGCTTCGAAAAATTCCGATGGACGGCATTGTAGTACTTGAGTCTCCGCTCGGGTCTGGGGTCCAGAGAAAGGTTGTCACGATCTCATCTGTCTGCCCAAATAATCATATAATCCTTCCTGTGCAATCTCGATATATGATGAGTATATTAAGTTTATATTTCTTTCACGTGCTACCTTGTCTTGTAAAATTAAAAACTTATTTATTTGTGGAATACTGGTAAACAAATAATCGCAATTTCAATCCAGTTATTATTTTAGTAAAGCTAATAGTAGGAAGAAAACGAATTTATCGATGATTCGTAAAGACAATGGTGATTAGGCCTGAAAACTCAAAGGCAGACCGGTGGAGCCGACAATTCACCGATTCGACCACGCACACGAGTCAATTCGACCACGGCCCTTACTCGATTCGACCACTGAACACCGAAGTACTGTTCAGTCTCACAACACATTCGTTGCTTGTATATAAAACCAGAACTACATTTTTTTCAAGTACTTGTCAGTCACATGATATACATAGGACAGCAGCTATTGTTATCACTTGAATAATGGATGCTGTTTACAGAAAAATAACGCAGGAACACCTGTGAATGAGAAAATTTTTTAAATTGTTTCATTGACGCAACAGCAGAGCAATCGGCATGGCATACCTGTATACTCATAGCCAAAAAACTCCCTGTTTAGTGTAACTTCGAATGATTTGTAAAATTCTAGATGTCGGCATGCCAGTTGTCAAACGCTTTGTACCCCCGACATCTCAGTGGTCGAATATTTGAAGTGTTATTAGGATCAACCAGTTGACAGACATTACACTGTCCTGGCACTGAGGTCATCATGTTCCCGCCATACCCAAGGCTTGACAGAACAGATTGAAGTTCTCTCGAGTGAAGAAATAAGCCTGACCGGCGACGGCTGCCACGTCAGCAATGCCGAGGGGCAGGGAATAAGAAAGATATATATATAAAGGAGGGAGAAGTGAGGGAAGGTCTGGGAAGGTCACGTGCTACTTTTTATAAACACATTCGATTTGCAGCTGCGAGATTTTCAAGCCTAACAAATTACGACGCCAGGGGTCAGTCGTTCCATCGTTGTCACCGGGAAGCAGTTCACAAAAGATTGATTTCAAGGCTGCTGAAACTGGTCCAATAGGACTTGCCAAGAATGAATTGCTAGCACTGAAGACTGAAGTTCGACTGTGGTTAATGCCACGAGAGACAAAAAAATTAGATATAAACTATTTTTTCTCTCTTTAAAAAATGGATATAAATGGACAAACTGCGCTTCTTAAAAGTTTAATTTTCAAGTCGGTCTGTCCTCGCGATGGCTGCAACTCGTTTTTTTTAAGCATGAGTTTTTCTTTTCTTTTCTTTTCCTCATTGATTTTTTTTTCTACCCAGCCTTCTTTTTCTTGGTGAGCTTCTCTCTTCGCAAGACTCTGGATGAGATCCGAATTAACAAGGAATGTAAATAACAATACAGACGGCAAAATGTAATCAGAAAAACATAAAAATAAACTTGTGAAGATCTTCCATACTGTTAGTGCTCACGTTAAGCCTTGACAGGTCCTTTGTCTTAATTTTATTCAAGGGGTCAATCTGTATTAGCACAGCTTGGACCTTTCTTGACTTTGTCAACAACTTGTGAGTCTGAGACAACTTGCTGCCGCCATGATCACGTAAAGCCTTTGATTTTTCGCATCTCCTATCCCACAGGTCTTTGCGAAGAAAACACCTTGATTAAATAGGCTCCGTCACATGAGTTCAGCACACTCATTAGAGCTATTTACCAGCCCCTTAAGCCTCCACCCTTGAAACATGAGCGGGTGGAATTAAGAGATTGATAGCAGGCGCAGTTCCACCGGCAGAACCGTAAACCTTCCGTCGCAGAACGGTCCTGCTACCATCCTAATTGGTCCTGCTCTGTTTGTTGAGCCTGATACAACTTCATTCACCAGACTGACAGCTCCGATTCCAGACACTTCAAAGAACTCCCGCTTGACAGCGCGTGTGATCCGATCTTTGTTCTCGTGCAAACCGTTGCACGCACACACACACACATACACCTCTGTAAATCTAGAAGCTACGCCTCCACTATCACTCTCTGGTGGCTCAAATCTGAAAAAAAAAATTAAAAAAAAGGAAAGATATAAAGGGTTTGGAAGATCGACGACTCTGCGTCTTTTGTTGGGACTAGCAGCGTAACGCGGGCGACACTGGCTTAATTCCTGTCACAGTTCGTTGAACAGGAAAGCCTTCTTTGTCACAGTCGGTGGGTTTCAATATCCTTCTAATCATTATCCATTACCCTTGCTTAATAACCTAGTATTACACGGAGAGAGAGAGGGTAGTCAGACGTGGACTGGGGAGACATTGAAAGCTCAATCGCCCTCGGGGACATGGAGGTAGCAGTCCTCGCAAAAGTCACCTGAATAATTCTTTATAATTTTCTGTAAACAATAACTCGTTCATTGAACTCTAAAATTATCAATTAAGCACACCACGAAAGGATATATGCCCTTGGATATACATCAAGCATTTGACATATTAGGACTCTTCACTGTGGCTCAAGAAGTTCCACAAATTCGTCAAAAAAGATTCTTTTTGAATTTTCATACAGAAAATCTGCTCTTAATTATAATCTGACATCAAATGCTTTTGCCGCCCAAAATTACAAAGCGTACGAGGATGAGGTTAAGAGGTTTTCATGCTCAAGCTAAAACTTTTTACTGAGGAAAACGTAGAAGTCAAGCATTTATGCCACATATAAGCCAAGATAAAGAAGAAATGAAGTGAAAGTGTAGAGACTTATCTACCCGTGAATATCTGACCCTAAAGCTGTGCTGTACATTCGTTTATTGCTTTTTTTTTATTGTTGGTCCTCATCCCCCGTCCCTCTTTCGGTTGAACTGTTCAGTCCATACGTCTGAGCTCGAAATGGAGCAGAACGGACAAAGGCAAACAATTCTATAAAGGAGAGAGAGACTGTGGAAAACGATCTCTCCATCAATGAATTTAGGCATGTATTTATTCTGCTAGCTCTGACTGTTCCCCTCCATCGACTATCACCCGACAGTACTGAGTGACCTAGTCAGCCACCATGGATCCCTATTCTCTGGATTGCTGTCTCTAAGTTCATCGGGTGAAATGGAGGAGGGTCGGAGGGGAAGGATATAATCTTTATTTATAGTGAGAGTACGTCAGATGGGAAATGAAGGTGGGGTTGGGACGGTCATAAGTAATGTATCCAGCAGGAGTATGTCAGGGGACTTCGGGCATCAAAAGGGTAGGTCATCTATAACGCCAGCGCATACGACGACTTCGCCAAAAAAAGATTTGTTTGTCTGTAACAAGAATGGTTAAAGAGGAACAATCTTGCCGGAACTAACAGCTCTTTGCAATACTATAATGTATGTTAGCTCTAATTCGTCCACGAAGGGATGGGCAGGTACTAACGATTTCAGTTTCAGACGTCAAGCGAGTAAATTGCGGAGGACAAGGAGGTGTGTGTGTGTGTGGGGGTAATAGACCCATTGTATACCCGAACACAGGAGGAAAAAAATCAGGTAGATCCACCCACAAATGGCTAACTGTTGTTCCTTAGAAAGGATTAGTAAACAGAGCCACAAATATGGTCTAGAAGCAATGTCACATACGCAGTTGCTTTAATCCTAATCTACTACTCCCACATGCCAGTCACCTCCTGTTTTGCTGCCACGACTGTCATAGTTCAGTAGATTTGTTGTTGTAAGAGCCAACATGGTCGGAGAACACTATCAACAGTCAACATCAAACCGGAAGTAGTCTACTCTAGGATTGAGGTGAAGGACACATGTATACATAATTCTCCAAATTGCCGATAGAGGCTATACAGCCGACTATAAACGTACATGTCTGTCTCGTCATGTGCGTATTGTATGTCTTATCCCGTAATGGAAGTTTCTTGCTTGTCCCTCAAAATTTACTTTATTATTAGTGGATCCCAGCCCTGGAAGCTGTATTAGCAGAAATAGGTATGGGCAGCGGAACGAAAAGGTTAGTCTGAGACTTCCTCATGTCAAGCCGTAGACACAGTGAACCACTTACGTCCATCTCATCTACGGACACCGTTCTCGTTACCTTTACCTATTTTTGTCCTTGTTTATGACTGGGCATACCGATCAGTCCAATCGTCGATTGCGACTGAAAAATCGACTGCACTGTACCTGACAGCTTCCGACTGTCGTCAAGATCGTAACCGTTCTGTCCTCAGGCTCCGTTGCATTGTGGGCATGTGGACAGCACTGCTGGTTGGCATCTGTTTAGCAATGCATTCGAGAACTAATTCTGTTGCTTTGTGGGCAATGTGAAGACTCGGCTGATGCTGCATAGTGCTGAGACTCTGGTTTTCCACCCTTTTTTTTTCTTTTTCTTTCTCTCTCTCGTGCACGCTAATGGGCCTCCGGATCAACTTTCAGCTGCTTCGTTTTAAGGTTCGTGCCGTCTTCGTCCTGCAGATGCGCCAAACCCACAGACAAGAAAAATTTCATTGCAGCACCTAGTGTTTTTCTCTCTCTCTTTTTTTTTTTTAAGTTCTGAACGTGGCTTACACTTAGTTTCGTGTTTATCAGTCGAGTTTGCCGAAGGGGACAGCTTTTTAACACTCACTTGCTCTTTGATTACCACCACATCCACATCCACAGCCGTAGGCAAGCTAAACGGCTTTGAACCTACCTTCTATGATGCTTCTTTTCCCTTTCTAACAATTCTTTGCAAAGCATCGAGGACAAAGACTTGTTTAAGAGACTGGTCTATCTCTCTCTGCAGACCTTTTTCTCCTTTCTTTTTTCTGTTTCGCTTCATTAAGGATTCTGAACACGCTCTCCAGGACAAAAGACTCGAGCACTAAACCCTCGCTCAAGCGTGGCTTGAAAATCCACTCAGTGAAAATAGTTTGACTGCCGTGGGTTGTTGCCCTTTCCTGTCTCATTGCCTGTCTCCGTTGACCGTGATGAAGTGTCGTACGCCCGGTTTTTCTCGTCTGATCAATAATTGCCAACGACACACATCTGAAGAAAGAAGCCTGTTGCATTTTCACTCTCGAGACAGCTAAAGCTAATCACTCAGTTTTCTCTCCTCCATCATGTGTGGAAAGGCAACATATGTATGTCCGTATCTTGTCTACAACAACATTCCTGAGGGTTTAGGTAGTCTTATCTCTCTCTGCTGATCCTGAGAGAATATTTATTCAGTGTATGTGTGTGTTTGTCCTGAGAGAATATTTATTTAAAGTTTTTGTGTGTGTTTATGAATGTATTTGTTTTGTGGTATGTATTTGTGACATGTGTTACTGTGTTGTATGTATGTGTGTGTGTGCTATCTCCCAGAATCACGTGCGCAGTATTACTATTTCATGATAAAGAAAACTAGTGCATACTTATGTTACAGTATGGCGTATATCATACTGGGTATAATCTAAGGTCTCTCATTCTGCTGGCTTATGAAGCTGCGATATCGGTGGACCCCAGACATGATAACGAATATATGTATTTTGTCTTTAGTTCTCTTTGCCTTCTCTCTCCCTCCATCTCTCCATCTTTTTTCTTTTCTCAAATCTATTCTCCCTTTCTCACTTTTTTCCCATTCTCCTTTCTCGTTCTCCCCTCTTGTTTTTTCTCCTCTCTTTCTCTCAATCCTCTATCTCTATCTCTTTCTTTTTCTCGATCACGCCGGAACTTCCTAATTCCCCTTTCTTTCTTTCACGCCTGTTTGATTGCCCAGAGTTTGTTAGAGACACGATGACCTGACAGGATGTCTCTGACGTGCACGACAACCCGACAGTTTGTCACACGACAGCAGAAATGTGACGTACACATCGTCTGACAGTATATATGTGACGTGCAGTAACGAGTCGTGTAACAGTAACGCACATTATGTACCGTCGTCCTACTGACCCCGTAAAGTATTTGAAAGAGAGAACACAGCAACCATTTTCCTGAAAATATAAGAAGGTGCACAGGACTTGCAAATTTGCAAACCCTTGCACGAACCCACGTCACTCTGTCCAAAGCTGTTCAGAACCACTTGTCTCCATTTTGACTCAAGGGTATTTTGTGCCCACGACAGGCCCTAAGACCCCGGTGGACACAGGGTTGAGGTCGAGACCTGACCAGACCCAGCTGTCTGGGTCGTGACCCACGCAGGCTATAGGTATCCACATGGTTCCAATCATATATTATATATGCTGCTCACCTGTAGGTCGTAGGAGATGTCACCACAACTACAGGATGTCCCCAAGGCATGGAATGAAAGGACAGGGAAATTACTCTCCGCGTCCTTTGCAAGCACCGTCCATAGAAACGCAAAGTGAATTCACTTTTGTAATGCCAGACCTAATAACCGCGATGCTGAGAACACTCGCGAGTTAACGGAGGGAATCGGAGGAGTGGGGTTTTCCTTCCCTCTCCCCCCCCCTCGAAAAATGTTCCACAATACGAGGCTAGTCTGAAACAGTGACAGTGATTGAAAGGGAATAAAGAGAAACATTAGCTGATTTCAAAAGCTGAGGTTTGTAAGCAATCTATGCCAATCAATGGACCGTGAAGCAAGACCAGCCGTTGCCCAAGCGAGCAGGTCACGTCATTCGTTATGTCCATCGATCCGAATAACGCTGTTTGCGACATACCTGCTGAACGTAACGATCGCTCGGGTACCAGTCACATTTACTTTTCCTTTCCATTGAAGGGCCTTGTTTTTCTTTTTTTTTTTTTTAATTCATCGGGTTGGGGCTGAATTTGCCACGCACGAGCGGCAAGAATGAGACCAGAAAATGGAATTGATTTGGGGTCTTGAATTATTTGATCCCTGCATAACAGCGACCAGCGATTTTTCACCTTTTGGGCTATCGTTAAGAGTTTGAAAGGAAGATAGCTAACTAATTTTTTCATTTATTCTCTCTCATCCCTTACTTCTTCGTTTTCCCATCATTTCTCTCCTAAATCTTTCTTTCTTTTCGTGCTCCCAAGAAAGATAAAATTATTATTCATTGGCAATGATGAAGATTCAAAGACTAAACTTTGTAATCTGATGGTCACGTGATCGTCATGCTGTCAAATCACGACGTTGATATAAACCAACATGTAATTGTGATCCTTCCATCAAAGGCAACAAACTGCCATTTCATCCTTCCCAGAATTATCGGGGTTGCTTTTTATCGTAAGCTTACGGTTTCCTACTTCAGATTTACCATCCTTACAATACTTCCGGTTATCGTCTCTCATTTCTTGTTCATAAACAAATACACTTCCTAATTTCAGTTGTTGTTTTTTTTTTTTTTTGTGTTGAACTCCATTCCGTACTATTTACTTCACAGTTGTCCTCGTCAATCGTGTAAATGTTTTTCCTCAATTTCTTTCTTTGTTTGGTAGTTTGTTTGAGGTTACCCGGAAACTGAAGCTTGATGTCACAGATTGACGTCATCGCCTCGCCTTGAGCGCAACGAGCACAAGAAAAGGCTACGACCTCGGCACCTTGTCGTCTGATAACAAAGAATGGAACAAAAGTGGAACAAGTCATAAGCCCCACCCCAACCACCGAGAGGCTATCACATTAGACCCTCGACAGACGGTGCGTTTAACGCCGGACGTGATTCGAGTCCAAAGAAGAGGATCGGATTCTGATCGTCTGATCGTTGGCCACGTCTTGTGCCCAGCAAACGCCCCTCCCCACCTTAGTGAGTCAGGAGCTGGAAGACTGTAGCGATACTTGGACAAAGTTTGACCGGTGTCCACACATGAAGATGTTCGCTGACTTGAATTGTTTTAGTAAATATATGCTCTGCTGTAATCATTCAATCATATACAAACAAACTACAATAGTTTGGCATGTTCCATAAATAATCACATTCACTTGCACGGTGATGGATTATTGGTTTTAGAAAATAATACTTCGAGGATGTGGATATCAGCTGGCATTGTCTCGAAGTATCGTTCTTCATCGTCTATATAGAACTGTGTAGGAGACGTGCACCTCTCCTGCCCTCCACGCATGCGTGAACCACGAACCGTCTGACGATCGCAGTTGACTTTAGCGACTCACTCGGCGCCAGGGGTTAAAGGCCACTCTACCTGATGACGTCAACGGCAACCCAAGCTTACGATAGACGATAGTGAATTCCGGGGTTTGAAAGATAGCTGATTGCTACAGGAAGGCAGGGAATGAGAGATCGATTGCGAAACAGCGATTGCCAACGTATTCTAACTTGATACGATATGTATCGCTTACAAGTTCGAGAAGGTTCCGAGACTATAACCCAATCTCACCCTCACCTTAAACAAAAGACAATTCCCAGGAGAAAAATACCTCTATGGAAACATCGTCATGTTAATGCGAAACAAAAACAAAATTTACGTGTATGTGTGTGTTTGTTATTCGTATGTGTACATAAAACACAGAATGAAACTATATACTTGGATTCATCTCCCCTGCATTTTCTTTACAATAGACAGGGAGGGCGAGCGGAAATTGGCCAAGCTGCTCTTTGTCGTGAGCGTCACTCACCAAGCGCTCCTGCTGCGACCATCTAGAAGAAAATCGAGGTTCACCGAGTCCAGCTTGTCATTCAATTGCTCTTCCTGTCATTTCGGTGGTCAGCGAGCTTTACCAATGACATCTGCTGGGCATCTTCCATGAGCGTGTAATTACAGCCACTACCGTTGTATTAAATGAAATATGTTAATGATGACAGCAATGTCCGTTTTTCAGAAAGGCGATGTATTATTTTTCTCTTTCTCTGTCTTCCACAGAGCAATCGAGGAAGGTTTGGGTAGAGGGGTGAACACATGGCTATGATAATTCATGTGAGCGCATTTCACCCTCTTGGTTTATTTTTAGGGAGCCTGCTTGCCAAGTGTGATGAGCTGCATCTAGCCGTCAAACACTTTGACACTGTACTGCTTTCCAACAAGTTGTATTAGAAAGAACTAAAAGCAATCATGGCTGACAAAAGCGACTCCCAGCCGGCAAAATCAACAATACAAAAGCCACGGATATTTTCCGCCAAACATAACGCGTGATAACTTGCTGAGCACGACAACGAGGTAGCTTTGTGTGATGAAGAAACTGGTCTCAGGTTTGGTTGATTTGCAGATTAAAGGGATTGTAACGACAAAGTACAAATTCTTAGTATCTCGTAAAGAGTAGGATCAGTTTGGATCTCGTCTATTTTCGTGTCTGTTCATGTGGAAAAGGTTGAATGTTTTATAGGATGTTGTGGTTAATAAGAGAAATTACACGGTACTCTTTCGTTTGCTTCAACGAAGTCTCGTCATCCAATGATGTCAACTCAATCCCAGCGTGAGCTGATGAAAGGATATGGTTGGATATTGATCATAGCCATCTTGATTGTTATCACTACTGTATATCCCTAATCTACCGATCACTTGAGTTCAAATCTTAGCAATGACCGACACTTCCTCTCCCTCGCTGACGTCACACAGCACACCACAGCCTTATCACTGCAGCCAAAGCCTTTACTATACCTTTAAGGTACAAGGTTGGTTTGCTTATTATATCATATCCTAGACATACTAAATCTCTTACAGTGTGAAATTTAAAGAGTAGTCCAGCGAATTATAAAATGGCTCACTTCTTCTAGGGCACGGCATGAGAAAGAGTAAACCCAATCCTTTCTTTAATTCCCTGATAAATCAGGTAGTAACATGAGATGCATCGAAAACATTTTTATCACTGTTTTGATCATGGCGTAATCTTAGGGACAGAACAATCAGCACCAATTTGATCCTGCGGCCTTCCTCTTGAATGAATTTGTGTAATGAAGAGGAAGATATTTTGAGGTATTTAATTTACATTCAATGTCCCGGATACAAATAAAACAGAGCGTGAATGCAAAATTCGTCTTCTTTGTCAATAAATGACAACCCTCGGGGGAAGGGGGTTGGTTTGCAAAGTTAACAATATTATTCTGCGTGACAGTCAAGTATTCTAAGATGCCCACATGATATTAGTTAAGAAAACTCTGCTGTTCAGCCTAGAGCTAAACGCAGACACACAAAACGTACACACAGTAGTTCGATAAGTAACCAATCTGGGCAAAAAATAATGTTTAATACTGGTTATTTAAATAGCGCTTTGCCTGATCATTAAGGCGGTCTAAAGCACTTTGCATAATCAAACATACTAAAAAAGACAAAGATATTTTTAGCGCATTATTCCAAGACTGTACGCGCTATACACAAAAAATCTTATCACTAACTCTTGTACAGACATAGACATATCAAATAGCAACAAATTTCAGCACTCAGTGGATTGTCTTGTTAAGAACCGGTGTTCACCAAAATGTCGCCTTTTTTTTTATAGCCCACGATAGTTTCAACATCTATAGCTCGGACAGTCCACCATTTCATTTGGGAAAATAGACTAAACAGACTAATCTTCATTGCAGATTAGACAGGTGCTTCTGTCGTCACCAGATAGATGTCCACACTTCATTAAAATGCACGGCTGGCGACTTACACAAACGATCGAGGATTAAATGACAGAAGAGAAGAAATCGATTGGAAAGTGAAAAATCTTACAAAAGGTCACAAGCAATAAAAAAGAATATAGAAAATGTATATGATGATGAATAAGAAGATCCCGACAGAAGCGCTGCCAAACAACAAGAGGTAAATCAAAACACAACCCAGAAAAACAAACAGAAGAAAACTCACCCTGTCAAACATTTAAAGTTTATGTATTTACTTTTGGAAGCCCAGCTCATTACTAGGTACTAAAGTAAACAGAGAGGATTAAAAAATTTGCAATACAAATTCCTCATGGTTAATATATTATAAACGTAAGACGCAAATAATAAAAATACTACTTCCAGCAGAGACAGGGTCGACTTTCCCCATTACTCGCCCAGCGCAGTCATGTGACCTATTTAAAAAAAAAAAACTCTCAAAGCTCGTAAGGAAACGTCGACTTAACTTCCAATGTGTGCTACGTTTTTTTCTGCATTATTATGTACTGGTTTCATTAAATATAAATTAAATAAAAAGAAAATATAGTATTTTGAAAAAAATAATGAAATAATTTCATTTATTTGGGTTGTTTCTAATTGTTTAAATTGGAAACCAACCTGACACGCTGTCCGGTTCTATCGTCTGTCAAGTCAGCGCGTTGGAGGTCGGTGTTGCCGGCGGAGCGAGTGTGCGATCGGTAATCAGCTGAGAGCTCTGCTATGACAGTTCATGGGGGAACACACAAACAAGCCTGCCTTCATGAAGTTGGGTAATCCGCAACGGGTGTTAGTGTGGGTATGGCGACCAAGGTGGTGTATTTCTTGATCGACGGACGAGAGGAGCAAGCGGAATTCCGCAGTGATGACGAAAGTGAAGATGTACGAGGTAAGGAAATGGAAGCGAAATCTTCCCAACTTTTTTGGCGTCTGCTCACTTGAGAACTGGCAGCGCACTAGGCACTTCTGCCGATAGCAAGGCATCCGTGCTTCAAATCAGAAATTCAAAACTAGCCGCGTGAATCGCATTCTTTACGAGCCTCTGCTGCTCTCTCCCTTTTCTAGTCACTCGTCTCAGATTGCTTTATTTTCATAGTATTTACTGGTGTGGGGAAAATCCCGAAAGTTTTTAAAACTGCTAAAACTTTGCGAGGCATTTTGAACATGAATGGCGTGGTCGCATATTCGAAGTGTCTTGTCACTGAAAAAAAAAAAGTAGAATGCTTACTGGCCAAAAGAAAACCAAACCTCAAAGATACGAAGAGATCGACTTGCAATCTCAAGTATGGATGCTTTATGTCTAGGAAAGAATTTTTAGATGCTCATGGGGAAAACAGTTGTGGTGGTATGCACGAATGTAAAAATGAAAGATAAAATTCACTTTTAGACGAGAAAATAGCCTTAGGTTATGTCGGGACATAGCTAAATACTTCACAGCATTTAGTTGCAGCAAGTAGCTTAATTACGTAGGAAATGCAGACAAGTTTTGAAGCAGACTATTGTCATTCTCTTTCATGAAACTGAAAGTAAAATAATTGAACTTACATTCTTACATTACATTTTAAAAACACTAAATTTAAAGTAAAAAAGAATGATGCTCATGCATGTACATTTGTACTTGCTTAATGCACAGAAAAATATGTTCATACACAGAAATATATTTTTAGTCTGAAACTTCACTTATCCAAAATATAGCATTTTTCAGCCTGAAATGTTAATTACACCACAGATCTCTCACTACACATCTGTAATTAAACTCTGATGCTTCAAGCACTTTAGATCAAGACACTGATTATAATGATAGTAGGGATAGGCAGAAGTAGAGATGAAAAAAAAAGAGAGGAAAGGCAGGTGGAAGGGAGGTGTAATTTATTCGTGTTCTGATTTAAAAATTCACATTAATTTCAGGCTAGCGATTGAGAGATTGATTTTTTCCATAATGTGCAATTTGAGCTATTTTAGAAGTGGATAAAGATTTTCTAAAAGTATCAGTGCCTGATGGTGTCTTCTAATTTTGGAAAGGAGTGAGTTAATTGACTTGACATTGCTTGACAAGTAGCACTTGCAACACACATGGCCTCCCACATCACAGTGTATCAGAGCAGTGTCTTACATTATTAGATCTTCCGAAAAAAAGAAGCTATGCAGCATAGAAGATGAGAACTCTTGCTTTTTATATTTATTTTTTGTGATTGGATATACTTTTTTATGGTCCATGAAAGATGGACTGTGTCTTCTTTGGCTTGTATAGAGGCATTGAAATGCTTTGGCATCCTCACAATTCAAAAACTCTGCCAGTATTTCACATTAGGTCTTCATTTCCAAAATTTCTAACAAATTGTCAAATTACTCTATAAATTACCCAGAACTAGATGAAAAAATAATATATATATAGAGCACATCAAAAGTTCACTTGACAGATCTCTTATTCAGAAAATAACTTGGATGTTGAATGTCTGTCCAAATTATCTAGCTAGAGCAAGTACAGGGTATGGTGATTGTGATTATAAATGGCCAATGTTTGATTTTATTTTGAACTGCTTGATGTTTTTATAAGTTAAACTGTCAATTCCTTAGTGTCTTATTCATAATGTGAATGTTTTTTTATCATCTCATTTCATTTGTCAGCATTCTCTCCTGTATTTTCTGCACAAGACTTGCAAAATGGCTGATTTTTACAGTCTTTACAACCACTGAGGTTTATGTAAATTTCGTCTCCTCCATTTTTTTCTGTTTTATATACAGTACATCAGTATTTTAAAACCTACGTTATAGGCTTTTATTACCGGAATTTCTTTGGCATGCTAAAATCCTTTTACTTTTCATGTTCATTCTGCCCTGCATTTGCCTAGAGGTATTTTGTTCCTGTTAAAAGGCAAATGGCCTTTAAGGTAAGCCAGTGTGCTTTATATGGTTTAATAGACTCGTGGTATGGCAGATACTCACGCTCAGCTAATAACTAGAAGTATTTTGAAACCTCTTTTTCCTATGTAGTCTGGACATTGCCAAACAGTAACTGCTTTGGAGTGAAAAGTTTCAAGACTGTGAGTTATATGAGACTAAGGTGTTTCTGATTCAAATAAATTTTATAAAACCAGAGAATATTAGACTATCAAATTATGCAGTCCTGTAACCTTTATCAGTTTGTGACATCCAGAAATTGTGTAAGTATTCTGAAAGTTGTGTAGTTTTGACAGAAAAGAAGTTAAGCTCGGTGGCATAATCGAAGGTAGATTTGCATCAGACAGTTTAATTAACTGATCGTTTATCTCATCAAAGACTTTTTGAAAAAATTACAAAACTGGGAAAGCCACATGTTGCATTATGTGAACATGGAAACAGTGAGTTGGGCAAGATTTAGTGAAATGGGCTTTGGGGAAAGGGGAAATAGAGAATTTAGCCCTTAGGTTCTTGGCAGAAATGTACAGAGCACAGAAAATGTTTTCACCCTTTTCTTCCTCTTCTCTCTCTCTTACACATACACTCCCCCCTTTTTATCTGTTCTCACCTGTGCTGGATATCGAAAAATGAGTATGTGGAAATGTAACAGTGCCAAAGTGCTGCTACAACATTTAGCACCTTGTTTTGAAATGGCTGTTGAAGCGACTAGGTATTGCTTCTATCAGAGAGTGTATTCTAGCCCATAATGTGTGTAAAAGTGGTTCGCGACGGGCGCGGTGTTGCTCATTTGAAGCCTCTATCTTGGTACGGCGGTCCACAAAGCCACCGGGAACTCGGCGCCGAGTGAGAGGAATTCGCTGGCCACTGTCAGCGACTAGCGAGGGTAAAGCAAGCGCCTGCACGCTTGGAGGAGGAGGGGCAATTTGGTTTGAGACACTGTAAACTCGTGGATGCTGAAAAATACAATTGAATTATCGAGAGCCTGGCGTGACGAAATCAACAAAAGAGAATTGAGTTTAGGAGAAATAGATACAAACTCACTTTCCTCTTCCTTGACCCCTCTGCTTTTTTTTTTTTCTTTTACTCTTTGTCCTCTGCCTCTTTTTTTTTTTTCAAAGGTAATTTCATTGAAGTGTTTGACTAATGTGTTTTCTTCTGAGTCACTTGCTGAAAGTTTGGGGTAGATTCCAGATACAAATCCTCGATGGCAGACCGTATCAGAGGCAACAAGCAGGCCTTTGGCAGCATGAAACTAGAGTCTGTTGTAAAATATCAACTGGTTGTCGTAAAACAAGCGTTGAAGCCAAAGGGCAAACTTCATCGCTTCATATACCGAGTAAAGGTTAAAACCTGATGAATTTTGAAATAGGCTTCATAGCTGCCTTTTATTTGTTCCATCGAAACGTTCACAAACATTTAAAAAAAATGCAAGATGAAAGAGTACGTCGTAAAAAAAAGATTTTTGTTTGAAGAAGAAAGGGGGAAGCGCAAAAGCTGGCTGTAATGGGCAAGCCATACGCATCTGTGGGCATGTTTGCCCTTCAGAAATGCCACATTAATGAACAGCCTGCAGCGCAATGTAAAGCCCGAACGACCAATTAAGTGGCTTGTTTTACATTCCTAAACTGGCCTGGATTTATTTCTTGTGGGACGGACACCTTCTCAGGGAGAGATGAAATGGGGAGTTTTTTTTTTTAAACCCCCAATTTTGAGCCGCATCTGTCAGACTAGAGTTGCTCTTCATTTATTTTTTGTTTTTTTTTTTAATTTGGCTACACAGCGATGCTTGTTTGCACCTCATAGCCTTAGAGGGGACGGCAGTTGAAGAAGGGGTTCGACTCGACAGTTGGGCTGACGTGATTGAGGGTATGACGAAGGGTATTCTTTTTTGTTTGGTTCGTAACATAACACATAACATTTGTTGTGCCTAACCACTAGCCTGTAATATTGGACTGCTGTACTGCCTGACCTCATCTAAATTACATATGCATACATTGGTTTCCAAACGAATCTTGATAGAAAACAAGTAACTGGAAGAAAATGTGTGTCCACAGCTAGACCGACCGACGAGGCAGATCAACCAGTACGCATGCACAAACCACAATGGACGTGTCTGTTATTTCGTTCCGACGTGGGAGTCGGAGGAGGAGAAGAACTTGTTTCACGCGACCTTTATCTTGCAAAAAATCAACCTCATGTGCCTAATTATAAACTGAAGTTACTAGGTTTGGTTGTTGTGTGTGAAGGTGCAAGGACTTTCATGCGAGGGGAACTTTTCCTACCATTGAATAGGCAAGCTATGGTGCGGAGGTTTTTCCAGACGCAAACCATGTCACAGACGAGACTAGACATTAACCCCTTACTGACGGCGCATTCCAGCGGCTTGCCGCGACTCCAGGCGCTGTCAACTCCAGCGCGACTCTCTTGGTGCCAGTGATCTAGAATCGATAGAGCACCATACACTTCTAGAAAACATTTTTGCAAAACGACATAAAGGTAGAAAATCGGTGTTAGCCTTCAAGCACGATCGACGAGCTCCACTAGGGGCCCAGTGAAGTTGCGCCGGGCTCTGGACAGTGGGGGCGTTGTAGCCTTAGACTTGGATGTAACCGAGGAAACGAGTTTGCTTAGAGAGATCACGGAAAGAGTTCGAGGGAATGGATCAACGACCCAGCGTGTCCGCATTCAAATCTTGTAAAGATGTGATGCCATAGCTTTTTGGAAGTTGGGTATAACAAGTGCAAGTAAGAGAGCTAATCTTAGAGGGCGAAACATATTAGCACCCGAGGTTATGCTGGAGCAGTGCAGGCACTAGCAGGCCTCCAAACGAGTAATTACAGCTATTCACTTTTCCTCCACACACCCACTCCTTCCTCACCTCACCGGCTCTGTCAGCTTCAATCAAAGCTGTCTTTGTGGCAGACGTGTTCGCATGTTTTTCTTCTGCTGTTTCCATCAGCACGAGATAAGACATTTTAAATCACCTCCCACCCCTCACCCTCGCACTCATTGGAATCAGGCTACGTCTGGTGGTAACATCCGTCCGACATCTTGCAAAGGGCGACCACCAACCGCCCACATTCAGTGCTACTCTTTGCCCCTTCACCAGTGAATAGAAATCACTTGCACGTACATTATCTATGACTGCTAGTTTTTCTGCTATGCATGGGTCTATGCACACCATTTGTTATTTGTAGTTATGGTGTTACTGGGTGGACATCAATATTATTCTTGGTAATGGGCAATGTGTCACTTCTGGCACCCGGGATCTGTACGTCGGACGATTTGGAAGAGAGCTGGAAGACTTGCAGAACGTTATCATACTCTCACATTTCTGACTTCCTACGTACAGGAGTTCTAAGTTTGTGGGACCCAGATTGTCTACACTTAACATCTGCTTTAGAATGCATAAGCAACACGTTTCATCAATTCTTAATATTCAGACCGAGTATAGTTGCGCATCGTTGGGGTTGCACGCGCGCGTGTGTGGGTGTGTTGGAGAGGGGTGTAAGTATGCGTGTGCATATTTTCATCTGTGTACGTGTGCTCTTGTATTTGTGGTTTTGTTGAAGCAGTTAATGGCAAGGGATAAGATGGGAGAAAGAAAGGAAGGGAAAGCTGTCACGAACACGCCAGTTTGTTTATATGGATTGTCGGCGTGGAGTATTACTATGGACTACGTGATTTTTTTTAACAAGCAGAATGTGTTAAATGGGGCAAACTCAGACACCTGCAGGTTCATGTCGTTTAGTGCCTTTGGTCTGTGTCCAATAAAGGGGAAATTAGCAATCCTTATTCTTTAAGGGAGGACTGTGTGGTAGAGGAGTGTCTTGGAGGAGAAAGTATTTTAACTTCTGCTTGTACTGTCAGGTGTAGAGCAAATGTTTTCAGCGTCGTGGCCCGCAGTAAACGGCTATTATTTATTTAGTGCTTTTAAAACGTTTCAGCGATGGTACATGACGGAGGTATTTTGAGAAAGAAGCGATGCATAATCTGAAAGTAGCATCATGGTGTCAAGTTTTGACACAGTGAATGACTTTTTTGCGGTTCTTTCTCTCCGTAATTCTCATATAGCAGCTTAAATGTAATACGAAAAGCCACTTCGCTTAGTTTGGTCTGATTTGCCTGGCGACTTCAGACTCGTTTTTAAGACCTCACAGTCAACATGATTTTTTGGTAAGTTAGGCTGAAAAGCTTGGCCTTAAAATGTCAAGTCCTAACATGCAACTCTTTGGTTCCGTTTTGATGGATGTTCCGGGAGGTCTACTGCAGACAAAACCGACTGGAAAAGTGTGCTGCTTCATGGGTATTTGATACTGTTCCATTTCGTGTCACTGCTGGAGAGCTTTGTCGATGTGGATTCCAACCGAGGGCCTCTACAGATGGACAAGTTATCGAGGATATCGTCGAAGAACAAAGGCGTCAAAATTACATATTGCCGATGAAAACCATGGTTTGTATAATTTGATCAGCTTGCGATGAAAGGGAACAGCTCTGGCAAGACTGAGAACATCGTTAACAGACCGACGGGCTGTCAATATGGACGGCGTTAATCAACTGCGTAGTCTAAGTTCGGAAGAAAGCTACTGACTAGTTTATTAGACAACAGTTTAGTTCACAAAAGCTGTTGTTCAAAATGAACTTTTGGGGAGGGAGTGATTATTAATTTGTCTAGACTGACCTGCGCAACAAGAGGAATGGAGCAAAGCGACCCAAAGGTAAACAAAGACTGGTAGTCCACACACCTGGGTGGAAGAGGTAGACATTTGTGTTCTACGCCAAATGAGCATGTGATAGGCTATGTCAGTTCAGCATTGCAAACATGTATTACATCAGGGAAAATATTTATATCGCCTTGAGCAAGATTTGAAACCTCGGTCGACGATTTTGTCTTCATGACAAGACCTTTGCGCCGTGAGGCTGCTGAACGACAGATTAGAGATGCACGTACTAGTTTAGAGACGGGCCTCGCCTTTCCTCTGAGCCGCTCCAGCGACCTGGAACCACTCCGCCTCCTGAGATCCGTACAGAGTGCATTTGTACCGGGCAACATCTGTAAGCTGACGTTAGTTGCCATGGTGAAGAAATCTGTCTCATCTCTTGACCGGAACATTTGGTCCGAAAGTAATAATTCATACAAATCATTTCTTCGCGTTCTTAACATTTCCGTTGTTTTTCCCCAGTGACATTCATAACTTTACTGTTAGTGTAGAAATGTAGCTGTCAGTAGGTGATAATTACACGTAAACGCCACAGAGATATTGGAATAATGTCCTTCGTTTCTCATTTAACCTAACAAAAGTATAGTACCTGCAAGTATCCAGCAGTTTTTGTCGAGTTCAAAAATAAAACATTTTCCACCGAGAAACTGATGTCGACGCACACACACAGGTCGGTGGGGACAGAGATTTATTAAAGGCTGTGATGTATGAATGTGTTGGATAGCCGAGGGAACGCGTAGGGATGATCAAGGACTGTCCCAAAAAAAGAGGGAAAAATTCCCTTGTTCATTTAGAGCCGTGCTTTGGATGTTGTTCGTTGAATTGATTTGGAGGAGGTGCATACCAACGACTTCCAGAAAATGGCGGCTCCCATGTTGGCGTAATGAAAAACGCGCTCCTGGGTCGTGGGTTGGGTTGTTAATGGTTATGTGTGTGTGTGGGTGTTCTGATGTCATTTCACTTGGTGGGATACTTGTTTGATGTTTAGTGTCCTGTACCCGAGGCGCACCTCAATGGGTGTACGTTCGTCTACCCCGACCCTGGCTGTAAGCGTGCTGTCGCACTTTTAAGTGTCGCCGGCCGGGAGGTGCTAGCCCATCCAGGTAGTAGTGCATCACAATAGGTCACGCTTCACTGGACTAGATGGCTGGGAGTGTGATCTCAGATAAATGATTGATGGGTGGAGGTGATTGACGTCACAGTTGACCTTTGTCAGGTTGATGTAGTTCACTGAGCAGGATACTCGAGTCAGTGCGATGTGAGGGCTGTGTGTGTGTGTGTGAGAGAGAGAGAGAATATCTATAGTCTAGATTTTATACTCGGTTTGTCGATCAGTCTGTAGAGACATGAATGGCTTGACCCAACCAGCCACCCCTTGCTCTTCTGCCCCTTTGAAGAATTGATGGCGTGAGATGGAACCGCTTGTCCACCATCCCTGGCCTCATCAAAATCCCAATTATTCAAGTGTTACTTGACATCACGATGAGGTCTGAACGCTTTCCGTGACTCTCTCTTGCGCCTCTTTCATTATTGAAGCGTCCGTACAGAGCTAGTGCCAGCATAACTTGCGACTTCCCTTCTGTTCATTTCCTGCCGGAATCTAAAGACTTCTCTTTTCCGGAGCCTTGGCAGAAATAAAGGTAAAGCGAATATCATTAATTATGAATAATGAAAGTATTCCATTGCTGCTGCCCGCAAGCTCGCGCGCGCGTGCGTGTGTGTGTTTAAAAGAGATGGGTATAGATTGTTCAGCGAAGTGGGCTGTTCATTAGAGTTATGTCTGACATAGCTAGAAACCAGATATAGGCGTATGTTTTTGATAGCCAGTCAAAAAGAAGAAAAAAATCATGTTTAGACGATTTCTTAGACAATTTCTTTTACCTCTCTAGAAGGTGTTACTATCTAGCAGACGAGTTTCGTGACCAGGTGTGAAATGAAATTTTTATAATGCTCGTGAGTTTATGGATAACTTTTTTTTTTCTTAGTCACAACTCGGTCTTTCTTTTTTTCTCTTCACACACCACATAAAATATTGCCAGAAACTGAAAGTCTATATCCATTAAACTGAAACTAGAAAATACAATACACAATCAAGAACTTTTTGTTTTAAGAGTAGATAATGCAGTCCGTTTTTTTCCCCACAACGAATCCTTGCAGGGGTACAGATACATGAAGTTTCGATGTAAATTTTTCCTGTTGCTAACAGGAATAATGGTGGGACTTAGTCCAAGATTTGTCTTCACTGCTGTGCTTCTTTTTTTCCAAATTACTTGGGTTTGATTCAAATTTGGCGACACGACTTAGTGTTTCTTTCACTTTTTTAATATTAATTTATTCCTTTTTTCTGCCATTTTTCTTTATAAAGACTTGAAATAGATTTATTGAAAGGAGAGCTCAGAAGATGGAGCCTATCATTAAGTTAGAAGACAGCCTATCTAATGTCCCAGCTTGACCGGGATACCATGTAATTCCCCATGGTAGTCATAAAAGTCGATCACAAGGCATAGCGAAACGGCTAGAGATTAGTTGCCAGTTGACCTGGGATTGAAGGAAGGCCACTCGTCATTGTGTAGAATGACAACAGCACGAGTGGGAATTCTCGTCCGCATTGGGCGAGCGAGAACTCCAACAGCTTGTCAGATGTGCGAGAGTTTTCCAGTCCTGAAAAAACTAAGAAGTGCTCGTCGTCGTTGCCTGAAACTAAGTCGGCCGGAGTAGGCATTCCTTTTGTTGTCAGGGTTGTCTGCCGCTTGTGTAGAGGATATGTGCTCCGTGTGATGTCAACAGAACTCGAACGTGTTGGGAACTGTCCGTTCTACATAGCAGTCCACAATGGGGATTTATGCCGGCTTCGTCTGCTTTTGTTGATCTGTAAGCACGGTGGATTTGATGTCAAGGGTCTTTTATGGAACCTTCTCTGTTTTTCGACGTCTTTGTTGCGCCTCTTGTTAACCACCCTCGATGGCTTTGTTCGCCCTGTCGTTGGTGGGCAAAGAGCTGGGTAGTGTGGTCAAAAGCCAAGAGCTTGGCTTTTCAGAGCTCACCTCAAACGGATCATAACATTCCTTTTGCCTCCTGTCCGCCATCAGTCTTTCCCACCTTCCAATCTTTCCTTCTTTTCGCTCTAGGACTTCTGGCTTTTAGTCACGCGTTTCTGAGGTCTGTCAACAGGGTTTTGTTGGTGTTGTGCAGCCGTGCGAGGAGGCCAGAAATTAACGCCTGAAATAATACCTTGATCGGTCGTCAGCTATTAATTAATTACTTTCGACCTCAGCGGTCTCTTGGGGTTAAAGGGCTGCAAGACACGAAGAGGCGGATCACAGGAACTGGGGCATGCTTCTTGGGTGACACACCCCGAGTACAAGGGAAGGAGGGGTACACCGTGCATGTGTGAGTCATGGCTAACTAGGCAGCATGGCGACCCGCAGGGAATGCGGAGTGCATTCATTAGGAAACGAGCTCATCGATCGGTCACATCAGTACTTAGCCCCCTTAGCCCCACTTCTTCATCTTGCAAACATCGGGAAATGTGATGAACGTTTAGCTTTTTGCACTCGCCCCCAACCATTTTATGTGGCATGTCAAGCAATTGTCAGTCCTGGTAAGGGGTCAGTTTAACTTTTTATTTTTTTTCATTAAAGGTTATGCCTGCTGTTTGAGAGAGGACTTCGTGATGGTGGGAGTGTTTGTGTGTGGGTGGGGAGTAGATTAGTGATAGGAATCGCGCCGTGTAATGGATACGCGCTCCACAAGCTTCAAACAGTGGATAGAGATCTCCAGTTCTGTTCTCACAAGCTCGGTGTAATAGAGATGTTCGAACAAGTTTGGTGCTACCAGGTTATGTACATTTCAGAAATATACTGCCCACCCGTGTTTGTCCTCTGTTGAGGTACAGCCGCGTGGCGTTTTGACTACGAAGCATCGCACCTAGTGAACCTGTAGGTCGTCAGGGGCTTCCAAACACAAAGCCATCCTTTGGTGTTGCTGTGTGTTCTTCAGTGAAGACACGCTCTAAACGTGTTAGTATGCTTTGGTGAGAATTTCAACTTTCAGGCATGACATCTCGTAAAGGAAATGGGCTAGTACCTCTTATTTAGTGAATTAATATATTGTAATCGATTTAAAAGCCTTTGAAAAACAAGCAAAAACAAAACGCAAGATCCCAAACCAACCAACCATTTCCCATCCCTCCCATCAAAAAAAAAAAAAAAAAAAAAAAAAAAAAAAAAACCAAAGAAAAACCAAACAGAACAATTCGGCACTCTTATAAACCTTTGCGTGGTGGTCCTTTGCAGCTCACAGTCCGCTGCGGGCACTAAAGCTGTCTATCTAGTCCATTAGGCAAGTACTTAACCAGTTCCCCGGAATCCTTACCGGCTTATTTAATGGTGTCTGGTGTATTTTTAAAGTTTTAATTTTAAGTGGTATCTGGTTTATCGGTACAATGGGAATATCTTTTTCTGCGCGTTGACAGTTCCACGGGCGAGTAAATATTTGCAGATCGAGTAACATCGTGCAAGCACTTGGCATGTGGACATGCACGCGCGCACTCGCAGTTGTACATTTTAGCACACGAGAAGCAAGAGATTTCGCATTTTCATTCTTTTGTTTTTGTTTTGTTTTTTAAAGAAAAGTGATGAAAAGTTAGTCCCGTAATTTTTTTTGGTGGTTGGGTGGTGAGGTGTTAAGAGAGTACACTCTTCGTCAGGGTCAGCTTTTTTGTGAGGGCGATGTTCGCCTCCTTTCTCTCTCCCCCACTAGTCCTCTGCGGGGAAAGATACCAGTTCCCAACAACTGAGTTAGAAGGGTTTGCTGGGTACGGGTATCGAACTGGTGCATCTATGGTTTCGGACACCTGTGTGTGTGTGTCGTGCGTGGGTGCTTTGTCGTCACGCCTGCACTCTGTTCATTTTTCCGGTCATACGCTCTCGGATTTCATGGGAAACTGGACTTTGTATGAACTTCAGGTGTTGGCCTTGCCTTTGTGGCTAAAGGAGCTGGGGAGCACGTCATGAATGTCATATGTAGTACTGATATTTACACATTAAAGAAGGTATATACAAATATCATATTACAGAAACTGATGAATATGAAATTAAAATGGCTAACTTGAAGAACGAAAGTTCAGTTAACGTGCTAATTCAAGGCAGGAATAATTATTGTTTCGTATGCTAATGTGAGGAAATAAACTTCAGTTGTATTCGCGATCAGCGCGGACTTAAAGAGTTCCGCCTTAGTAACGGAAGGTGCTGAAAATTTTCATTTCCTCACTGACCTGAGGTCCTCGTTTCAGTTCTTTGCGCCCCGTGACATGCATTTAGAAACGGGGTTGTGAAGTTACACGACGAACTTTTACCAGCACTATTAGCCGAAATGCATGTTCCAGTGTGTCTGTGAGCCTGGCTATGTTCCATTACCAGATAGTAGATGAGCCTGGTTATGTACAATTACCCCAATAGCAGGTGAGTCGGGTTATGTACGATTTGCGTGAACAAATAGATGTCTGGTTATGTACAAAGTAGCATGCTAATGTCGGTGGGAATGGCGGGTGTCCGGCCACCAGACCTCGGAACTGCGGGGGCAGCTTCCGTTTCTGGCGACAAGCCTGTCAGGTTTCGCTGATCGTAGAACGCTTGAACTATCGAGTTCCAGGTACGCCGACCAAGTGAGGCAGCTGGGCTGGCCTTTGTTTGTGTAGGGATGGAGGTTGTGGTCGACACGGTGTGTGTGTGTGCTCGCCTGCGTGTGTGTATAGCCTGAGAAAGGCCTGATTTGTCCAGAGTCAGTGATGCGCAGTGAAATAAAGGTTTTTACCTTATGGTGCACGCTGCAGGTTGCACTGGGCTGTTATACTGCGATACAATCGATCCTTCGCCCGTGCATGCTTGCACTTCTTTGTAGGAGAGGTTAATGGAGCAGAAGATAGTGTTCTCTTTCTACTCAACCCCCTCTCTCCTCTTTCTCCGGAAATTTTAGCACAGCGTTGTGGCACGTTGAAAATTAAAACTCCACTTACGAGAGGTGTGCGATATTTTCGTGACCAGTCGGAAGATTTATTACTCAAAAATAAACCCAATCTAGTTTTTGAATTTTAGAGAGGAGGTTTTAAAATAACTTGCTTTATTTCAGGCCTAACATTCTGTGGCCAGCTTGTGCAGCAGCGTGCGTTCATAAATGAATCCAAACTTGGAGATGACTCCTTTAGCTGGTTGCCAGCAGTACCTGTCGATCTGATGTTTCTTTTAAATCTTAGTGTAGACAGGCGCGCAGGTGTTGCACCTCAGCTATAGTCGACACCCACAGTTCACTTTCTGCCTGCTGTCTAGATGGCGTCTTGCGTTTCTATTGGCCTTGTCCTTATGTTCCCTGGCAGGACGCCTCGAAATACTTGTGCTTTTTTCTGCAATCAGCCAACTTGATTGTGAGATACTGTTTGAAGGCGCGCGCGCGCGCACGTTCACGCGCCTACGCCGACAAACATGTCAGACTTAGTACTGTGACGCGAGAGCTTAGTTGTCCGCAGCAATGGAAGTAAATAAAATGCACATCAAATGCCAAGAGTCCCGACGCAAAAGACCCAGCTCTAAACCCAACAACACCGCCTGCGCAGTAAGCTCGAGGTTTTAAAGCACTTGAACACTGGGTGCGCAAAAGCTTCGATTGATTTCGACTTTCAGGTGAAACGTTCTGCATTAGGTATGTGGAGCAGAGAGAGAGGTGGGTATGTGAAATAGGAAAGAAGCTGTTTACTACTTTTTTCTGAAATGGAATAACTGTGACTTATGGATTCCAGCTTGAGCCAACAATTATCAAACCTTTCCAAATCGGTGAATTCGAACAAAAATAATTCCGGGTCAGAGGAGGGATGGGGTCGGCATCATCCATATCTGAGGATGGAGGCGGTGAGGTCAGAAAGTCCTTGGCATTTCAGTGTAGCGGGTGAGGCCGTAGAGCTGCTAACAGACCATAGTTTGTAAACAGGGAGCAGGGTATTGAGATCAATACGGCTGTTTGTAAACATTTTTATTTATATTTTTTGTATCTGCACATCCTTGTTCGTAATGACTTTAATCTCTGCTGGGAAAATGGCGGCTTGTTTAGCATTTTCAATGTAAACTCACGCATTTTTCATTATCATTATTTGTGCGTCATCCTGTGGCTGTAACTTCTCTCAGAACACCAAGTTAGGCAAGAATGATCACGTGACAAACCCGATGACGCGTCGTAACCGTTCTCTCTCTCCTCCACTTCCATCACCGCAGGAGAAACAATAATTATGGAAGGTGTTGGGCAAACATTCTGCTTAGGGGTGCCTGCAGTGTCACCACACTCTTGCGACATTTGCGCTATCCGGAAGGAAGCTATCCTGCGTCTGATTGTCCTGTCCACGCCTGTGCATCTCCTGACGTCACCGAGCGTGAGAAGCGGGGAGGGGGAGAGCGGAATTCCCACTTACGCGCGCCAGCAGACGACAGTTGTAATGAACGACAGCACGCATTTTCACATCACGTTGCCACAGTGCCACAGGAACTTGAAAATTTGAATTTGTTTGCAAGTGTTGTTTAAAATATTTAGGCCCGTATGTTACCATTGTTGTATGCGATTCTCAGCTGATACCTCTAGACCTTGGCGAAGAAGCCTTATATACAAATATGCAGCTTTCGTATTTTTCCGTGGGAAGGGGAAGTGTTACGAGATTCTGCGCAAAGGAAATCCAGGGTAGACTGCCTTGTGCGCTTAGCGGTTTCGGTCTGGAATCTTAATGGTGGCTGGGTTTTTCCCATTCCTTCTACCTTCTGAAAGTTACCGGCACACTGGCCATCGCTGGTACGCCTTCCAGCTGTAGAAGATTTGTCAGTGGTGGCGCGTAAACCCAGTTCCGCCAAACTGTGTCATCGCACGGGCGCTGACAGCTCATTTCATTGGTAAGTGCACTGATAGGCACCACGGAGCTGCGGCCGTCCATGTTTGTTTGTGTTGCCGTGGCCTGCGGCGAACGTTTGACGTCAGAGCGAGGCGGGCAACGTAGTGACACACGTGATGGCATGACAGGAGCAGCCTTGACAGAGGATTTCGCACTAATGACACTCGCCAGTGGGTACATTGTGAAGGAGTCAACACTCCCTCGCCCACCACCACCACCACTGCATTACAGTCTTACATCACAGCGACGTCTGAACTTTTACCCCCGCCGCCTCTTGTTTTTGCAGCAGGCGTCCATTTGCAATGTTTATGTTTTGGCCACGAGGCGAGTGCCTTGATCGGGAGGGACAAACTTGGTTTGATGCTGTCAGCTTGGGTGAAGATATGACGAGCAGGGTATCTGCCGAAAAGTGTTATTAACTTAAAGACCGAACTTTTTAACTACTGGCGGAGAAAATTGGTTTTACTCGAAAGAGGGAGGTGAGGAGCGCATGATTTTCATTTTATTTTATTTGCAATAAGCCCACTCAGGATTTTTAGCCATAACATCAGATAAAATGTACATCACACAATAACAATCATATGTACAACCAATGGTGATAATATGCCAAATGACATATATCTATAGAAATTACATAATCGGTGATAATGCAGTTCACAGAAACTTGAAATTCATCACCTACCTCTTCTAGATTACATAACGGACATAGTCTTAAATATCTAGGTATATCACTATATCTTAAATGCTGAATAGGGAATTTGTGGCAGCTTAACCTAAATTTTATTAAATTGGGTCTAAGAGAAGGGGACAAATTAAGGAATTTAAACGAAACTAAAATAGTCGTAAAGCATAGTGCAGAGCTTATTTGTATATCTAGTATCCATTTTTTAATAAATTGATCATTTCAGCTTTGTATTACAATTTTATTTTAAACTGACAGGGAAAAAAACTGCAAATTTCTAGATGAATGAAAGACCTAAGGCCTCTCACAATGAAAATATGTAAATAGGAAGTTGCACAGGTAGACATCTCCCGTGGTCATTTTTCACGAATTGCTTTTATTTCTCCCGATAAGTGCCCTCACCTCCCTCCACCGAGTTGACTCCATTTTTTTCCTGCCTGACGGGGAAAGTCAGATATTACTACAAGCATATCTTGCGTTTATTTATTTGTTTATTTTGAGAAGAAGCGGCTGAACGCTAACGTTGTAAACTGTTGCCGAGAAGTGGCGCTTGTGTTGCAACGAGTGGTGAGATTTGAGGGCTCGTGGATGACGTCACTTCACGCGGGGGTTTGAGATGAGTACTAAAGATGGATGGCTCTTGATACACTCACAGCACACCAAGAAAATAAATTATGGCTTTCTTGAGTTAAAATAGGTCAGAATTTCGATCCGTTCGGGTGAAAACGGTTCAGCAGAGCAGTTATGAGTAGTTAATACTATTTATTTCTTACGGAAATCTTGTTTCTTGAGTGACAGACCTATTAACGATGTGGTAGCTTTGATTAGCAATAGCGGTGTAAAACTGTATTGCACCTAATTCACCTAACTGTTTGTTTTTTGACCTAATTTGGGTGTGTTGTCACATCCTTCGAGGTTCTCGCTGTTAGTGTTCTTAGTGTGCTTGTGGAGCGTCGAGGGGCTAATTCAAATAATAGGAATCATAGAAGCGACTAGTACCATTCGCCGCAGCCTCGTACCCAGTCCCCTCTTTCTCAGAGGGTCCCACGTGTGGGTGTTTATACACAGATATCTGATCCTGTAATCTGTAATAAGTGTTTACCTTACTTCATTACAGTTCAGTGGAGCCTCACTGATTTTAATCTTGTTTATTTTTTGCCCAATGGGACTGTCTCGTTACCAAGTTTAGTTCCGGTGCCACACACACAAAGCTCAGGGCCAAGCTTTTTGTTTGCTGCGGGACTGTGTCGTTCGTTAAAGGTCTAGTGGGATGGAGTTTTTTTTTTTATGACAGTGACTGGTTAAAGATCAGTGCACGATACTCTTTCTTCAAATCTGAGTAAATGGCCCTCGTTCCGATCTCGAGGTAATCAAACCAGAAGCAAGCATCACCTACACAGAAAGAGGTCAACAACATGTAGATTGTACACAAATGCGTTAACGTTGTATAAACTACTGTCAGTGGGATAACTGAGGGCCGTACATTAATTAAGCGAATAGGTAGACAAATGTAACGTCCCGATTTCGAGGATGATAATGGTTGCCGGAGGGTATCTGGAGCACGGAAGAGGAAGGTGTTCACCCAGATTCGGGGAAAAAGTATCTTGCACAGTGCTGCTTCTTTCAGCAGCTTGTGATGGACATGTGTCTGAATCACATGCGTTGTTCTAGTCTGTACCAGCCTTTGCCGCCAGAGTTTTCGTCTGTAGTTGGTCCCTTGTAAGGTTGCCGTGATGTAGCCCCAGTTGCTGCACGGCACTAAACACAAACAAATCCCTTGTAAGGAAGAGAGACGTTGTTGTGATGTGCTGTGTGCACGTTAGCGCTTTAAAAAAAGCAAGAGAAGGTATCGTCCACAACCTTTCGGTGATTGGGGCGGTGTCCCTCTCCTCTTTTTTCTCTCCGTTACCTTACTTTACATTCTAGTGCCTATTTAACTGCTCAGTCGGCTTTATTGGGGATGGGAAAAAGGCTTTTTCTGGGGATATTGCGCGATCAGGTTCGGTCGTCTGCTTTAACCGCTTGGCTGTCCGTTTTCACCAGCGTGTGAGTAGGCCTCCATCTGTGTGTGTGAGAGAGAGAAGACATGATGGGGAAAATGCAATAACCAAGATCTCATACAGATGGGAGTTGTAAGCCGAGCGTATAACAGCCAACAAGTGTAGTCTACAACCTAGAGGGCACGTTTCTTTATCACCTTTCCCCCAATATCATGCACATAAAAGAACAACATATTCGTTGTGTGAAGAAGCATCACACATAGAGGGGTGAAAATGTTGATAATAACTAGCGCTGGTGTATGTATCCCCCATCCAAAAAAAACAACAACAACAACAACAACAACAACAACAAACTATCCTTAAGAGGTATGGGATGTGTCTCGCTGGAAACCAAACGGCTGTACACGCTGTTGGTTCCTCTTGCATGCTGTTAGAACCACATGCAGTATAAAGCCTGTTGTTAGTACCACTGCAGTGTTACGCCAGCTGTGATCATCCTGTCCTCGCCGGCCACAAAGCTGCGGCTATAGTCAGACACCTGTAACCGTCAACTTCCTACTATCACGTGAACGACACTGGCGGCTGTTTCATCAACACCTGTGAAAAACGGCGGCGTACTTGACTTGCCATCTGCTTGTTTATGATCTGGAAAACACTGCGAGTAAAATAATGTGCTTGGAAGGGGAAAATATGTGTGAGAGAGAGGAAAGGAGGGAGAATTTAGTGGGATAGGCAAAGAAAGTTTAAGAGAGAAAAAAAAATTCAAGGTTTGATAATGGAAATACTTGCGGTTTTTTTTTTCACGTCGGCGCATTGTCACTTTGAACAATAAGGACTCATAAATGTTTATGTGCTTCTAATTTATAGTTACCATTTTTTGTGCGGCGAGTCTGGATGGTTTCTTGTCCGTCAGAATCGCGCCTGTCCTTACTTTGTGGACCGTGAAGGAGATCAAATGACATCTAGGAATGGAAACAAAATGGCCAGAAAAAGAGAGAGCCAGCTGTCGATAGTAAAACATTTTTTTTTTAAGTTTTTCCCCCGAAAACTCGAGTCTATTAACCGACAACGAATGTTTTTTTTTTCCATCAAAAGACTTTACAGAAGCAAATTTTAGGGCAGTATGGCAAGGCGAAATGCAGTGGCCTTGAAACTTCTAATACAGAGGCAGTCAAATGATGAAAAGTCGTTGTTCTGGGCTTGCTTATTGCTGCTAACATTCAACCCCGTCATGCGGCCATTTTCTTTCTTTATTCCCCCGTTCTAAGAAAAAGAAATCTTATTTCAACATTGTCACCTTTCTTTGCTGGAAGATAATTACGCAGCTGCAGACCTGTTTGTGTATCACGATAAAATCCTCTCAGAGTTACAGGAGTTGTGGAGACCAAAATATTGCGTTTGTTTGATGTGTGATTAAACACATTGAATCAAGATTACATGGTTTTTCTGTAAATTTTCCTAACCTTTTTTTTTTTTTTTTTTTTTGAAATGTAAGGTTGGTAATCCTAAGAGTAAACAGGTCTGCTGTTGACATTCCCCATTGTGCATTGAGAATAAGCTGCTGTTCTTAAAGCCTCCGTCGCTCATTGGTTTGTCGCCGTGATATAGCCTTAGTTGCTGGCACTGGCGTAAAACACAACCAAACCGCTTATTGGTTTCATGTTGAATATATTGTTAGATGTGCTTTTTTAAAACAATGGTCGCGGTCTTGTGAAGAGAATGAGTTTAAAAGATTTGAATAAACTTTTTCTCTATAAATATTTCGCCATCTTTCTTTGTATAGCGGACACGCGAACACAACGCCTTGAAACTCGTATCAGCTACAAGCTTAGAAACTACAGATAGATTGGGGTCGTTGCCAGTTCGGAACTTGAGGTCCACTCAGTGGCAATCAGTCGACCTCGTGAAGGGATAAATGACGTTCTTGACCTGAGGTGGAGAAGCCTTTTAATGGCAGTATAATAGAGGGGGCTACAATGTCCTAAACATCTAACTCCCCTCTAGTTGGGACGTCGCGCAGACTGCTGTGTTGGTGTCACTTCACACACTTCCCAATCGAAACAGAGGTTCACGAGGGAGCAAAAGTTACACCAGTTGGGGAGGGAGAGGGGAAATAACACAGCATCATATATTATAGCCCCAGGTAAGCTATAGAAGTACATCAAATAACACAGGCAGGTAATAAAGGTGGGGTCCTTGTATCACGGTAAGGCATCGCGTACGACCTCTCTTTCCGACCTCTCCACCCCATCCCCTGCCCTAGACCCGATTGGACGGTGTAGGAGACGTTATAAGAGTAGGGAGTTGGCAGGAGTGTTGTGTGTACGAGAAGAGGTATGGAAGTTGCCTCTACAGTCTACTGTAGACAAAGCTAACCGCGGTTATTTTGACCTGACGATAAAGGTGGACGTGTTGAAAGTACAGGTATTGCAATTGTGGGATTTATTCAATGAAACTCCAGGATGCCAGCGGAGCGGGTGTTTGGAAGAGACCGGTAGTAGGTGGGAAGTGCCAGCGGAAAGCAGCGCGAAACTGGTGCTTTCAGTGAGGAGTGCGATCCTCATATCATGTGTCTTGTTTCTGGGTGAGCGACATCTTGTCATCTACAGAAGGTAGGAGTGTCGAGGGTCAGGGGGGCTACACGCGATCCATTATGACGTAGCGTCACGGGACCAGACAATAACTTCGTCCTGACAGGACGTGGGACAAAGCGGAGGTGTCTTGTTGCTGTTAGCAACTGAGAGTTTTGGGAGCGGTGTTGGGGGACAGGGTGGGGATTATAGGACACGACCATCGTCGTTCTGTTCCTTGAGGTCACTTTACTCGAGTGGTGCATTCCTAGGACGATGAATTATCAGAGTCAAGAACAAGTAAGTACGAATAAGGTCGGTTAGTTTGTCGAGAATTGTTGTCATGTATTGTGTTGAGCAGCGAGGTCGAGTTTGTTGAGATATTGTTGTGGTGTGATGTCGTGTGTATTTGGAGCACAGTGTGTATGTGTGCGGCCACGATTTGTCTGGCCGCGTTTGTAACTTTTTCAGGTTCTAAAACAAGAATTGGTCTTAAAACAAAACTGGTTAAACTATACAGTGATACCTCGGTTCTCGAACATAATTCGTTCCGGGAGGACGGTCGAGAACCAAATTGTTCGAGAACCGAAGCAATGAAACCCAAAGGAAATAATGGAAACTGGATTAATTCGTTCCAAGCCCCAAAAATGCCTATTTACTGGACTAATTTGTATATAATATGTAGAAAAACATGAGTCTCAACAAGAAATAAGAAATAAAAGTGTATTTATTAAAACAAAAAAACAAAACAAAAAAAATGTACTGTACAGTACAGTACAGTACAGTAAATTGTGTTTCATTTACTGTACCTGTACCAAACTATATGGCAGGAGGGAATGAATGTGGAGGGAGGAGGGAAGGGGGATGGTTATTGTCACTGATGACGCAAGCAAGGCGCGCTGGGCCAAATGAACGCCATTCGGCTCAACTCGGCTCATCTCGGACGTTCGGATGTTCGAGTTCCAAATATTTGTTCGAATTCCAAGACAAAATTTTCTCGAATTTCCTGGTCGAATACCGATTTGATCGAAAGTCAAGGCGTTCGAGAACCGAGGTATCACTGTATATATATATATGTGTGTACAAGAAAACCGCAGCAAGGGAGGTGAAACTGTTGGAAAGAATAAACCTCTAATTCCTTTCGACAAACAGAATTATAACAAATCGTCATAACATATAACATTACAAAAAGTCGTAATATTTGACATCATAATAAAAATAGTTAGTGTAATAATATAGGATATTCAGGCGCATGATAGTTTTAGAAATGGTATAATAATAATAACAAGAGCACTTCCTGCTGGCAGCAAACACAATGCACTTTGACATAAGCAGTCGGTCAGCAATATCCATGTAGATTAGCAGACTCTACAGCACAACCTTAGGCAAGCTCAGTATGTTTCAGGGCAACACAGTTGATAATTCAGGAACTGAAGAAGCGAACGCGACAACAAAACTCACATGGCGCAGGACAACATAAACCACGAATCCATATAACCCTCATCGTCAGCGACCTCGTTGAGGCATAGAAATACAAGATATGTTTTGCTAATTTTGCAGCCATAAAATACGGGTCCGCAGATCAGAAAATGGAAAACCTCTTGGTCCGCAGTGCCGAAAAAGTCAAAAGTTTAGTGAAGCAGGCATCAGTAATTAACCCAAGGTGAAAACTTCAAGCAATATGGCAAAGTGAAGAATAGGATGCGGAGACCGTTAGTGGATGGTGTCTATGATGTGGACGGTGAAACGATGTAGCACATGCATTGAATAAGAATGAAGAACAGAGGAAACAGCGCAACAGAAGTCGCAGGTCAGTTGGAAACACCAAAACTCCTAGATTCACAGACGATACTAAACGACACAGCAGCTCCCCCAATTAGACGAAGGGACGTCACTCTAAAGTCATAAAGAACAGAGTTATTAAATAACCAAATGATCTGATAAGCGACATTCTGGCAGTTAAACGTGATATAACCACTCTCGTGTTGTCCGTTTGAGCTGTTTTTGCTGTTTCTGGCTGCTGTCACGTTCTTGTTGCTTTTTAACGTCATTTCCATGTTTCACTTTCACATTCTTCACATTCTTCCTGCTTTTTTTGGCCACGCTCTTCATGATTTTTTTCTTTCACATTTTTTGTCCTAAATACTATAGTATTCTTTAATGAAGAGATTTTTCCTCCTTCGCAGTTTGGTGCGTTTCATGGCTGTTTTTGTTGCTGTCGTTGCTTCGTTCTATGACTGATGCCACATTTTTGTTGTTTTTTTTTCCCCGACGGCTGTTGGGATCTTGCTGCCTTTTTTTTTTAAACGGCTGTCAAATTCTTGATGTTTTGTCCGACTGCTGTCGCAGTTCAGTTACCTTTTCCGACAGCTGAAGAAGCAATGTCATGCTTGAGTCGAAAACTGGGCGAATTGCTGCCTTCGGAACTTATGTTCACGTGCATCACATGCTCATCCGAGCTTGTCCGACAGTGTTGAGAAGAATACGCCCACGGCATCATTTTATACAGCAAACATGAAGCTGCGAGCAGAAGCACGCGGTGGTTGTGAGCCAGACAGATGAAGAACTGGCGAGTAAAGAGCTCGCAGACAGTGAACTATATCTGCACGACGAATCAAAGGGGGTTGGAGGTGGATGGGAGACGGTTACGCCGAGTCAGCAACTGTGGCTGCATCACGGCGAAACAGTTCTGTCCTCTCTGATCCTTCTTGTCACATTTTCGCCGGAGAGGAAATCCCATCATACAATCTCTTGGTAACAAGGCGGGTTACCGCTGAGCCACCGGGATGTAAAGTTGAGAGGGGACATTTTTCTTTTTCTTTTGGCTGAAACGGGGTGGTCTTGAAGGGAAGTAAAGAAGTTCATTCAATTTTAACAGATGTATAGATAGAAGGAGTGGGGTGACCCCTATAGCAGATTCCCTCGATTTGGTCATTTCTATTCAGCTTGTGTGTGTTGCAGGGAGTGGCAACTATTAAGCGTTAAACAGTCTTTGTACACAAGTAGACTGTAAGGAAAACATGATGCCACATACCTAGTTTTACTATGTGCTCTAGTCACTAGTCCGTTAAGGGATTTACCTGTGCTTTAAGTCAAAGTCGGAAAAAAAACTTTTATTTTTAATTTTTAGAATATTATTCGGTCACCTTCGGCGCTGCCAAAGCCCCAAACTTTGAAGGTTACTGTTTGTTAGCAAACTGGTGCTTGATTTCCTAAACCGTTTTGTTTCCCACCTGAACGGACGTGGAGGGTCATAGATCTTTCATCGGATGATCTTAAGACGCCCCACCCTGGGCGGCAGTTTGACTTCAGTTGTAAATAATTACTAATTGTATCTAACGGTCACAGTACAGTGCGGTAATCACGTTATATCTGCGACTGGCTACAGCTAAAATATCGAGTAGAATATCTCTGATTACCTAGTAAGTAAATGCCAGAGCGAGCTCCAGACCTAGCTTGTCAGACGTTGCCATCGTCACGACCTTCTGCATGTCGGCTGCACACAGAAATAGTTGTAATTCATAGTCTGCCTGAGAGAAATATGAGAGAGCTAGCCTTCCTTCATTTTCTACATGACCGTGCTTGCAGAGAACTCGATCTTCGTCAGTGAAGCTTACGGTTCATGCAGATTGAGGCGGGATTGAGGGTGGATGGATTTCTTTGTACTATTTTGGTGGTGGTAGTGGTTTTACCATCAACAAGAAACACAAGAGAGGTTAGATCTGTCAAAAGGCGCTCATATAGTATAAAGAGTATAGTAAAGACATTTTCATTTTTAGTCAATGCCTCCTGTTTAAACAAATGAACAGCCAATTTCAATGCCGATGTTAACCACAGAACATAATATGCTTCTGCGTTAACATTAGAGAGCGACCAGGAAATTGATCGTAAAGAGAGAGAGAAAAAGATTTCGCTCGTAAAGAGAGAGAGAAAAAGATTTCAAGTATTCAAATAAAGTGTGAGAGTAGTTTCCGCTACAAATCTTTCGTCTTTCTCGGTTGGGACACAACAGTTGGGAACATGCTAAGGCTGCCAGATCCTGTTACTATGTCGTGTTCGAATCCCTTGTGCCGCAAAGACATTGCACAGTAGAATTGAAGCGGATGTTACTTTGACAGTACGTCCTCTTAGCGGTGGTTTTTCACTTTGAAGGCGGAGAGGAGTGAAACCGCCTCTTTCCCAGTGGCCGGCCTTTTCAATAGTCGTTACATTCCGAAATAACATGCCTGAGACGAGATTCGAAACCTAGACTTACAATTCTCGCTTGATTGGTGACGAAGCGGTCAAGGATGGACAGCGGCCATGGCTGGTAAGTGCGTTGCCAGTCGTTGTCCAGATCTCTCGGATCTCAAAAGATGATGCTACTGCGCAGGTGCCCCACACGTTGACTTAGCTGTTTGCTTTGGCTTGTGAACTCTGGAGGAGGCGTGATAAACTGTGGGCTGATAAACTCCCCGCTACATAGCTCTGATTAGGCCTGCGAGTCCCAGATAAGGCAGCATCCCCACCTCCGCTGGCCCTAGATGAAGTGATTAAAGAAAAGAAAAGCCCCTGTCATTTGTCTCAGATGACGAAGACAACTTTTAAAAATAGTTTTTCGTGTCGAGGTTTGGTGTTCGATACGATGGTGGGGAAGCAGTTAACAGCAGCTTTCGATCGATGCTTTCTTTTTCTTCCGTTAATGGACTGCGGCACAAGTAAGATGTTTTGTACAGAGTTGCAAGGCTCGTAGCTTATCGTGTCGAAAACAGTAAGCTGGATCCGCGTCCTCGGCACCGCTATCAGCGAACAGTAGCTTTTGGTATTTCGGTTAAGAACTGCTTCCTGGATGTGACGTCAACACATCGTCCCTTTTGCCAAGACGAATATTCTTTCCCGGTACATGAGTTGTTAGTTCTGTCCGCTCTCGCTGGGTTCACGCCTGTCGCCATCAGACAGGTAGGATTTTCGTCGAGAACATCGTAAGCTTATGGCGCTACACCCACGTGCATATACAAGATTTTTAAAAATACCAAGAGGCTGCGGTGAAGAGCACTCATTCCTGGAGGATTTATGAACTAATGCTCTATCTGCAGGCGATAAAAGGCGCGAGTGTGGAGACGCTCAGCAGTCATTCCATCTCGTCCAAGCGTCCTTCGCAGTCTCGGGGGTTGGGATGGGAGGTGTATAGCTAAAGGAAAAGGCACGGAGCCTTTCTATCAAGATGCTAGGCTCCCAGTCATTGTTCCAGGCTCGAGGTGGTGTTTGTGGTCGGAAACGACTTTTGGCAACGGAAAAGGACGGGTATGGGCGTGATGAAGCGGCGGCGGCGTCTTTCCTGAAGTGAGCTGCCGAGCGAGAGATAAGCCGAGCTGATTCTCTCTACGTGAACACGCACACGGAGCTGCTGACGTCACGAGGGTTGCCTGTTCGTATGGAGGGTGGCTTGTGCACGTAGAGGAGGGTGTGTGTGTGTGGAAAAACAAGGGCAGGTGCTGTCGAGGTTTCACCTGTACTTCATCCCAGTCCGCGCTTCGTGTGTGGAGCTACCATTCCTGTGGGTGTGCATGAGATCTCGTTATGTGACGTCTGGGTACGTGACGTGAGAGCACCGTGTGATAACTGCTGCTGTTTGTGGCACTACGACAACAAAAGGGAACAGTAAGTGAACTGTTGTACCTGACATTGCAGTTCATGTCCTCCCTTCCGTCTCGAACAATGCAGTCGGAGATACCTCCAGGCTGTTGTTGAGAGCATTCTTTGAAGTAAGGCAATTGCCGAAATGCTGATCAGATCTACTGGTAGAATATATTCCATAGTATTCTTTATTTTTTTCTCCCCTCCTCTCTCTCTCTTTCTCTCTATTTCGGACGGTCCTGTGGCGTAACAGTTAGCGCCAATACATGAGAGTTGGCTGTTATGGATTCAACTCTCGTCTCGGGCACGCTGTTCTTTCTCTGCATGTGGCATCTGTTTACGGGCTTGGCTGCCTTGCCGTGATAGTCGGTGGTTCGGCGTAAAACACAAACTCCTTCAACCTCTTTTTCTGCTACCCCTTTCTCACCATCTTCTAATCTCTTGGGAAAATCCATAGAGGTATAAAATTTGGTAAACGAAATGTCCTTCGGTTTTATTTCTCATTCTCCTCTTTCTGTTCTCACTCCTCTTTCTCCTCCTCTCATTTGTCTCTCTTAAACTTTGCTCTCATTTAAGCCAAAATCAGATTAAATAAAAGTTGGAGATGCAATAGCGACTTAACAAGACATACATCAAGCTCACACTCACACACACACACCTCATTGAGGGCGAGCTGAGAATGTTGACATGAACAAGCGACAGGGGAATTAATCGCTAACGGCATGGGTCTCCACTTGGCACCGTTTGCTTTGCATTATGAATACAAGGACAGACGGGTTGCTTTTACACAGCGAAAGTGCAATAAATCATTCCGCTGTTTGATGTCACCAGCCTTTGAATGAGGTCTTCCTTATCTACAGCCCGCAATAATATTGGCCTTCAACACAACTGTGCATCTCACTGTGGCGCTCACTGCGCCATTACTGAACATTGGTATCGACAATAGTTAACAGTTGCATTTCAAACCAGCTTATTTCAGCCCCGATCATTTTTATACAGGTAAGCTCTAGTTTACAAGAAGTAATGAGTTGCCTTTTTTTTTAAACGAGGAGTTATTTAAAAAAAATTATTCAAGCAGAATAAGATTTGAACTTGTGGTTTATCAGACAATAGCAAACTATTTCGGTGTTCAAACGTTCATGGGATGGAGGTATATATATATTTCGACTGAGAAATTTCCACTTGAAAGAATGGGACTTACGGACTCATGCGGTGAGCACTTACAGAAAAACAAAACCAAAACAAGTGTACGTTAAAAAAAAAAAAGTGTGATCCCTCCTCCCCCGTTGAACTAACTTGAGTGGATGTATGCTAGAACATGGCCCGTCCAGCGCGCTTCGTGAATACAAGTTTATCGGCTTCGGAGCAGGCGCCGAGCTTTTTCGCAACTTGTTTATCTACTGCAGGGGCTTTTATCAAGTGTCGTGCAGCCGTTTGCATAGGAGAGGAGTCGGGGGCGGAGGGAAGGAGGAGAAAGGACTAATATCAGAAGACGCTGTCGAGAACGAGGGCGAGGTTGTTGATGAAAAGACTGTCGCGGCGTTGTCGTCAGGTCATCGACCTGACCCCTTGTCGAGGATCGAAGTAGGGTCATGGGGTGTGTGTGTTGGGCGGGGGTGGGTGGGAGGAGAACAGTCCCTGTTCAGTAGGTGTAGATCTTTCCTGAATGCATCGTAGTCAGTGGGGTTGATAGAGTGTTTGGTGGGAGAGCTAAGGGAAGTACGACACGGACACCACCTTTATTGGGTAAAATAGGAAAAGCCAGGAGAGTCACGAGAGGTTGTACTGCCAGTTGTTTTCAGTAAGTGCGTCCACAGTGCAAAGGAGGACGGGCGGTACTCTAGAAGAGCTGACGTAGCATTGAATTACCGTGTTCATACAGTCCTACTATCGTTGTTCATACGTTCATAATATTATGGCAACAGGCATCGTGCCTCATGCAGTCATATTACAACCAATATCTTGGTTCACGCAGTGATGCCAAAACCTGCATCATGGTTCATACAACCATGCCAGAACCAGTGTTGTGGACCATGCAGCCATGCGAAAACAGTGTTATTCAGTCAGATATGTGAGAACCAAGAACATAACATAATATGAGAACCGTGGCTTACAGTTGCCATAACCAGTAGAAGGTTCATAAAGACGTGTGAGAACTAGTTACATTGTTCATATAGTCTCGTGAGAACCGGTTGCATGGTTCATATAGTCTCGTGAGAACAGGTTGCATGGTTCATATAGTCTCGTGAGAACAGGTTGCATGGTTCATATAGTCTCGTGAGAACAGGTTGCATGGTTCATATAGTCTCGTGAGAACAGGTTGCATGGTTCATATAATCTTGTGAGAATCGGTACCGAAAAGCACTCGCTGTATACGTCTTACATCAAATCGTGTGACTGTTGTGAAGCCTTTTGTAAATTATGATGAAAGGTCTCACAATATCCTTTGTTGACAGCAGGAAGGAGCTGCTGACACCTGCTATAAGTCAGAAAGTGTGACATTTACAGAACTTGCTGTGCGAGGGTCAGATCATTTAGTGATGATGCTGTCATTTTTCACGGGGGGATTAAGGGGGCATGACAGTAGTCAACTGCACTTCAGGACTTATTTTCATGAAAAATCGTTGAATCCAGACAATGATGCCTGCATTATTAATGTTACCAATGTCCTTTTTATTCTTATTCTTTCTTTTCTTCATTCTTTCCTTCTTTCGTTTCTTTTATTTTTTCCTTCAGACTTTCTTTTTTCCTTCCTCCCCTCATCCATTCTTTTGTTATTACTCCCATTCTTACTTTTTCTTTCCTTCTTTCGTTCCATTTTTGTTTATTTCTTACTTCTTTCTCATTTTAGTCTTCCTTTATTCTTTCTCAATGTATCCTTTTGTTTTTGTTTTTTTTAAATGTGTCCTTCACCAATTCTCTTTGTATCATCAACAGAGACGTTCAGGGCTGCTGCGGAGGCGGGGCCGAGCGATATCCTAAAGCTGTACAACACCAGGGGCAATCTGGTCAACATCTCACACGCCCTGCAGTGTAACACCCCGGACAGCCGCTACACCCTGGAGGTGGTCGCCATGAACTACAGTGAGTGTTGCAGCCAGCCATGGCGCCGGTGTCACGTGCGCGCTTACCTGTATAACACGGTGTGGAGCATCGCGCAGCTCTTGTGCACAGCTTTGGACACGAGAGGAGAGCTTGGATGTTTTTTGATGAATGGTTGGCTATAGCAGCGATCGCATTATTATTGAGCATAGTCCACCCACAGGATAGTTTGTACTCACTTTGCGTACTCGTCCGTACTCAGTGTGTTTCTTACCTTGCGCACAGCTCGTGGACGCCCTCCTCACTCTCTCGTGCACAGTTCGTGCGACAGGCTTCCTTTACCGCCATTCTTTGTGCGCCTACAGTACAGTTTACACCTTTCTCAGTCTTTACCTTACTGTCGCTGCTTCTTTTGATGTGTCTCATAAAGACCCGGCCTAATAAGTAGATCTTGATGTGCTGGGACAGGTCGGCCCGTGTGAGGAGTGTGCGTATTTGTCAGTCTGAATTAAATTTCCCTCTCAACAACTGTTCGGTTTGACATTTGGCAGGGCTGCAGGTCCTTTCAGACGAACGATTCAATGAACTAAAAAAAAAATTTTTTTTTAAGTCTTTGTAATTTTCCAGCCTGGAAGATCTTTAGAGAAAACAGATATATGTGACGGTGTCGAAGGTGTCGGTGGTTGCAAGTGTTTGCACGAATGAACGGTGGTTTGCGTCTGGGCACGCGACTTGTTTGAAGAGTACGCATGCGTGTGTGTGTGTTGGATAGGGGAGGGGGATATCTGTGCGCTCGAGCGCGTTTATGTAAAAGAGTGAGAGAAAAAGAGAGAAACGGATCGTTTTTTTGTGGTCGTGCGTAGAATATTTTACCGACCTAACTTCCCTAGCTCTTCCCACCAGAAACAGATTTGTAATCTTCATTTCTGGTAAAAACCGAGCAATCGCTAAATAGACATGATAGATTGTATTTACAAGTTAGCTCAGGATAGTTCACATCGCTGTCCCTTTTCAGAAATCATTGCAATGGAACCTCGCCGTCCGAACTTCTGTACCGTCGCTCAGGTCTAGGGTGTACTGTCCACCTTATCCACCGCTCTGGTCTAGGAAATACTATCCCCAGCTTATCATCACTTAGATGGTGCGAAATATCCACTTTACCATTGCTCAGTTCTAAGGCTATTATTCATTTGCCATTACTTACATCTAGGATATCTTAATCGCCTTATCATCGGTGATATTCATCTTACAATCACTCGGGTCCAGGGTGTACTATCCATGTCGAAGGTACAGTGTTGTCATAAAATAGATATATTGTTCGATAAAGCTATTGTAAACCATGATTTTAGCTACTAATCTGTGTAACAAGAATAAACAAACGATGTTTCAACATTGCAGACGCCTCATCTTTGGCCAGCATAGCAGAAGGAATAGCTCGTAAGCCTGGTGCATGATTGATACCTATTTCCGCCGGCCAGTGTGTTCGCCTTGTAATATTTTGAACTGCAAGTGAAGTGCATCTTGTGAAGCTTCTCGCTAGAACTTTTGTGCTTCGCTTTGGCTTCGATACACCTCGCTTGCATGAGCAACTTTCTAACATCACATTGATAGTTGTCAGTTCGACAGACCCGTCACACTGCATGTTATTTTAGACATTCAGCAACTAGTGTGCTAGCTAGCTCTGTGTGTGTGTGTCCGCTCAGAGAGAGTCTATCTGCGCCATTATTCTTCTGGTGGTGTTAGCTGACTGCAGACGACAAGAGCGTGCCATGCACGCACCCAAGTGTGCAATGGAAGGGGTAGGGGGGGGGATGAGCACACGACATTGCTAAACCGATTGGAACCTCAAAATCATTGACTCTTTCACTTCTATTATCGCAGGTCTGTCAATGAAACATACCCGACTCACAGTGAACTGTTCTGGAGGGGTTTAGACTTTAGAGGGTGTTACAGGGGTGATGGGAGGGGTGGAGTAGAGCAGAAAGCAAGGAAAGGAGGAGTGGATTCATTTCAGTCCTCGACAAAAGGCGTGGCGCTAATGTGTCTCCATATTTTAGGGTCTCTCTCTCTCCCCCCTCTTATTTAAGGTGGGCATTATCTGTGAGACTTACCGTTCCGCCGTTTCACTTGTGTGTGTGTGTGGTGAGTGCGTGCGTGTGTGCGTGCGCGCCTGGCAGTATAGTAGCGGACGGAGGTGTGCGGGTCTCGTACACAAGTGTCTCGCTGTTGTTTAAACAGACACTGACAGGTTCTCTGTTGGCAGGCAAGGATGGGTCTTTAGCTGCCAAGATTGGTTTGGACTTAGAGACCATCGAGGCAAGGTGAGTATCAAACTTTCCTTTATTTTTATTTTATTTATTTGGTTCTAGAATCCAACACAAGATTTTTTTCTCTTTTTCTTTCTCCCCCTCTCGAAGTCTCTGTCTGTCTCTTGCCTTCTTCCCAAGCTTGTAGGCATTTGTTCGTGCAGCCTTGTACTTTTCGGCGCACGTGATGAACATGCATGCGTGGGTGCGTCTTTCAGAGCCAAGTCATTGAGGTGGAAGCGATAGCGATAATGCAACATACATCGCTCTATTCGCACGAGGTTTGTTGATATGTTTGAAAAACGGCGACCCAGATTGTCTGGCGGCGCTGTGACGTCACATCTCGCTTCCAAGACCCCGGAAAGGGGGGGGGGGGCTAGCGGATGGAGGTTGAGGCATGGGCTCTGGGGGGTAGGCGGAATCTTCACGCTTAGCATCACGCGGAGAGGTCTGACAGTTTCAGTCCAAACTCTTGCATCTCTAGTTAATCGCTACCCCCCTAATCTGTTTCCAGCGTTAACGCCAGTCCCATCCCCCAAAGAAAAATACGATCGATAGTGCATTGGGGTTAAAGGTCAGGCGTCTGGCTTAAGGCGTGCAATATTGGGGAAAACAGTTTAGGGGAGTCAGCGCTGGCACATGGGCACAAAACATTTGGAAGTGACTTTTTCTGCAAAAAGAAAATGCGGCTGCTTATCACCAGCTTCCTCCCCTATCCCTCCCGGCCTCAGTAACAGGCATCGGCCCTGGCGGATCGCAACCCTCCCCTCCCCCGGGCCCGTAAGGGTGGGGAATTTTTTCCGTTTTTTTGTTTGTCTGTTTGTTTTTAAACTGCCAAGGGTTATTTCGATATTTTTTCGCTGGCCATACAAAATTAACAACTAAAAAATTAGCCTGCCATATTTGGCCAAGCCAGACCTGGAGAAGAACAGCAGAGAGCGAGGCAAAGGACGTCAGAACCACGTGGGCCCAACTGAAGGGGGGTGCCCAAAACCTTGTCCGCTGGCGAGGTGTTGTTGCGGCCTTATGCTCCTCGAGGAGTAACAAGGAATAAACTAAATATTTGGCCAAGCCGTAGTTTGCCAGAGTGACGTTCTTTGCCCGTCCTTCAATTTCAATTTATGTTAAAACAAACCTTAGATTTATTGAGTTTCAAGTCCCGCCTGTTGTTGCCTTGGCCAGGCCAGACCAGACAAAATGATTTCTCGGGCTGGGCGTTCCCCACATGTGGTTTAAGGAATTTGGTGGTCCGCACGCTGGTATTACGGTGCGAGGGTGGGGATGGAAGGCAGGAGATGCAGGTGACGGTCGGTAATGGTGAAAGCTGGTTCGGGTTAATGTAGCGCCTGGTGACAAGAGCGCAGAAGGCTTCGGGTGGTGGATTTGAACACCCACCTCCGGTGGTTGACAAGATCTTAGCACAGGGAGTTGTTGACACCTAGTATGGACGGGGCCGAGACAGCAAGGGACCCACACAGAGCATTAGGTTGCAAATCATTGGAACCCACCCCTCCCTAGGTTGCCTACCTTGACATTGAAAAGATTAGTGTTTGTGTTTATTTCAAGTAACAGATACTTTAAGTGAAAACTAGAACTGGACTGTTGATAAGACATTATTAATCTTGATCAGGGGTAGTTTTCGTGAATTTATTTTTATGGTATAAACCCAGTTTACTTGGCAAAGTCAGATATTTTACTGTTTTCTAGTGTGTGGACCTTGAAAATAATTTTGGTACACAGCTCATCTGGATCTTGTAATTAACAATAAGGCCAATGATTATAATTTAAAAGTACTTGGGTGATGGGACTTTATGAGACAGTAGATGAAGAGGCAACATCCACTACTGAAATGGACAAAGCAATAGAGCTAAAGTTTGCCCTAAAGCAATGGAAGTAATGATTTTTATGTGCTGGAAGTTCCCATAAATTATTATGAGGGCTGTGGAATGGTTATCAACAGGCGCCACTTGAATTTAGTGCTGACAGCATTAAGGAGGTCAGATAGGAAAAGCATGTTTGAAGTATAACCAGAGAGAACACTGTCATAAGTGTTCTCCTGCAGATTGCCCCCTTTGCTCATGATGATTGGAATAATGCTTGCAAAGGGGGGTGTGCTGCCTTTAAATATTAGCAGAACATCAGGGATGTTTGATGTCAGTGTTACCTGAACTTAAAGGAAGATGACCTTTTGTTTTTACCTTTGAAGAACACTTTTAACCTTGCTAACTGTTGCTTGTGAAAAACATGCAGTTTTGATATACTTCTTTTTTTTTCTGTATCTGTGTCCCTAGGTTTTGGTCTCCTCTTAGTTGTAGCTTGCAGATTAATTTTCTGGTGATTGGTTCAGGACAAATTACATGCTTCTAAGATCTGATGTTCTTTCTGCTGCCCTTGAAGTGTCTTTGCGACCTACAAGTTCATCCCCACCCCATAAACTGGGTCCATTTACCTGTGTTTAACTGCTGTACAATCTAGAATGAAGAGGACACCTATGCTATCAACATTAAAGTGAGTCATAATAGAGAGGTAATTTAAGGTTGTAATTAACTTTCTTTCTGATCTTCCACCCCTTGCAGATTGGAAGAGGTGGAAAAGAAAGTCTATGTGGATAATGGGGAGATGCCACATACGATAGTTGACCTCAAGAAAAAAGTTGAACATTTTAAAGAAAAGTTAGAGGTAAGTAGTATGTTTAAAATGTTTGCAAAACCGGTGTAAAGACCACCTTTTAACGAAGAAATCATGTTGAACCTTTTAGGCCACTAATCCGGAACAAAATTCAAATCTGTCTGCCATGTTTCCTTGAGTAGCAGCACTCTTAAGCAAGTTTATGCTTGTTTGCAAGCCTGATACAGCTTTCTGAATAAGGCAAGTTGGAAATCTCTGTCACATGTATCGAGCGTGCATGCATGAATGAATCTGTTGTGGAGACTGGAGCTTGCTGCTATTTTATTTATGCACCTGCAAACAGATTTACAGAGCTGTGTGTTTCAGTGTAGATGCTTACATAGTGCCCCCACTGGTGTTTGAATGCACATGGCACTTTGTACATGTGAATGATATGCGTGCAGATGATACCACATTAGAAGAATAACATTCACACTTTGGTATGCTCAGTAGAGTTTTCATAAATGCAAAATCCTATGTGTGTACATTAACATGTTTGAGCACTGAACCCCATTACACTTGTTTGCTTTGCTACACCTGCTGTAGGAATAAATCTTCCATAATCTGAAATCTGTTTTGTTTGAAAATTGTTGTTTCTTTATCCAGTTAGTAGACATATTTTAAATGTTAACACCACCATTATGTTGTTGCTAAGGTGTGACTCTGTTTTTTATCATACCAAATACTGTTAGGGAGCTGAAAATCTATTTTTAATAATACACACGCTTGAAAGAGTAAATCACATTTGTACGTAACGGCTATACAGAGCATTAAAGAAATGCCTGCACTTCCTAAAATGTTGAATGCCCTGACTTTGAACTCCTACATTTGCCGAGAATGAATGGAGGTCTTTTGGAAAGTAGCCATTGGATGTTTGTTGCCTTCCTAGGCCTTGATCACTATTATGAATATGCTATATAAATCTAGTGTAATATTGTAAACACCAGGCAAACTAGAGTATTTACAAGCTTGAGCAGCCCATATAGTAATTATATTTAGGATCAACAATCCTGTTTACCCAGAAGAGCACACTTCTTCAACAAAAGCCTAGTTCAAGAATAGCAGAAGCTATTTATATGTATATATGATATATATATTTAACTTATTTGCAGGGAGTTGAACATTTAAGCTGGCTTGGTTTATTCAAAGACATGTCAAGTGGAACTTCACGGCCATTTTGGGATAGACGAAACAGTCAGGAGAAAATGGATTCTTACAAGCAGCGAGTTTATGAAAAATTTATGTGCATGAGGTGGGTTTTGGCTTACTGTGTTAGGCAACCTTGAACAGCAGAAAGAAATATGACACGAAGATGTTTAAATCAAAAATCTGTAACATGTATCAACTAATGTTGGATGTATGTAATAATATATTTTATTATCTAAAGACTTAATAATCTTTTTTAGCTAATGCAGCACAGAAGAAGTGAGTTGTGGTTTTATCCTACCATTTTTTTATCGCTTCCATTAGAGTGGGTGTGTGCATTTTAAGCATCTCATTACAGTATGGTCATATCAAGTGAGATGAAACTGTGTGCTTTACACATTTCATTTAGATGGCATCTTGCCAGCATGATAAATGTGTCCATGGTCCACCTTCTAAGTAAGATTTATTTCTGAAGGTCATTTTGCACTCCGTGGAAATAAATTCAGTTTAAATGTCATCTTTGTAACTGTTCTCATTAAGCAAATAATGTTTCCTGTGAGAGGGCAAGTGACAGTTTCTCATCAGGAAGCTGACATGTACATAGAGAAGTCCAGAGTCACCTTTTGGTCATGCCTTTAGCTTGTGCAGGAAGGAGTTGGATTGCTTAAGAGACCAAGATGCAATGTAGAAAACATAACATGTTAAGCACAAGCTGCTGTTTTCAAATTTTTTGCTAGGGTGGTGTCTACACTTGTTCATGTGGACATACACATCACAAGAACACAACTTTTTTCTCTCTCTCACTGAAGATTGTACACATATGAATGTGTCAGAAAGTTATTGATATGTGTGCTGTGGATAAAGCATGTTGGTTGTATGCTTTTGCAGCAAGGTTCAAGTTACAGAAGAAGTGCAGCAGGAACTAAAGAAACCCACATTTGACAACTGGCAGTGGGATGATTCAGAAATGTTAATTCTCTTGCGGCAGATGTATGTTGACCTTGGGCTAGTCTCTCGATTCAACATTCAGGTAAAAAGTGAGAATTACTTAGGGATGCAGTTTTTTGTAAGGATTGTAGTATTCTGGAGGTCATTTCTCATTGTAAATTTTGATTTGGATCTTCATTCAAATGCCTTGGTCTGAAGTGGTTTCTTTGATTGTAGCCATAAAGACAAGCTTATTCAATTTGATGAAGTCGAACTAATTCAAGCTCGGCAACAAATAATTGATTTAATTTTCTTAAAATCTAACCAAATTTTGCATGTAGTAGGAGCTTCCTTCACCAGAGCTATTATGTTAATTTACTTGTTCAAACTGTTTGAAACTGGTTACACAATAAGTGCTGGTAAATTTTGTCATGTCGATATCTGTCCCTACTGGTTTTAGCTCTCATTGGTCATTTTCTTTGGACAGACTCCTACTTTTGCAGAAAAAGACTGAAGAGTGATGCACATAAAAAGTTATGAAAATTATTCATTTACAGATGCCAACATTACTGAGATGGCTGTTTAAAGTATACACTAAGTATAACCATGTTCCTTTCCACAACTTCAAGCACTGTTTCATGGTGAGCCAAATGGTGAGTTGAATAAGAATATGGGCATTTTTTTGATGCATCTTAAATAACATGAAAGTAGGAGAATAAAATGTGTATGTGTAATTTGTTGGTACCCTACAATTTCCTGCCCTTTAAACTGCCAGATGAAGTCTGGATGTTTCGTATATGGATTCCTAATTTTAATGTGGATTATATTTAGTTTTCTTCTTCTGAGAAGCTTTAAGCTTACTGAGGTTTATTTTTATTTGGAACGGTCATCTTTTGGGGAGAGGTTGTTTGCTTGCTTGTTTTTGTTTTTCTTCTGTGACTTCTACAGACTAGTCACGTGTTACCTGTCAAAACTTGTGGTAAACTTTCAAAATTTGTTAACCTTACAAGCCTTGTAAACTTGATGTCTTCTTGGCCTTCAGATGTATGGCCTGGTCTGGTTAATGGACTTGCCATCCAAGCTGGATCCATTGGAGATTCTGATTTTGCTGACATCTGCCATCTGCCATGATCTGGACCACCCAGGCTACAATAACGCATACCAGATCAATGCACGCACTGAACTGGCTTTGCGCTACAATGACATTTCCCCTTTAGAGAACCATCACTGTGCTGTGGCATTTGAAATTTTAGAGTCCAAAGAATGCAACATCTTTGCACACCTTCCACGGGAACAGTTTCGGCACATTCGTGAAGGGATGATAAGGTGACATCTTGTTTTGTCCTAGCATTTTTTGTTAGAAGACCCATCTGTTTTTTAGGTATAGTTAGACCTTCATAGGAAGCCTACTGGAAAGACCTTGGTTAGAAACGATCAAAACATAGGAAAGTCAGCCAAGAACCTGAGGTCTGGCAAATGCTTGTCCAAGTAGTTCTTACAAACAGGTAATAAGTTAGCTTGAATTTTTGGCTCAAAACATGTGAAGGACTTATTTTTTAGAACTAAATCTTGAAGAGGATGGTAGTGGTTGTAGATGTCTTAAAACCATGTGGTTAGTGAACCTTTAGCTTTGCCTTGACTGGAGATGATAGTTTTTTTCAAGTCTGATTGCCTTTGTCTTCCTTTGCAGATGTATTCTAGCCACAGACATGGCCAAACACAACGAGATCCTGAATACCTTCAAATCTTTGCTTCCTCACTTTGACTTTACTGACAAGGAACACAGAGCAGTGGTAAGTGTCTGTAAATGAGTGGCATTGCTTTACAGACAATCATAGACTATGCATGTGTTACCAACTGTTTTCATACAGTTTTCAAATAAAACAAAATACCTGACTGGTTGACTAATTTAGCTCCTTAAGGTAAGGAATTCATAGTAAAGCAATCCCTGAAGGAGCGAACCGTTTATTCCCTTATTTATTCATTTATTTACACAATTTGCATTTAAGTATGCTAAACAGTCACTGTCATTGTGAAGAGGTTCACTTCTGTGGCATTGACACATAAGAACAGTGTTAATCATTTCTACTTCACAGTTCTTTACCTGTTTATCTCCACTTCATCACAGAATCTTCTCTGCTCATCTATCTTCCTTGTTCCTAATTGACTCAGGGGTGAGCCCTTTCCCTCACTCTTCATATTTGTCAATTGATCTGCGTGAAGTTTTGTGTCTAATGTTCATAAGTACATCTGTTATGATATTTGCTACGTTCCTGAATGGATTTCTGCATCTGCGCCACTTTTCATCTTTTCCTGTGTCGTTTTATTACTACTGTCATATCTGCGCCATTTTGCCATTACTTAGATTTGAGATCGGCAGTGTTGACTTCAAACTCTGATTGCCTTCCTCCGGCTGCTTCAGAATGTTGAGCTATCACAGCAAGCTTTGCATTGGAGTACAGACCAGTCAGCAATGATTGATAGCATGTATCTCCAGGAAGCTCAGTGAAATGTTCTGCTCAGACTTATCTGACTGATGCTGATGCTGAAAAGGCCAACTTGTTTTTGAGGCCTTTGAGCTGGCTACTGTACTAATATCTTTCTTAAAACTAGTAGCTGGTAAAGTTCATAGGTTCAAGAGTGACAAGAAGCGAAAGAGAGTCAAAAGTTATTTTAGACAAATAATTGACAAAGCGTTGTGCTTCCAAATCTCAGCTGTCTGATTCTCCCCCAGCCTTACAACATCACTTTCCCACCACTGTCAGAAAACAAGGGGACGGTCACTCGTAACATCAGTGAGTCATCATGATCAGAAGCGGTCATCATACAGTTTGACAGTGTTGCCTGTGCCTATCAGCTATAGACTGTGGTAGGCAAAGGTCACAAATATACAGTGATTCATCAACTGTTTTTGAGACCAACATCCATTCTTATTATGTTTGTGTGTGGTTTCTTTTTTTCTTTCTTTTTAGTAAAGTGCTTTGATCCCACCTTTAATGGTGGGAAAAAGCGCTATATAAACATATTATTATTATTCCCAATTTCCTATCTCCTCAGCCCAACTGCTTTATTGTGAATTTGGAACTGTGACAGGGCTTCCTGTTCTGCATACACATATCTTATTCAAGTGGATAGCGTGGTTACAGCACCAGCATCCAAGGCTAAAGGTGTGCACATTAACCAGTTTGACACACATGTGGGGTAGCAGACTCCCCCCCAAAAAAAAATTGAATGGGTACCTGACACCATAGCAGGTTGGGGAAAGAGGAAGAGAGAGATGGGCTACACCTTCACAAAAAAAAACCTATTTCGACAAAAAGTGTTCTTTCTTTCTCACTTTAATGTTCTAACGTCTCACTCCCCAACTCCCAAAAGGTTAGGAGATTATTTTTTTTAAATTAATTTAATGTCTCTATGCACTTAATAATTGTGAAGATTGCATCATTACTGTAAAAAAAGAACATCAGTTGTAAGCAAAAATATTCCATCTCTTTGTTTTTCTCTTATTTTTGTTTAATCCTGATTTGTCTGATTGTACTTTCACCTGGAAGATTAAGCGAAAGGATTCATATCAGGAATGTAATCTTGAGCGTGATTTCTGTGGAGACAAGTTAGCTTCCAATTATCTCAAGACAGGTCTTTCGGGGATGTGTTCACCCTCATGCACTTATATACCTCATAAACGCCTGGACTTTTTCAACAGATAATGATGGTGCTCATGAAAACAGCTGATATCTCCAATGAAGCAAGGCCACTTGATGTAGCTGCACCCTGGCTGGATTGTCTTTTAACTGAGTTTTTTAATCAGGTTTTTCTTCCTATATTTTCAACATTGAGTAATCCAGTGTTTGCCATGCTTAACCACAGCAAGGTGTAGTGAAAACTGTGGGTTACCCGAGATGAAGACAAAATTATAATGCCTCCATTTTTCACATTTTACATCCATATCTCACTATAAAGAATGCAAATTTCTTTGAATGAGCATTGTTTTGATGCAGCAGACCTATGCCTGAGAAGCATTTCACAATATATCAACTGTCAAATAGTTCTTGCCCCTCAGCCTCCAAGAATAGATGTAAAATTTATCAAGACCTTGATGATACCACAGTTTGATCATTGCCTTGTGATTATACATGGCGTCTGTAAACAACTATATCTGACTGATTTCCTTTTGTAGATATTATGTTGTGGCAGCTCCTTAAGTGTTCTTCAGATATCATGGGTTGTGGTGGAAATTGCATTTTGGTGTCTATAAACATTTACTAATATGTGGCAGGTCCCTCTATTGTGCACTGGCCTATGCACAGTTGCATGTACTTCCTGACAGCTGCCCTTCTGTGCAAGGATGGTGCTGCTTTTAGAAAGACCTGCACTAAGGGAGACAGCTGCATTTGCACATTTTTTTAGCACTTGGTCAGTCTGTGGTTGCCTCCCCTAATTTTTTGTTTTTTTGATTTCAGATTTCTTCTTTAAGATTGCTTTAAATTTTGCTTTAAAACAGCCACTTACCAAAAAGAACAGGTACCAGAGTGGGGCAGTAACTTATTTTTTAAAGCACTGTAGGCAGCAAACTGCTTGCTTAGATTGGTGTCTGAGTGGTGTTCGCTTGGGCATTTGCCCTGCTGGTGTGACGGTGTTGGCAAGTTATCTTTGTTAGAGTTTGGAATTTTGCTTGAGCGTTTTGCACCAAGCTGAGCCTCTCCTGCCTACCTCAACCAACCCTTACCCTTCTCCACTTCCCATCCAGACCTTTTGCTTCGTTGATGTTTAATTGTAAAGCTTCCTGTAATTTTTGTATGATTGTATTTTCTCTAATGAATAAAAGAAGTACTCTGCAGAAAAACTGCTAGAACTGGCATGTAAATAAGTGAAAGCTTCAAAAAATGTAGCAGACATTTAAATGTTAAATACTGACAGAAAAAAAGGTCAGGCTCAGCTTATATTTTATTACATAGTGCACATGCAGCTGTGTTTAGTGGTGGAAGTATTAGCTTCAAAGGGTTGTTGCTTGCTCAGTTTTGTATTTCTTTTTTTCTTTTTTTTCCTTTTGGTTGTGTCCTTGCCTGCCCCTGCGTGTTGGTGGCCCCATGTAGCTGATGATGATATTGATAAAAGTGGCGGACATTTCTAATGAGTGTCGACCCATGGAGGTCTCAGAGCCTTGGCTTGAATGCCTTCTGCAAGAGTTTTTTAATCAGGTAACAGTTTTTAACCAGTGCTTGTCTCCCCTTCAGCACCAGACACAGACCTTTTGGGAAAAAAGTGTTTTAAGAGCCCTTGGTTGAAGTACTTTTACATACGATAAAAAGGTGCTTTTTTAAATGTGAAAATATATGAGTCAAATAGGATTTAAAGGTTAGTGTATCAGCCACAAAATGAGTAAAGTTATGATACATGTGCACAAACATTTACATACATGCTTGCAGCCATGTAGGTGCATGTACAACCACACCAGTGTTATGATAAATCTTAAAAAACAATGTTAGTAGATATGGAACAGATAGAGAAAATTGATCTATTCGGGGCTTTTTTAATGTCAACATATATAATGCAATGATACAAAAATAGCATTTCATTTTCACAGTTTTGATGTTCTTTCTGGATGTTAAGTGTAATAGACTTTTTTGTTACCCATCCTTTAAATAAATGTAATGTGATTTTTATTTTAAACTGTCATATAGCATTTTTCTATAATTTAAAAGTTGATTTTGCATGGTTGAAAAAACATAGTGACTTTAGAGGTTTATGTTGTTTTGCTTCATATATTTTGTCCTAGTGTCCTTTAAGATCGTACACAATTTTACACAGATCGTACACAGAAAGAAAGATTTTGAAGTTTGAAGATTTATGTCATTTCAATCTAATTCTTATTTTATCTAAAGAATTTGAAGATTTCTAAATTAATGCATATTTTATTTGTGTTATTAATTTATGTTCTAATTTATATTTTTGGTAAAAATTAATGATTGCTCAGAGTGGCCATGCATCCACAATAAGGAAATATTTTGAGTTTCTTTTTTAAACCCCAGAAATCATCCTTTTTTGCATTGCACCTAACAATATTTTCTACATGTTTTGGTTAGCCAAGCTGTCTGGAAACATTTTGTCACAGAATTTTTCATAAATCTTCCATGTGCTTGGTTTTTCTTCAGTGGTTCATTATTCTGAAGTGAAAGTTTCTGATAAAAGTAACTGTCCTAAGCATTTCAGCTTATTAATTTCTTTCAAAGATATGTATCAGATATATTTATTATAATATATAATAAATATAAGTGGGGCCCTTATGTGCATACATATACATATACATTGTGTGCTCACATGTCTACTAACGTATACAAGTAGCTGTCATGGTTGAGGGTGTAGTATTCTCTTGTTTTAACAAGGGGCATGTAATTATTGCAACAGAGTGACATGGAGAAGTTGGAGGGCCTGCCAGTCGCACCCTTCATGGACCGTGATAAGGTCACCAAACCATCATCTCAGATAGGCTTTATCAAGTTTGTCCTTCTTCCCCTCTTTGAGGCAGTTGGTGAGCTGTTTCCACAAATTGATGTAAGTTTACATTTCTTCATCTCATTTTTCTGTTGGTGGGGTATTGCACGGGAGTATGGATGTATTCAGCTTACATACATATTCAGACTGCATATTTGACACTTGTTATACTATAGTCATAGTGTAAAATACTTAAGTCCGATATTTTGTTTTAGTGTTCATTCTTCCAGATGAGTCTCAATGTATGTGTGAAGAGAAGCTCATATGAAAAAGTTGTTTAGCTTTGTTTTATAGCCCCATAATCCCCAAAAGGTGTAGAAAAAAACACTTTCTTGAATCTTGTTTAGTTCTAGCATCAAACTAGCTTGCATAAGTAAATGATGAATAATTTTGGTGGATCTTCATAACAGCATTGAATTGGGCAGGGGGTGGGAGATTATACTTGAGCACAAGCGTATATACATGTTTCTATGATACTTTTTTAGCCTTTTAATGGCCAAACATTTGAATATTGCATTTTTAGATAAAGTACTATATTGTCTTATCAGTACATAATTTGTTGCAAATGATATTCTGGCTTTTCACTTTGTCTTACTCTGTGTGGATATGTCACAGGGTGAGGTGATAGACCCAGTGCGACGAGCACTGGAATATTACACAGACATGCAGAAAGCACTTGAAGAGGGAAAAAAGAAAGAGAAAGAGAAAGATACAGGCCCCAAACAGAATGGAATCACAAGCAAGTAAAAGATGGTATGGTGTCTACACTGGCCTCTGGACTCTGCTGGCAGATCTTTGGTGGTTCAGTTTGCTGCGCGTGAAACAAACAAGACATGGACTTGTGTCCACTTTCTTATGGAGGTGGAAATCAGGGACTTCACATGCACATCAGTCTTGTGATTGAGAAGCAGCTGTTACTTTTCTTGGTGCCACAAAGCTGAAGGATTAAAAACTTTGAAGGTTAAGAGTTGCTGGAGAGAGTGAAGGATCATAAACAAGGTGAAAATGCATTTTTTTTTCCAGGTTGTCTTGTGAAATGTTAAGTGGCATCATTTGAAATGGCAGGAAAGATGGTGTTGCGGATCGTGGGTAAAGCCTGCAAGGCTGTGCTGACTCAGGGTGCTGGTATCTGCTGTGTACACAGCAATTCTTTTCCTCATAAAAATGTTTCGGATATAGTAGATCTCAAACAATATCAAGACTGTGAAGAAAGGGGTGTGAAGTGACAGCACTGTGAACAAAGTGAGTCGCACGTAATTAAAAATCGGCTAAAGACATTCTTCCTATAGACCAGAATGGCTACAGTCTGCTTGTGTTCTGCTGGATGAAACTGGTGAGGTGTGTTACATGCTCACATTGACGAGACATGGAGCACACCTGGGGCAGTCTGCTTTTATTTTAGACAGAACATCATCTGGCATACTTCAGAATTGACGTGGGATATGATTGTAAGCTGTGTGAAACAGTCAACACAGGACTTGATGCTCACTGTTGGCAAAGAGAGGGAGTTTAACCTTGTAGTGCCAGTTCTCTTTGGTCCCATGGACACTTGAAAATCTGCAACACTGGACAAACCTGCACAGCTCTAAAACTATTTGCGTGGACAACTGTTTCATTGAAACTCAATTAGAAGTATTTATTTGTAGGATGAAAATGTACCTGCCAAGTGTAAAGTGTTGCAGTGTCTGCTACTAGGTAATGAGCATATTTATCATCCACCAAGTGTGGAAGTATTTTCAAGAGACAGCTAGGACTGGGGAGAGAGGTCTGCTGTACCTTGGATTTTTTGTAGCATAATTACAATTATTCATTCTTGTGTTGACCTCCTGCATTCAGTGTAACAACAGGTACATGTTGAAGTACTGAATGGTCACTCAGAGCCTGTTGTGATTATTCTGTCTGTTGAAGTAAGCTGGATGATGTAGTTCTGAGGATATTCTCATGACAGGACTTACTACATTCAGCAGGTAGAGTCTGTATTTCAGTTCATAACGCAGGACTAATCTTTCAAGAGGTGCCCGAGGATGCAATAGAGCCAGCTGTGCATTGTGCATATGCTATGCCATGGAGTTTAAAAAGTAATCATGATTATCTAGAATAATTATAATTGCTTCAAGTGTCCAGGTTTGAAGTGGTTTACAACACCATTTGTGAATTAAATCCATGTGCTTGCTCAAGATATTAAAAGTACACACCAGTGCACATGCTATTGATATTACATAATGTTTTCCTTGTTCTAATTTTAGCTGAAAGTGTAGTGCCTGTGTATGCTGTCAAAAGTTACCACAGGGCTGACAATATGTTGTTATCCATCAGGAAAAAGTGTAGAATTTAAATGGATTCATTCCTGTGAGTGTTGTTTTGCCCACTTATGTCCTCTTCGGATGCAGGTAAACAGCTTTTGTTTCTTGCTGAGCAGTATATTATTTTATCAGAACTGTATCTGAAGTAACTGCTTCTGTTAAGGTGATGAAGCTGTTTTCTAGTGCTGACATTTCTCTTTTCTGACATGGTGTTAAGCCGCAGCAACCACCTAAAAAAATCAGAGCTGAATCCTTTAGTTTGCTGGTTGTCATAAACAATATCCTATGGGGAAAAAAGTCTGCTCTGCCACTTTTCCTTCTTGTGGCAGGTCCTCATTGTACAGTGAAAGCTTCATCGTAAGCTGTTAATGCTTCACGCTCTCCAGTCATGTTTGCATTAGATTTCAAGGTAATATTTTCTTTTAGTGCTCAGTCCTGCAGAAACGACAGTGTCAAATTCATTTTTTAAATGCTGATATTGTCCTCATCACTGAGATCTGATTAAAACCTGTCAGTTGCATGCTGATGGATTTTTGTCCTTGTTAAAACATTCACTGAAAGAGTTCATTTTTTATTTCTGTATCTGATGGTAACTTCAACACCTTTGAACTCTGCCAGCCGAGAATGACTCGCCTAGTCCCATCCATTGACTACCTACTAATAGAACGGCAAGCATCTGAACTCTGGATTTTAACCCTCTGAGCACTGATTAAAAGTATTACAAAGACTGGCTAATAACTGAAGACTGTGAAGACAACAGTGGGTGAAGTTTGTCATTATTGCTGCTCTCGGGTAAACATCTAGACAAAGAAAACATTTTTGGAAAGGAGAACTTTGAACTTTGCAATAAAAGTAATAAAAATCGCCTTCCCTGTGCTTTTCTGGCAAAGCCACTATCGTGGCCTATTGTGCCCAAAGGGTTAACAGAATTTCCCCAGCTCCAAGATCAACATACACCAGTGAATAGCAAACCTCGTTCCCATTGATAAAAGAGTCAAATTGAGTCAGAAATCATTAAATCATCGAAAATCACTCAAGCAAGATTATAGCCTGGTGCAACTGATCCGAGAGGGCCCACCTCTTTAAGAAATATCTTTCATAATCATCCAAACTCTTCTGCTTACTCCTCAGGTTTTCATTTTATTCATGCACTTTGTTCATGATAGCAATGGTGTCATATGTCTGCTGAAACTTGTGCTTTGCTGTATGGTTGACTGTTGGTTCATTCATGCAGTGCATTGAGCTCCACATGGGGAAATGTACTCTTCAAATTTGGTTATTATTTAGAATTCTCTTCCCATTCTGTGGTCGGATGTCATCTCAAGCACAGAGTAATGCATAATATTTGTTTCTCCTTGGCACTTGCTGTTGACAAGGTCCTTAACTCTTTCATGAACAGGTGCTATATCCCAGTTTGCTGCTGATCAATATTTTTTTAAAACTCCATGACACTCTATGAAGCATACATAGGAACTGCATGTGACTGTTCTAAACATTCTTTCGGTAATGTAGAAAGTTTTGATTATGACAAAGCAGGTTGTAAACAAGCAGTAACGATGGCAGTGTAATGCCAAAATATGAGAAACATTTGATGTAAAGTGACACTAAAACACAGTATAACAAACGTGTTTTTTTTTCTTTCTTGCTCGTGTTCGCAAAGGCCAATGATGTGAGGGACATGTGAGAACTTCATCCATGGTGATGACTGGTGAAAACTGTTGACTAGCATGCAACACCTTCTAATCAAGCTGTGTCATAAATTACCCAAGTATTGATAAGAAAATGAAGATGACAACAATAATGTAATCTTGTAATGATCAGTTATCCTTTGCCAAGACTGATACACTAAATCTTTGTGCCAATTGGGCGATCTTATCTGCAGTAACAAAAATCCAAATTTTTTTATCTTAGTTTTTCAGTGCTTGCAAAGACATACTGCTAAGCAAATCAACTTTTAAAAATTAAAAATCGCAAAAAATTGAGACCATCATTTTTAACATAAATGTAGTTTAATATGCCTTTTGGTGCCTGACAATTCTGAGGGATAGTGCCATCATGCTAAGGTAACTATGGCTGATGATTAGTCCTGTGCATCTATAAATAAAAATAAAGCTTTCATTGAAATATCTGAATTTTGATCACTGTCAAAAATGAAATGGTTTTTAATATGGAGATTGTAGGAAAGATCAAGATATGATATGGGTGGTAGTGGAATACATTTTTAAATAAAACTGTACAAGATGGACCGGGTTTGTTTTGGACAGATTGATGTTCGTTATAAAATAATGGGGAAGTGCTTTATTGCTGTAGATGTCCATTTCACAGGAAAAAAAAATTTTTTTTCATGTTCAACAAGGCATCACAAATTTAATTTTAAGAAACTACTTAGTTTGAAAGTGGAGAAAAACTTCAGCTATGTTAAGGTTTTAAAATAACAGAAAATTGGTAACTGTCTTTCCTGACTACAAAGAAATTGTATTTTAAGATTTTTTCCCAAGAATAAATTCATCTAAAAATGTTAAATTACAGGCAAGTAATATTTGTGGCAGTTTTCATTATTCATTTATACATTTTTATTTTAAACATTGCGCTAATATTGATATAGGGCATGTGTTTTTTGAAAATATGGCTCTTGTTAATCGACATAATGGTGTCTATTATCCATTTCTTAAGTCCTCAGCCTCTTTGCTTATCATCTTCATGCATTACTTATCATGCTGCATGTTCTTGTCATTTATTCTGCAAGTGGGTGTGTTACCACTATCATGTTTGCATAGAAAGCAAGAATCCGTTTTTTTTCATCCCCCCTCCACTCGATTTTGTTAAGCAATCAGCAATGATAAGTTTTAACTTAAATCTATGATACATCTTGCAGACTTATACTTTTAACTTCTTAATACAAGCAAAGAACTGCAAAAATGGGGGTAATGTTGTCCACATTATTCAGGGTACATTCTTTTGGACCAGCTTTTCTAGTCCTGGAGATAGATGGTTTTGTGTGTGCATGCCTGCATGCATGTGGCATAGAAGTGCTAGTGGATAAGTGCAAACGTTGAAACATTTTTTCTGATAAAATTCATGAGGCATAAATATATATATATGAAAAGAAAAGTTATGATTTCAATGTGTGATCAATCTTTGCCATTTCCAAAAATTTGGATCATCCAAAGTTCTTAGTGTGTGGAATGCTTGTATGTCAGAATCTGCAATGTGTTTTTTAAAATACTTATGTGTACCTTCTATTTTGATTCAGCATTAAGACTGTTTATATATCTTCTCATCTAAGGTGAGATCCATAAAACTCAAAGACAGCAATCTTATGGTGATAAAAAATTTAAGGGTGACAGTTGGTAAAATTCAGTTGGTGACAAGGTAACTAGAATTTTTTGAGCCAATCCGGGGATGTGGGGGGAAACAAGACTACCTGTCCAAAAAACGGGGACAAATGGTGACCTTCTGACAGCATTACATTGTTAAAACAACAACATGACAACAATTTGTTAGTTCTGATAGATTCAAGTAACAGTTGTCAATAAACTGTGGAGGCTTCACCATTTCCCCGAAGGAAAAATCTTTAGGGTTTTGTTATGCTGAGTCAGCAACTAAGGATGTTTCCGTGCACTTATCCAGGGGCTGTAAGTGTGCAGAGTGGTGAAAACAAGGGCAAGCATCTTGCCTCTCAAGCTGCATAGCAGAGTGCAGACCCAACAACAATGATGAAAGTTTACCCTGGGCATCTTTACTATTGTTTTATATTTATAGCCCCATCGGTAAAGCTAAATCTGCACTGTCAAGACACTGCTTTTTATTACAGAAACAAGAAACTTGTCCTGGGGCTATAGTTATAAAGCAAAAATAAGTTATGTCCACATGGCAAAATGGTGTGTGCATGGGGGGGAATTGGTGCTTTACACCATACCAGCAACTAAGATTATATCATTGTAAGGCAGCCAGCTGCGTAAACAGATGCCACATGCAGAGAAAAAAAACAGTGCGCCCAAGATGAGAGCTGAACCTAGGACAGCCAACCCTCACTGTATTGGCGAAGGTGCTAACTGTTGTGCCACCGGACCACCCATAAAATGGGGAACTCAAAGAGAAGCATATTGTTTAGGATGTCTAGATCCTGCAGATATTTTACCTCTGAAGTCTTAGCAATGGCAGCAAAGGTGTCATAAAGAAATATGAAGTAGTGTGAAATGGGTTTGGACACCACTTTTTAACTTCAAAAACAACATGCACCTCCTCAAGTTCCCCATTTTGCCGTGGGACAACGATGTACTGTCACTTGAAAACTACACACTCCGATGTGTAAAAATTACCAGGTTACTTAATCCATAGGTGTATTGTGATCCAAACCCACATTCATAAGTTCTCAGTGCTGAGCAGCATTTTACCACCAAACCACCCAAGTGCTGAAAATTTTGCTCATTTTCAGAAAACAGCACAAAGGATTTTAGATATTTTTTCGTGTAAGTGCAAGAAGGTTGGGTGAAGGCTTAATATATTGTAACCCCTATAACACCCAATAGAATATTTTGTTAAAGAAGTGTTTAAGAGAAAAACCTAAAAATTAAGGTTTTTACTTGTTATAAATAACCACATTATTTGTCGACAGGTTATAAAAACTACTTCTTTCGAGAAGAAAAAAAATAACAGAATACAAATCACTTTCAGGACAGTCTCCTTGAGATGGTCTTTAAAAACCAAGAAAAATTGTTATTGTCAAAATGGTTTCCATTTTCTCAAAAACAGAAATAATGGGGTAATTCACCTAAAGTGATGGATTAAAAAAAAAAGCCAAATTTACACAAACGTCTTTAAGTCTTGCCACCTATTGACATTCAGCTATTTTCATAAATCTTGTCACTCACATATACATCACTTTCAGATTCAGTTTCCAAGTCACCGCATATGCGTACACATTGCCCCCCAAAGTCTTGGCATTGACATCGGTCATCTCACCATTCACATCATCTCCAGGGTCTTGACACTCATGCAGACAACTGGAAACTATCCAGTCAAAGCCTGCATAACTGTTGATTTGAGCGGTGTTCCTAAACTGCAGCTATTCACTTCTTGCAACAGTAAAACTAGCTGCCAGCTATCATCCATTTTCTGGCAGGCTAGTAATATTTGATGTTTTCAGAGTGGAAGTTTTGCTGATGCTTGAGGAAGTGAAGCAGTAAGATGAGTGCAACCAGGGCTGCCTTCTTGATGCATTCAAATGGTGGATTGAAGGCAGGCAGGTGTAACTAAAGGTTGTAGCACTCTGAACCTTTGCATAGTATGGCTAGATGGAAGAATGTTTTTGATGACATTCTTTTTAAGACAGCCACACAAAAAGACAGGACTTTGGTATCCCACTATGGGTTGGATAAAGTCCTGTCCTCACATAACTAAACACTTGTTCTTTACTTGCTTGCCATCTGAAAGATGCAAAACAAACAAAAAAAATTGAAAAGCAACTGAACAGTAGCATAAGGTAACAACATACTCTGGATAAATTAATGTTCCTATGTCAAGGTACGCAACACTCTACAAATGTAATTCACCTAGTTAAATGACTGGATTTTCTTTGCATAGTTTTGGAGTAATAATAAACATGATTTATATAGTGCAAGATCATGTTCATAAAGAAGCATGCTCTCAGTGCTTGAGACACGAACAAGACATTGGCAGCATCCATGCAGAAAAATTATAAAAGACAAACACAGAAGACACAAAGCGGAATCAAGGAACAAACAGTCAAACTGAGAGTTTCGTGACTCTGCAGAGGCAGACAAGCAGATCAATAGACCAAAAAAGTAAAATGGGTTAGAAGGTGGACTAGCAGTATGTGGATTATTAAAAATAATGCTCAATGAAATTTCAGAAAAAAAGGGGCACACAGAGAACATTATGCGGTTGAGAGAGGTTGTTGCTACAATCCAGCCACAAGCATGCTTTGTCAAAACACTTTGTTGAAGGATGAGAGTGTCAGTCTACTTTTTAAGTACCCCAACTGGTGATGTTCTTTTCCAAGAATCACAAACCAACTGAAATTTTCATTATTATGTCCATTTAATGCTTCTGAAAGCAACTTAATTATTTTGGGTTTGACTGGCTGCATAATCAATCATACTGCTGCCAGGTTTTACACAGCACTAACATGAGAAAAGATGAACCAAAAAGGTCAGACATACCATGATCAAACTTGCTCTTGACTGTGGCACCACATTCTGGGCATGTACGCAATGTGCTTTTGATGCAGCATGTGCGACAAGCTGATCTGTGCCCGCACGGCACCATCAGGATAGTACTTGCATGCAGTTTGCACACTTGACACTGTCCTGGAAGGCTGTTAGCGTTGTCCACCGCTGACCAACCTTTTGACAAAAATCCGTGATGTGAAAAGTGAAAAAATACATGTATTTCAACTGAAAGATATGGCTCAAATTTTTCATCTCCTCTAAACTGCTGATAACTATACCACTTTTACTGACGGAGCATGATTTTAAATTAAAAAAAAACAAAAAACAAAAAAACCCAGATTTTAAAAACTAGTTCATGCATTACCGTTATATAATAGGCCCTGAACATCTGCTTATCACATGCCCAATAGCTAAATTCTGCCATGGTCTAATCCAAGCTCCCACTTTCCCCTCTTTTAGCCTCATAACAGGCAAGAGCCAATATATTACACATTGTTTAGCATAAACTTTTCATGTTTACTGTATTTAATGTTCATGCTAACATACAGATATTTCGAGCTAGAATTTATGACTGCATGCTAACCTGTCCTTGAAGTTGTCGGCATGCTGCTAGGGTTGGGGTCGAAAGTCAAGTTTGGTGTGCTGGAATTCACCGAAGACTTTGTTAATGAAGATGCACTGCCGCGATTACTCAAGCCATTTACAGAGCCCTCAGGGCTGCTGGCTCTGATTTGTTGATTGGCTGAAAGTGGGACACTGCTGCTGTCACTAGGGCTTTTGGTCAAGCTTGGTGTTCTGGTGGTGACTGAATTCCGTGTCAAACATGTTGCACTACCAGCAGTGGCCTGGCTTGCCAAGCCTGTACTGCTACCTGGAGTCTGGCTCTTTGCCAGACTTCTCGAACTACCAGCAGGAGCCTGACTTGCCAAACTTGTTGTGCTACTGCTGGAAGCAGGGGTCTGGCTACGCGATCTACTGCTGGCACCAGCTGCATCTGTTGAGATCCCTGGACTGGTGACGTGTGAGCTCGCAGTCAAGTTTGGAGTACTTCCGATGTTCCCTTTTGCAGCTGAAAGTGGTTTTTGTGGTTTCCACAAACTAGGACTATATTGAAAGAAAAAAACAAAAACCCCTTTATCAGACTGATTAACCTCATGTTAACTGCCAAGTTAAACAATAGTCATAATACAACTACTTTATGGTCATGTTTCTAGTATGTTCAGTATTTTTTCAGGAATCTTCTAGGTTTAAGACAGCTGCTCATACTAGGAATAAAAAAAAAAGCTATAAGCAGCATAACAATGGTCAGTTTTAACAGCTATTTAGTAACATGGGATCTTATCAGTTTGGATAACTATGTAGCAGCCTTATGGGATGTACTCGGAGTACTTCCCATGAAGATCCTCCGTTACTGCACTCTTTGTTCACTAAATAGTCATAATGTGTATGAAAGAGAATGAGAATTTAGAATCAACCAACTTTGCAGCAAGGAACTGCTTCACTGCAGCAGTCACAGCCTCATTTCTGGAAACCTCCAGGGGGGTCTTGCTGGCATTGTTTGTAGCTGTAGGATCAGCTCCTGCCTGCAGAAGACGACAGGCAAAGCGTACCTGTCGCTCCGTCCTGTCCCTAGGAAGAACCCCAAGGAACAGTAGCACCTGAGAATTTCAGAAAAAGCAAGAATTTATAGCTTGTCTCTAGATGCTGAAGCCAAATTGTACAGTCCTCAATCCACATTTGGAGACAACAGAGAAGCAAAGGGCTTAAAAATAGATTTGCAGAACTTAATTTCAGAGCAGGGCTGCCTAAAGTCATCTGTTTGGAAAATGATATTCTCACCAGTTCTGTGTCCTGCATTTGTTCCACTGCAAGAACAGTATGAAGTGGTCTGTTACCCTTAGAGTCCTTAGCATTTACATCAGCACCTGTACACCAAATCAATGACAAAAAAAAAAAAAGGAAAAATAAATTAAAATAGCTATAGCCATGTTTATAATAATAATAATAATAATAATAATGTGAATTCATATATTGCATTTCCCTTCTCTATTCAAAAGAAAACAGGCCAACAAAGGTCCGCAAACAATAGAGAAACATCAACAGATCCTAACAAGGGACATAACTGCGTATTGGGGCCCCTGATCTTTGAAACTGACAACTTTGGGCAAGTGTATGACATTTTAATTTTCAATTTTATATTGACAGCTAACATCAGAATACCCTTACAAACTGGAAAAGCAGCCAGACCAGACAATGGTTGATGACAAAGAGTTGTGCAACTTTCATTTCTTGACTTTAGCCCAAACAATTAAAAACGCACCATGCTGGATTAGCATCTGTAAAGCGTCCATGTGGGCTTTCCCTGCGGCAAGGTGGAGTGGTGTCTGCTTCTCGTGCTCCCTACAATCCACAGTAGCCTTCCCCTGCCACAGACAAAACACTGCACAATACTCTCTCACCTGGCATTCTGGGCATGGGGTGGTGGTGGGGTGGAGAAAATTAAAAAATTGCTCTTTTCTCTGCTTACTTGTTCCAGTAGGATCTTCATGACATTAACATGATTGTTAAGAGCAGCCACATGAAGAGCAGTGAAGCCATCATCCTTCTGCTCATCAACAAGAGTTTGATCTTTTTTGAGCAACATGCCAGTGATACTGCAAAAAAGGAATGAAAGGAACTTATGCCAGGTTTTAATAATGCATATTTCTAATCTATGGAGTACAAAGACATTCAAGTATGCTTTGATAATACACTTAACACCTGCACTCCAAAATCCTGTCAGCTGACCTGTGTATCATTATGACATGAAGTCTAAAGAGGGGAAGAAAACAGAAGGGACAGAAAATAAATGTGGAAGGGGTAGAGAGGAAATTTTTTTTATGCCAAGCCAGCAACTAAAGCTATATCATGGCAAAGCATTCAGCCCTGTAAACAGATGTCCATGTGCAGAGAAAGAACAGTGTGCCTAAGACAAGATCTGAATCCAGGACAGCCAATCCAACAGGTGACAGGTAGGTAGATGAATGTGGAGCATGTGTTTGTCTCATGGTTCAAATGGCACCATTTACTTTTGGAGTTGATGAATCATAGTTCCTACAACTTACGAAGCTTCATCTCTGTAGGCTGCCAGGTGCAGGGGTGAAAACCCTTTCAGATTTTTGTGTCTTAAATTAACATGAGGCAACCCAATCAGAACCTCTGCTGCTGAAGCATGACCAGCAAGGACGGCATTATGAAGTGGCATGTCTCCCGAATCGTCCTAGGCAGCAAACAAAGCATCAAGTTGGTCCCAGAAATATAGATAAAAAAGAGAATACATTCTTTAAGCTAGGTCAATAATCAAAATTTTTATTACAACATTACATTCTTTAATATGATAGTTTTTGAATTGTGAATCAGTAACAGTGGACGAGTCATCAACTTATTTTTAGATTTCATAAAACATCTAAGGTCATAAGATCAAAACTGCATATAAAAGATTTGTTCTTTCTGCTTTTGTCCAGAATGTCATTGTTTTTTATGTCAATCGCAAATTCATGTTGTCAATTACCGATACTGGCTGTAGTGCTAAATCAGAATGCTCAAAGAGTTGCTGCATAATTTTTCTCCTTAAGTGCTTATCTCTTCAATTAATAATAATTAAATCAATGATAAATTTATGCTGCAAACTTCTATTCCCAGGCAACATGAATGCCCTGTGTCAGACTTTCTATTCAAACCCAACATATTTTGGAGGGGAAAGATTATGATTTTTCAACTAGTTGCCAGCTACAGATTGTGTAAATGAGCTTTGTTGCATTCACCAGTTATGTCTTTTAACTAACGTTAATGCATCATAATTGCTTTAGCAAGACTTTATCTTGCAGGTGAAACTGTCATACAGTGGCATTGAGGTCTGCTCCACGGTCTTGAAGAAGGCGCAAGATATGTGCGTGGCCAAAAATAGCAGCCTCATGAGCTGGTGTTCGTTTATGTTTGTTCCCAGCTTTGACATCACAGCCCTGGTTGATCAGATACTCTGCTACTGCTGCATGTTTCCTGTAAGTAAAAGGGGAAAAATTATTTTTGATACTGCATGTCAGTATTACTTCATTATTTTTTATGCGGCATGTCACTATTATTTCATTATTTTTCATGCGGCATGCCACTATTATTTCATTACTTTTCACTCCATATAAGCCCTCTCCTGCAACATCATAGAAGAACTTTTCAAGATGTGTGTCATGGCCCACAAAGCTAATCATCACAGTGTCACATCTTTTACATGTTTGTTATAGGCATTGTTTCACACATGCACACACTCAAACACACATTTAATACCACATCCACAGAACAGAACTATCATGCCCCAAATTTGACTGCATATTAATTTTTATGTGAATCTTTTTTTTTTTTTTAAAATCTGCAAAATATCACGAATTTCCTCCAAACTAAATAATTACAATCTCAGTGTTAGTACAGTCACATGGACCACCACACACCTACATGTCACCTACATGCCTGCATGAAGAGCTGTATGGCCATCCTCATCAGTCTTGTTGATCTCTGCTCCATTCTCCACCAGAAGCTTCGTCATCTGCAAGAATCCTTTGTTTGCAGCAATGAGCAAGATTCCGATGCCGTTGATTTGCAATTTCACCTGCCAAGTTCAACCAAAGGCATGAGATCTTAAATGTTAAATGAATATGAACAGTCTCTAACAGTGTTCATCACAGCCTATGTCATGAATAAAAGACTTCTCTAATGCATATCTCTTTCTAAGGGTTCTGTACAGGAAAGAGGACTATTTTAGATATCCATCAGGAAGACAATGGGCTCAAGTTGCCAAAAAGGAAGGAAAACCGCCCCCACAAAAAAATAAACAAAAGCAAAAACAAAAAGGCTTTGAGAAATAAAGTCTCCTTTTAAAATCCCAAGAGAAAGCAAGCACTGACAATACAAGACATGCAGGTAACAAGCAAATATTAACTTTTTAACAATGATAACTTGACACCGATATTATGATCCTGGTGCACATTAAATTTGCTCAATTTTAGAACACAAGCAAAAACATAAAATATAATTATTAGATCTAAATATGCAAAAATGAACCTTTCCTACCCGAGTCCCTCTTGGCACACCACTTTTTTGCAAACTGAAAAAAAGTTAGTGTATCCAATGGACTTTTCGAAACTACTTTTCTATACAGCATTCTCTGGTCTTGCTATTACTTGATTTCTGTATCAGTTTGTCCATATATACAGTGTCCTCTGGTCTTGATATCCGTTTATTCCTATATGTTCATCCATTTGACACTGCTATCAAGTCTTGCTATTACTATATCAGTTTGTCTACCTTCCTTTTTGTATTCTTTTGCCACTTGCACTGGTTAAGGGAGGAGATACAATTCAGAAATAAGAAGCTTACAATTTTATGGAGTTAAATCCCATTATGAATAATTTTTTTTTCTGTTTAAAAATTGTTGATTTTAGGAGATGTAAAGCATAGTCTGACACTTAAGGAAGCACAAGTCAAAGAGGTGTAAGAACATGTACACCCCATACCGAACGTGTTAAACCATACTGCATATTTGCAATCCAAGATAATGCCAGTTTTTGCTAATCCTTTTTGAAAGTGTTTAAAGTAGCATCACAAACAGCACACAGCTGCAAAATAATCTGACACTCAACAGCCCACAGGCACAAGTGAAAACTCGGATCACAGGCACAAGTAAAAACTTTGACCACAGGCAACATTTAAAATAAAAACATTAACTGCAGCAACATTTCACCACTTTATGATGAGATTACAATAAATTGATGAGACAGATCAACACCCAACATTCATTACCCTGAGAAGTGCTCACCAGATTACGGTCCTTCTGCAGCAAGAGGTTGACACCATCAACATTATTGTTAAGCACAGCCTCGACAAAAAGTCGGCTATCCATTTCATGCCTTGCTTGTGAGGCAGCTGCTGTTGTGATAGCAGCCATAAACTGTTCAAGAAGGCTGAGGGCAAAGGAATCTGAATCTAGACATGAAGAAAGCAGAATATGAAACACGTTTTGGAGACTAAAGCAGAAATCTTCCACAAAAAAGAAAAGAAAGTTACCTATCACATCCTAAGTATTTCACAGGAAATTCAAGTCATGCACACTTCACTGCATAGCAGCAACTAAATTATAACAAACTTACACCTATATTTTCCCATATTTCAATGACCCTAAGAATGCAAAATGCCCTTACCCTTACCTTAGCATCTGTTAAGAAGCTGAATTCATTTGTGCAGCAGCAGTAAAAATAATGCTGCAAATCTGTTATGTCTAAACATACTTCCTGTCAAATTAAGAAATAAAACTGCTGCTATCTATAACAACGAAAAGTTTGTTCTCTGGTCTTGCTATTCGTTTTCTATATCATTTTGTCCATTCATACATCAATATCTAGTCTTGCATCTAGTCTTCATTACACTTATGCACAGAAAAAAAAATTACCATTTTGCGGTGATTCAAGTTGCAACTTTTCTGAAATGTGCACCCTAGTAGTCAAGTCATCCACTGGAGTGTTCGGTGCAAGAGAGAGACAAGCAGGATTGTACAGCCACTTCTGGCAACCCGCAAACTGGACAACAATGTCCCCTTCACTGTCCACCTTCAGCACTTCGCCCACTCGACCCAAAGACTGCAAATGATACCGCTTTACTTGCAGACCGTTGAAGACTTTCAATCTTTGTATCTGTCCCTTCATCCAGCTCTGGATAGCTGTTAATTGGACACTACTACAATCAAAGCCTGCTCCAGTCACTGACTGGGAAACTCCCACCATCCCCAGTCAGACAAGTAGGTACTTATCAAATATGGTAAAGAGAGAGTTTAGTTCTTCCAAGTGTCATTCCCAAGAGACAGTGAACACTTTAGGTTTATTGGCCAATTTAATATAAGTGGAAGATTAAGTCCAGTATACACAGAATCCCGTACAAGAAGAGGGAGGGAAGACGTCTGTAGGAATGCTAAGAACATCATGAAATTATAAATATTCAACTTCATTTTGTAAATAAGAAAGACATACTTACCAACTGCATGTCTTCACTATATTCACCATGCCCTTCCTGCAAGAGCTTCACCCTCTCCTCATCATAATCGACTCGCACTCTGTCTCCAACTGCGATGCGTGGGACCTGAGTAGGACCAAGAACTTTAGGATAAACTTACAATAAAACAGATGCAGATTTTTTACTCCTTCATCATGTAATGCAGTAATCTCTTGAACATTTTAAAGTCCTCAACAAATTGATCTTGTAAAAATCTGGTAACCATTTACACGTGAGCCCAATATGGCACTTTAAAACCAAAAAACAATGTCTACAATAATTCTAATAATATTCAGACTATACATTTTTGCTGTAAAATATTAAGCTCCAGCTTTTGCATCAAAGGGGCAATGATAATGAACAATTAATTAATCATTAATTTAATTAAATAAACCAACTGTTAATCCCTGGTGGCAATCATAGTACATAATGCAAGCTTACTGATTAGTTATCATGACACAGTTATCATGACATCTGCTCCACAGTTTAAGGTAAAATCAAGCAAGTTACAAATATAATTTAAGTTTGCATACCAAAGGTGATCTGTAAGAGCATTAAAAAAACCAAAAACCCTCAGTTTTTAAAATACCTTTTTCAAAAAGTCGTGTGAGATCTTGAACTTCTTGGGGCCAAATTCAACAATGGGTTCTCCAGTATTAGCAAAGTCTTGAATAATACCAGCTTGACCATTGTACTGCACACATAAAACCTCCAAGCAAGAAGGCCTATGGCAAAACTCAAACCTACATGCAAGTAGTTACCTTCTAATATATGAAACATATGAAGAGTATGGTGTCACTTCAATGGACAATCCTAACACACTGATCTCTTCAATAATATTGAAAATTTGTAGAAAAGCACCTGTCTATGCAGTTATGTAGGGGAATCATACGATAGAGAAAGAGGTAGGCACCAGGGTTATCAGCATTAACATTTCCAGAAAAATGTTTTGAACAGTTTCACCTGAACTGGATGTAAAGCTTAAAGGCAGTTATACCACAACTACAGCTGACATAGGTCACAATTCATTATTCTAAAAAAAAAATTAAACTGTTTATTAATCTCTTACATGAACTATTCCACCACACAATTGGCCAAACTTCTGTAAGTCTGCTTTACTGAGATAAAGAACAACACTATCTCCCTTGGTCAAACTGGCTGAAGGTGACTCTAGCTGGCTGTAGATTTTGGTATCTGAAACAAGACAACGAACACTGACAGACAGGAACAGTAACTTTATGTGTGGGAAATATGTTACGTCAAAGAAAATCTTCAACACCACAACACCTAGTTCTCTCTCATGAAAGCATTTAAGACTTTAAATACATCAAAAATGAAACGTCACTTGTGAACCACAATGCCATTCAAAGCTCTTCAGGAACTGATATTAAGAAGCAGAATTTTTTAGACAAGCTGTTGGTGTGTTGAGTGGACAAAAGTAATTAGAATTAATCTTCCTAGAACATTCCAAAGACAATTAAGTATGTAACAAGTCTACATATCTAAAAACTTTCATGAATGTTAAAAAAAAAATTACCCCATTAATTCACAATATTTCATCATTAAACCAGCCATAACTAACCTAGTACAGTGATGTTTAGATATCCCGACTAACTCATTCTTGTAGACTCCCCCAAGCAAATGTAATCAGCACAGCAATTCAGCATACCCTTTATGGCAAACTGACCAACAGTAACTGACCAAAAAAGTAGCTAAATGGCCAAATGCAGCTACTATGGCAAAAGACCAGGCATACCCAACACAGGCAGATGCTGAGGGTAACATTCCCCACCAGGTGCCTCTTCTGTATACTTCAGGTCAACCATGCCCATAAAACCAATACGGTGTTTTGACTTCATCCCATTTTCCCATTGTACTTCCACAGTTGACCGGACAGAATCTGATGACGATGCCAGCACTTCAGTAACATGCCCCACTGCCCCTGATCCACCTGAGAAGAAGTTAAGTACCAAACATCAGCTCCTGAACAACTCATGACCACCATAAGTAATGTTCATTTATTTTTACTTGATGTGTGACAATTTAAATATCCTCCCTGCTGAACAAGGAGACTATTAGGGAATGACACGTCTTTGTGTAAAGGACTTTTTCAAATTTCACATAGATTTACACAAAATGGACTTTCAAGATGTTTTGACCAAAGAACAGTTGGTTTCTGCTGTTATTACTTTCTGTTTTGACTTTCTATTTTGTTTAGCTTTTATTGAAAATGTTTTTTGAACATAGGGTATTTTCATGCATTCCAGAGTAGCAAGCCCTGTCTCATCTATGTGTTGCACAGGAGTTAAAGAGCTTACTATTCATCATTATATAATTGCATTAAAAAGCTCACCATCCTTATCGCCTCCTTCCCAGTTCAGTCCCCGCATCACTGTAGCTTCAGGGTAGATGCCCATCACCCTTATCTTTAAGCTTTTACTTCGCTTTTCCACCTTTTGTCTAAAAAAAAAAAAAAATCCCACAATGTTGATGTCTGAATCATCACAGCCATGAAGCTAATCAAATGACAAGAATAGGCTTAATTTTCAACATGTTAAACAATTTATACTGTTGGTTTCTATTTTTGGGGTGGAATTGTCTTTCTTTGCTATCACTCTGGATTCTATTTGAGAGCAGAACACAAGCTGCTACTGCAAAGAGCTTAAGACCAGTCTCAAGGTAGTTTGTTATATAGCAGTGGATTGCTGCAGAAAGTGCATATTGCATGTGGTAAAAACTATTATTCAAGCACCATCAACAAAGTGAGTTCTTTTACATTCCCTAATAGCATTTTTACTCTTCATAACCCCTGCAATTTGATAACCAAAGCCTAATATTTCACTCAGAATGATATAACAACTGTACAAATGATGCATATGGTCTGAATGGTAAAGAAATGCAAGCAGATGTGCACACAGGTGTAGCTCTGCAAAGTACAAACACTGACAGGAATGAAAAGACAAGCTCTAATTTTTTTTCTGCAATCATCTGAAACAGCAGATTAAAATACCTAAGCTTTTTTTTTGTAGTGGGAGTGAGTACTTGACCTAACAGAGCTTGCACAAGTGGCTCGGTCAGCTGTTTAGACTAGACAGGGACAGTGATGTTTGGGTAGGATGATCACAGTCAAAGATGTAAAACTGAGTCTCAGTGGATAGAAAAGGGTACCAATGCTTACAGAGTGGAACCTGATGTTTCAATTCTGTAGAAATGATGAGTGCGGTCATGGCAGTCACTGAAGTAACACAGGGTCACAGGTTAAATTCATTACACTCAGCACATTTCCAGCGCATTCCCATGATTCCTGACTCGTGACATGCATTGCAGACCACATTTTCATGAGATATGCCTGCACAGCATATCCAAATCATGTTTTCAGAGGGAAAACCCCCATTAAATTGAAGTAGAACAACAAAGAGATTGCACTGTAATTTATAAGACATGGATGAAAACCAAATTCTAGTTGTACACAATAATTTCAAATCTCTTCAAGATAAACAAGTATAAATTGTTTGTTGTTTTTTTTTTATGGTAAAGAGCAAAAGAGTTGGGACACAACTCTTAACATTCCTTTCTAAGAAAATAGCTGCATGACACAGACCATTCAAAGCTATTGTTTGAGTATGGTGCACTGTATTGTTGAATTATTTAAAGCAAACAAACTTGCATCTCACCAACAACCAGAACTTTTACTCACCAACTGTACCATTGTCAAGCACACGCACAGCATCCTGTTGTACACTAGCCACCTGACCACCATCCCACACTACTGTGACTGAGCCATCACTAGGCGAAATGCTTGTGACTGTCCCCACATGTCCTTCCCCTCCATCAGCATCACCTTGGTTCCAGCAAGGGCCACGAATTACTCGAAGTCCTGCCATATCCTCAGTTTACCTGAAGACATGAGAATTCTCATGGTAAGTAAACATACTCAATGTGGAAAGGAACCTTTCATTACAACCGAAGTTTTAGTACTTGTCGAAATGAAACACAAGTAATTCTGTAACTGTTGGCCATCACTTACATGGTGCAATTGACTTTTATATGACCAGTTTAACACTAAACAATGTCATTATTTCGTTTACACATAGTTTGGAGCAAACGATCCAAGGCTTTGTCTGACAACATTCAGAAGACACAGCAGTAAACAAAGACAAATGGATCATCAGTGCAGCAGACGTCCTGGTCTATTTTTAGAGCTGTATCAGAATCAAGGCACACAACATGGGACACTCCTTTGTGTCCACAGTGTACAGTGTCGACAATACATGACAAAGAAACGCTCCTTTACATACATATCAGAATGAGCTACTCGCCCGAAATGAAAGTGTTCCCTAAGTTTAATGTTCTTGTTTTGTTTTCTTTTTATCTGTCACACGTTGTCAAGTTTAGGAAACTTGTGAATCGCACTGATCAGTAAAACTATTTAAAACAATGTCGTCTCTTATCCATAATTTTAGTTTATGCCTATTAAGAGATGTTCAATATTTACCACGAAATCTGGCAACAAACATTAAATACGCATTACAGAGTTTACTGGCTATAAAAATACTTACACGAGTAAAGGCGATATAAGGTAAAACGAAGAACATTAAATTTCATTTTCATTATCTGACAGCAATTGGTTGCCACGAACACTGTAATAACAGTGTTTGAATGTCCAAAACATAAACACGACCCTAGTGAACCATTTTTGTCAGCTACCAACTCAGCGTATCGTCTGCACACAAAACACCCAATACCAACTAACAAAAGTATTCTTCAGAGTACCCTCGAAGGAAATCTGCATCCTAGAATGCGGAAGAAGTGAGTGGAGAATGTCAATCATCCGACAATAACTTTAACGCCTCGTCAGCAGCGAAGTCTCTGGTCAGCGGCAACTCGGGCACAAACAGAAGCGAGTTGTCTTTCTTACTCTTACTTCGTAATTCCTGATTCTTCATTCAAACCGCTCTCAACAACATTTTCCATATCTCCTGATAAATAAACATCACTTTTTTCATCAACATCCACTTTCGTAACTGATATTGTAAAAGCTGTTCGATTGTTACTCGTTACCGTGTGCGTGAGACAAACGTGACCACGAGCAGCCATGTTTCTAGTTTCGCTTCGTACGGTGGACATGAGTTTAATAATAATAACAAACAGAAAAATTTGTGTAGCGCATACTCACACACCGAAGGAACATTCTCTTCATGGTTAAGAACAAGGAGACAGGCAACATACGAGGAACAGGAAAAACAAACAGCATGTGCATTATAGGGAAGGATAAATTTATCCTCACATAAATTTATCCTTCCCTAGTACATGGTTTAATTGTTCTTCTGTTAAAACAGTAGTTTTGATGAATAAGGACAAATATGAAAAAACGCAGTGATACATGGACGGGAAACGGTTATTGGTACTCCGGAAACACATATTGGTTTTGAACGCTATTTTTAACATGCATGATGTAGTTAGTATTTAGCGATACTGCGTATCTTGATACAAATATAGATCGTCAATACTCAGAATGGTGTAGCTAGAATGGCAGTACTGTCTTCATTCTAACTGTGAACAGTACTGGTGATAGCGATAACGTGAGTGCTCGACTACAACACAAAATGTTCGTAATCTGTGGCTGTAGTGGAGGAGGAGAACGCGGTTAGTATCGATAGAGCCAAACAAAACCTGTTCTGTAAGGAAACTGAATGGCGTTGCTGTGCACCCATCGCTACGTGAAATCCTGTACTGTGGGCCCTGACACGGCAGCACGCAGTGCACACACACACAAACAGTTTACGTTTTCATTAACTGCGACATCAGAATATTCTCCTATGACTACAATGTTTACATGACTCTACAAGAATTAGATGACAAGCTTCGGAAAGTAGACCAGGAAGAAACCGAGAAATCGTTTCGAATATTACTATACTATGGTAACGCTAAGAAGAACTTGTACAACTTACACAGAATAGCCATACAGAAAATAATATTGTACAGACTTGTTTATCTCTCCGTTACACACGAGATATACTTCACTTGACAGATCATTCACCCTTCACCCTGATCTACCTGTCAACAATACCGGTAAGAAAGTATATATAATCACTACTTACCGTTTTCGAACTCACGACGTAGATGTATATATTTATCGGCTGAATTCAACCATACTACAGTATATTTTCCCAGTCAACCTACACCTCGAAGTGCTATCGAGCTTTTGTCACTGCCTTCATTGAGGCCACTTAATCTCTGATTACATTCGCCAGCGCGCGTTACCAGGAAGGCGATTAGCGACCTACACACACGGTGATCATATAGAGTGAGGTGTGTGGTCAGACGTTTTAATAGGCATTTGTCTCCACGTGTTAGAAAGATCTAGTTAACAGTGAGAAAAACACCCTGGTCACATGACACAGGCACTGAGTATAGTAGGTATAGTCCACGCGTTGCTGTGTACCGCCGCCTGTGCTGTACGTAGTGCGCATGTCACTGGTATTGTGAACCACCCGCTCCACACCTTGCTGAACCGCATACATTACTCGGCGTCGTCAGTGGGCTTCAGCAGGAACGCGTGTGACATTTTGCCAGGTGCAAAATATCATATAGCACAATCGCAAAGCCTTGTACTGATTTCCAGCTGCTCCGTGTTGCATCATTAGAGAAAGTGAAAGTGAGTTCATTCCCCTAGGAAACCGCCTGTAACTTTTATTTTCCGAGAAATGGTTGCCTTGGTTAATTTCAAACATATATATTTCCACAAACACTTTACCACATTTTACAACGTACATGGTGTCCTAAATATTTCTAAAGATGGTTGGAATAGTCGTGGTTGCTTTATATGAGTTTCCTTTGCTCTGCGTAACGAAATGACATCGATGGGCGCAGGAAGCTATACATGAAGGTGGATTTTCTCGGAAATCCTTCTTTCGGATGTGTGCATGATTATTTATAAATGCTTTACAACCGTGTGTCTGTGCTAGAGATAGATAAGCGGAGTACAACATTAAGACGTCATCTGCATGACAACATGCTTACCAGTATCTATATCTATCTCTTCGGCATTTATTCAAATATATATATAGGTGCAGCCACACGAACCAGTAGTGAAGAAAAGGGTTATTAGGGTTAGAAAAGGGGAACTCGATTTTGCATGAGTAGCATGACTGTGCGCGAAATTCATGTTTCAATCTTACGTGAGAGACAATTAAGTCATGCACCCAGTAGGCCACCCGTCTCCTTCTTCTCTCACTCCCCTTCAGAGGTATAGTGTAATCCCTTGTTTATAAACCAAAAAAAAGTGTGCTTACGTATCCTCACTCTCTCTCTCTCTCACATACGCGCGTGCGCAGGCTTTTATTTGTGTGTGATGGTGATGGTGGTAGGGGTTGACATATATTGTGAATGTACCCAAACATCAAAATGTTTATGAACTAACAGTACTTCAGTTGTCGAGTCCGATGATGACAGGCAGAGGGAGGCAAAGAGAGGGAAAGTCAGAAAATCAGAAATTTCCGATATTATAGATAGCCTGCTTCAAATAAGTGGATGAGAATGGAACGCATATTGTGTAAATTCCTGAAGTTCTTAGTCAGCTGATAAACAAGTGACATTTCAGTAGCCGGATAGCATGCTCACGTTGACTAGACTTTATCATAGTCGGTCTGTCCTGCTGACTGAAGATCCAGTTTTGTCAATAGGTTTGATGTTTCCTGTCCCAAGGACCATATATAGTAAGCAACTAAAATAGTTCTTAAAAAATAAACATTGCACGTTAGGAATAATGATACGAGAAGTATCTATTTTAGAGATATCCTGATGACTTTTTTAACATTACTAAAATAATAACTCGATCTTGCCTTATCGACGGAACAGACTCTTTACAGTTCTAGTAACATTAACACCAAAAATGGGAGTAATTCTTCTGAGGTCAGTAATTTGAGTGAGTGTTTGGAAGGGGATAATGGTGGTGGTCGTGTGTGGGGGAGGGTAATGGTGATAGCTGTGTGGTGGTGGGGTAATGTGGGACCGTGTTGTTGAGTTAATGATGGTGTGTGGGGGTAATGGTGGTGTCTGTGGAGGGTAGTGCCTGTGTGTGGGTAGCGTGGTGGATGTGTGGAGAGTATAATTGTTGTGGTGTGTGTATGGTAATGAGGTGACTCTGTGTGTGTTAATGGTGATGGCTGTGTGGTGGAGGGGGTAATGGTGGTAACTGTGGAGTTAATGGTGGTGTGTGGGGGTAATGGTGGTGTCTGTGGGGGGTAGCGTGGTGGATGTGTGGAGAGTACTTGTTGTGGTGTGTGTGTATGGTAATGAGGTGACTGTGTGTGTGTTAATGGTGGTGGCTGAGTGAGGGGACTGGTTGTGTCCGGTGCGTGCGTGCGTGAAATGAGATATGAACTGGAGGGCGCATATCCTCTTCCTTCTCCGTTCATATCCATAACTGTCTTCAAGGAAGATGTCAACATCGACACAAAACTTCTTTATTCGGTCATCGCGCCGACTTCTTGTGGTCTGCTTTATTTTGTGTTGCTGCCATTAAACAGTTTTACGTGAAGACTTTTATGGGAAGTCCGTGCAGAGTCAATCCGACCTTTCACACACTGACGGAGAAGTCGTTTGTGTTTGATTGTCCCCGACTGTGTGTAAAAACATGTTTTGGTGCTCTCAGATAACAACAAAGGCTTGCTGTTCAACTTTGTTTACCGGTTTTGTAGACCGTGAAAAGCATTTCTCAGTAACGAGAGGCATGTTTCCCAAAAACAATCCGCCGAGTAATATCCTTCCGTAAAAATTAACAGACCAGACTTTTCAGAAAAGAACTGTAAAAGTAAACAAATCTCCAGAATACTTCTTATGTAATAAAGCGGCAAAGCATTATATAATCCTCTCAATGAAATGTTAAAGATATAAGATAATGTTTGAATATCCAGTTCCTTGTTTCCCCTTGCCTTAAATAAAAATAACTTCTATATTAATGACCATCAGTTACATAATCAGATTACTGATCAGATTACTCTGACATTTATTCTCATGCACTTTTGGAGGACAGACACCCTGCTCTCCCTGGGTCAGATTCAGCGATATCACATGCCTCCATGCAATCATGAAATAAAAACCTGTTATGAACTGAATCACAGCTTTCTCTTTTATTTTTGCGAAAGTCGTGGGATAAATATACCATCTTAATATTAGTCAACACTTAAAACTCTATAACGACCATCTTGATGCGAAAAACAGTCATATCCATGTCCATCAGTTGCACTAACAACATGAAAAATATATCACTAAGAGTAACAGGCAATTAAGCAGGTTACCAACAGGCCGGTGAGATAATCAAACGACAAGCATTATTCAGTAGATGCGCCTCAAGTGGAATGGTGTACGTGTGCCCTATCATGAGCGTGTTTAAAATTGATAATTTCTTGTGGTCGGCCACATCAGCCTCTGACTGCCGCGACCATTCAGCACCGGTGTCCCGTTGATGGCAGAGGAAACAACTGTTATTTTGATGGCCGAGTGTATACCGGTCTTTCAATCAACACCCGCACCTATGAAGTGGTGACTGCGATATATCACTAACTTCGCCCACAACTCTGGGTCGTGACCGTGTCCATCAATCAAGGCGGCCTGTCGTCCGTTTTACCCCCGATCGGCGATCACTCGATCGTCACCCACCTATTGTTTCAACTTGCTCCCACGCCGCCCGTCCATTGTTTCACTGGGTTGGCACCCAGCCAGCGACCATCCCCCCATTGCCAGCCTCCCCCCCCCACACACACTACTATATACATTTCACAACTTCAAAGACAGCTGGCACTGTGGTACTACATGTATGGGCTTGCTGGGTGTTTTAAAAACTCATTTATGTAAGTCTTATTACAAGATTCGAATGAGTGGATCCAGCTCGAGCTTCTTTGAGGAGATTCGAGATAAGGGAAACGACGGGATGGTGGTGGCATGAGAAGTGGGGAGAGAGAGGTAATTAGCTTCCATTCAGAACTACTTAATTGTCCTCAAGACCTTTTGTGAATATGGCATACAAAAAGTAGCCTTGTGACAAATTATTACATGATGTATCTGAGCAAAACTGTAACCCCTGGTCTGTATTACCTATCTGCTATCAAATGACCATTGGTACATTGGTATTGCAACTGCTAATCAGCAGTGATAATAATGACATAGAAAATGACAGAAAGTGGGAGGAGGTAAGCTTCAAGAAAAGTTAAGAAACGAGGATCATTTGATGCAAAAATACTGTGAACAACTGAGATATAAAGATAAAACAGTTCATTGAAAGTGCGCATACAGTCCACATAAAAGGTTTGTGCGTTAAATGAGAACTTTGTGATGAAAGTGTGTGTTAATATCATTAACAGGACATTAATTGTTGAAAGATCCTTTTTCTCACATCCTTATACTTCAAGTAGTAATAAAAAAAACAACTGCCTTTGAACAGATGTCTTACTGGTTGACATTAATACACTATATATCAGAGTCTGATGTTAATTGTTTCTCTCTCTTCTACATCATCAAAGTTTATTGTCTTTTAAAGCAGTCTTTAAGTATAAATGAAAACATCACTAGATATTCACTAAACATGCAGTTTGCTTGTCCTGAGAAATTTTCAATTATTATAGCATCTCTTCTTAAGATCCTCAAATTATCAGCTTGGATGATAAAGCTGAAACTTTGTGCTCATGTTCTTAAACTTATTTTGCATCTTTAACATCCTCCCAATCGGAAACAAAACCAATGAAACAAAAAAACCATAAAAAAAATTATTTAAAACACAAAAGATAGCTTCAATTTATTTTAGTGCTGGTATCTTGGAACAGTTGGATTTTAATTATTTCACTATTTTTGTAGCTTTAATGTTTCATGATCTGTTAAATCAGTATCTACTTCATACATCTTTCTTATTCATAACATCTCCAGCTCTGGCCTGATCTAGCTAGTTCTACATGGTAATGCTGGCGACTTCAAAATATCTGCAACCTAGCTTTTGCTTCAAAAGCGAGCATACTGGGATAGGGCTAATCTTATATCTGTTTTTTAATCTTGTATATGCACACAGAAAACAATGATGTAATGATTGTTGGATAATATACCATAGATATAAAATACCTCAAATTATTTTCTGTTGTCTTTCCCTCTATCTACCCCCTTCTTTGGATTCAACTTTTCTCACCTGTGTCAAACATTATTATGATGGGAAAACTACATTGCTGACATAAGTGCAAATTGTTGCAACAAGACCTGCAAACCACTCGATGACCACATGACCCCATGGCACAAATAAAATCTCTGGTTCATTTCCCAGACACCTGGCACATTTATCAGGTGCACTGCTGGCTTTTGTACAGCTTGGGACTTCAGGGAATTTACTTTCATGTTTTGAACTGCAGGTAGAAATAAAATTTATTTTATATTTAATGACTGATGAAGACAAAGGTCTGGACAAATTGCTAAAAGAAAATAAAAGTAGGCAGGGTGCGGATGGGGTGGTTGAAGACGGAAACCTTTTAAAATAATTATGCCCACAGCAAGAAGTCATTTTAAATTAACTCAAAGAGAAAGCAAAAACAAACAAACAAACAAAAAAGGTCATACAGTGTATACCTATCTCTAATTAATCTCTCCACAGTACTCTTGATCCTGTCATTTTTGCAGAGGTCAAGTGGTGTAGCACCATCATTATTTTGGATGGAGATGTCTGCACCATTTTGAAGCAGGAAGTGTGTTATCTGAACACACTGATCTTCTTTTTTCTTTGGAGACTGCCCAATCAGCGCCATAAGCTATCATAAGAGTAAAAACAATTTACTTTAGGTTTAATGGGCACAACACACAAAATATGAATACATGTACATGTAAGCAGCAAAAATGAAAAAACAAAAAGTCAAGATATATGTTGAGCAGGTCTAGGTCAGTTAACTACAAGAATTAGAAAACAAACTTTATGGCACATAAATAAAATAAGCAAATTTATTTTAACCTTTACATATAATCTTCTACTATCATAGTGCACTAAATGCAATAAATATTCTGAGACAAAATCAGGGTTTGGGAGTGCTTTAAGCTGCTGATTAGGACAAGTGGAGAATCACCATGAGCTCGTTTTCCTTTGGAGCTGCTAAAACAGCCAGGTGTAGAGGTGTATTGCCCTTGTCATCTTTGCTGTTTGTGCCTGCTCCTAGAAAAAAAAAAATAAGGAGTGTTCAGCAATGCAAATTATATCTACAAAGTGCTCAAACTCATTTGGACACCAGCATAAAAAAGCAAAGCCATGAACATCACAAACAACTTCATCAACATTATGCAACTGAAGTATTCAGGTTTGCCTAGTCCCATATGTCACTAACCTCATGATCGAGGTTCAGGTGGTGGTCAGACTTTAATTGCTACTGGGAAAGCTGGGCAGGAAAACAGTCTTATGTCCGTCGACAGACAGGTTTAATTAACATGGCCCCATCTTTAAAAGGACTGTAACCTTGACAAAAATCCTAATGTGTGTTGTTGACCTCTTTCTGATAATTTTTGTACCCATGCATGTATCACAAAAATGGTGGCAGAAGGTTTTACACAGATTTTACACAGCCAAATCTGAGTAAAACCTCCTGCTACTATTCTTGCACTGAGCTTTACCAAGTCATTGGGAAAAAAAGTTGCATAGTCGACCTCTACAACCCAAAAAGAGGCTAGAAGTTACAACCTATAAATTATGCACACATCGCATCCACAAATCTGTACCTTTCTTAATGAGCAGCCGGACACAGTCTAAATTACACTTCTGGCATGCCAGATGAAGTGATGTTTGGCTTTTGCTGTTCTTTCTGTCAACCTTGGCTCCACCCTTTGCAAGCAAACATAAAGAGATCATCGATGAAGTAGTTCACCAGTAACTGGTTACATTCCGGAAAGAGAATATTAAAGCCAGCCTTCAAAGAAGATACCAAATGAACAATCACCACCCACCCCAGTCCAGGAGAGTGAAATCATTGTGGTATAGGTTGCTGACTGACTAATCATGATCAATGATGCCAATGTTGTGAATAATCTCCAATTTCCTGGTTGCCCTTACAGATTTTAAAGAAAATGTTATAAACTGAATCTTGCTTTTAAGAGAACTTTTAAAATAAGAAATATATAAATCTGTTTAGTATAGAAACTATTAAGCTACACTACCTTATGTCATTGTCAACTTGTGTTCTACCCCTTTGTGCATGGGTGAACACTGGCGAAGGGCATCAGGACACAGTATCTATAACTACCACATGTAACTAAGATTAATAAAAGGCAAAATTTTCTTTTCTCTCATGACTGTCAAACTTAAGATGAAACTAACAGAGTTTTAACATTGTCACTGCTATTACACAAACCCCTTCTGTCAAGACTTTCATGACTTCATGATGATCTTCGGCAGCAGAAACATGAAGTGCTGTACAACCATCATCTCTTTGCGTGTCAACTATTGTTTTGTCCCGTTTCAACAGCAGTTCCACAATTCTAAAATAGACAAATATTTCATATATGCATTGAGCTGTTTTTGGCAGAAATATCACATGAAAATTGAAACTTTTTTCATCCAGTCAAAGGAAAGATATTATGTAAGCAGCTTAATTATGAACTAAAATATTGTGTCACAAGGTGCTAAATATTTTGCTAACAACAGCTGCTCAAACATTTGCAAGTTCACAACCAGAATCAACAAGGCTTTCATATTTAAGCCAATCTTGCTATTTTTAACCTGCACTTCAATGCTGTTCTTTTAGTTTCTGTAAGTTTTTCTTGCTCGAGAAGTTTTCTTGTCCCTTTTAACATCTTCTTGACCAGTGAAATGTTTTCTTACTTTCTTACAGGTGGTAATAAAGTAATGATAGCAGCATTGCTGACAACAGGCATAATTAATCTTGAATCCACATTTAATATCGATAAGCTGCATTTAAGATGATTTATCCAACTCACGCAGACTGTCCTTTGAATGCTGCATAATGAAGTGGAGCAAAGCCTTCCTTATTTTTACGATGTATGTCTAGCTGCGGCCAGGAAATTATTACCTCTGCTGCAGATATTTGACTATTAAAGATGGCACTATGAAGTGGTGTATCACCATTACTGTCCTGTTTAATAATCACAAAATTCAAAAGATACTGTTAAGCTCCATCTTCATCATTGCCATAAACCAAGGTATGCTGGCATATATATTTTGTTTGTTATCCGTCGTTCAAAACAAAATGTGCAAGATTCGTATATCTATATATAGATACCTATATAGCTAAGATATTCACCTTTGTTAATCTTTCCTTGCTTTTGTCTAACATTATCATTAAATCAAGACATCAAAGTATCTCCCATGTGATAGATAAGTTACAAGAAGAGATTCTACACAAGCAGGTATGAATGCCCATGCAAGCATGTACACACATACACACAGTGGGACTGGCAGCAAGTAAGGCCAGGGTAGGAGAAGGGCAAGGTCAGCGAGGTAGTGCACCCGCCTTGTTTTTAAGTGTCCCTGGCCACTGGCCATGAAGGGTGAGCACTCGATCTGGTCACAAGGGATGCAGGAGGTAGCTGGGAGGTCATGCTTCATGGAACACTTTTTCACGGGTGTGTTGCAGCCAAAGTTATGGTACTCAGGTCAATACTAATTATAACATATTTCCATGCCTGTACCTGTGACTTGCAACAATGAATAACAGTATCTGGACCCACCAGGTGTCATTCACTTCCATTATCTTTTTTTCATTTTGCCCTTGTGCTAGAAGATTCAGACTGAACAATAAAATTTCAGGGGAAAAAATTATTTGCTCTTTCTTTGTAAGTATCAAACCTACCTGAGAATTAAAATCTGCTCCTTTGCTTAACAAAAGATTCAGTATGGGAACACAACCTTTAGTGGCTGCCAAATGACTTGCAGTCTGACCAGTCTTGTTGGCTATGGTGACATCACACCCTTGCTTAATGAGAAATTCAGCAACTTCAGCATTGGACCTGACAGGCAATAACAATAGGAATGTTTAAATGAACAACGGAAAACCAAAGAGAGACAAAGAAGAAATGATGCAGTAGGAGACCAGACCAAACTGGTGCAATTTTCTTTTATTTTAAAGACAATTGTTTTATTGAGCTCAGCTAAACAGTATGTGGAAGTAAGAGGAACTTGAAATTATTTGTTCTTTTCGCAGTCCAGCTGCTCAATCACAAATGTGCAGTAAATTGCTAAAACACAGATGAATTGTGCATGGATGTGTGATGATGTGGGCATGTCTAGATGTAAGACTGCACATTTTTAAGTTTCCTAAAATGCAACACTTGCCTTTCTTATCGTGACTAGCACTTGCTGTCTTTATTTTTATAATTAAGCACATTTCCTGAGGATAACTGCCCACTGGGATTATTAAAGTTGGTCATTTGTACAAAAACTAAAAGGGTAGAGATGATTCTCAAAGTGAAGAGCAATCATCCATGATAAGTGCTACTGAACTTTCAAACATGACTCCTACTGTTAGTTTATCTCTGAATAAAATGTTATTTGCAGAACATAGATTTTAGCTTTGAAACTTATTTCTACTCTCCTGTGATGCAGAAATGGGGTTATAACAACAAACAGAAGCATCCTGGATGCATGTGGACCTACATGCTGAGATATAGAGGGATGTTACCATCACTGTTCTGCTCATTTATGTTCGCTCCTGCTGCTACCAATGCTTGTGCAATAGATAACAATCCACAGCTGGCTGCAAAATGTAGAGGTGTTTCTCCTTGTATCCGTGCTGTTGCCTTTAAGATAAAAAGCAATTCAATTTGGAAATCTTGCATAGCACTTTGTGATGTATACATGACATTAAATACACATTTTAATAACAAATTGTCCAGTAGTGGGCTATGGGCTCTCATTTTCACAATATGGTGGGTTGTTTTAGGCATTATCAAATGCATTTTGTTAATACTATTTCTTTCTCATATGTCATAAGCTAACAAAGAATACCATGGATGCAATTTATGCTCCAAACTGATGCTACAGACTTGGACAATCGCATGTATGCTATGCTGGACTAGTGCGTCTTATAAATAATCACTAAAATACTGTGTTGGGCCGGTGCTGCTTAAACTTAAACATTAATTGAATTCTCTAAGAAATAGCTAGAAGTAGCTGTATATGGCTTTCACTCATTCACCAAAAAGTAAAATTTTCACAAAGAATCCTTTTCTACCTGCTGGAAGATGAAGTACTTACAAGCTTTGGGTCCTTCTTCAGGATTTCTAGGGCAAACTTCTCATCATGGTTTGTAATGGCCATTAAAAGTACATGTAAACTGCTTCCACAGCCTGAAAAAGTATTCTTTTAAACAAATGCACTTTCCAAATATTATCCTCAAGAATCACATTTTAAGACACTTCAGAGAAACGATTACTGACTAGGTTCAAGTATATTCCAAGCATCTTATGGATATACTTATGGATATATCTTATGTCATCTTCTCAGATGACAGTGACGAAAGATACAATCAGCATGAATATCTTAAGGAGTGAAATTCTGAACTGGGGCAACAGAAAGACAACGGTGTGCAAAGAAAGTTAATCTCAATGAGCGTACAATGATGGAGGAAAAAAAACCCTAGCATACAGCACTTTTCTTCTTACCCAGTGAAATTCCACTGTTGTTATCCCCATGGGAGATGGTAATGCTGTCAATTTGTTCACCTGGTGCCAGAGTGCAGCATGCTGGGTTGTACACCCCCTGGCATTCCTTAAATGTAATAACCAAACCCTCGTCACCTTCAAGCACTTTGGTCACCTCACCAACTTTTCCAAGAGTCTGGAATACATATTAGAAGGACATTAGTAGTCATGTCAGAAAGGCATTTGCTATAATCCCAAAATGTCTTTGCCTTCTTATGTAGCATATAATCGTCTCTCTTCTTTCACAATTGTCATGCACATAAAGCTCCTAGGATCACACACCACTGCATAATGTTTGCCAAACACTAATTAACAGCTTTATGACTCCTTGAAATTAATGTATATATAGGTACAGATGGGTGGCCTTCACCAATATTATCATTAATCATAACTTAACCATTCACCACTAAATTCTAAATCATCCTTTTTTATTGATGTTGTTACACTGAGAAATGGAATTTTCCTCCATCTTTTTCATAATAAAATCAGTATTATATCACATGTTGGCTGGAACTTGAAGCTTGTCATCGACACATTTGAAAATAAGAATAAGATGATTCAAGAATTTATGGTTTAAAGTTTTATTAGGAAATACACACACATGCACTTATTTCTAGGTAGTATTCACAATTAATGCCTTGTCATCCCTAAGTAACTGCAAGACAATAATTTTGTAAGTGTTCTTTTATTGTGCTCTCAACAAAACTAACAAAATAGAGGTTAGTATAGAACAGTCAGCTATAGACAGCATCATCTCTACACTCACATTATGCATTACTGGATTGCAGTGACGACCATTCTGCAGCAGATGAAATTTCTCGAAATCATGAAGAATACGTACTCTGTCTCCAACAGATATTTTTGAAACCTGCAAACAGAGATCGAGGGAAAAGTGGTTTCTCAACCAGTGTCAGTCTTTTCTTCCCATCATCTCCGCCCTCCTACCCCCATCAACTCCATTGTTCAGTTTAGTTTTCTCCCTTTCAAGAATAAAAGAAAAAAAGATTATCTGAAAATTTACAAAAAGTTAGTGATTCGTGTCACTGGCAGGTAATTGCTGCTATTTAATTCTTCCAAAAATATCCACAACTGGCTAGAGGGAGAAATAAATTTTGTAGTTCATATTTTCATATACTTGAAAAAACATATTATGAAAGAAACAATGGATTGTAAGACAGTGGCTAATGTTCTTTATAGTAAATAAAATATAGTTTTAATTGTGACATCAAAATAAAGTTATAAAACCGGTATTAAAACATGAATGCTGCAGTATTGTCAATTTCCATTAGTAGAATCTAAGACTAACCTTCTTTAAAACTCTGGGGAAAAGTCTGTACTTCTTGCTGCCAAAGACAACGATAGCATCTCCATTTGGTGCAAAACCTTTAACTTTACCAGTCTTTCCAATATACTGTGGAAATGAAAAGAAAAAGAGAATATCTACATCATTAAACATGCTTTTTTGAAGTTCTGTGCTAGGAAGCACAATAAATTTCATGTATCCTATAAAGCAGATGAGAAATAGAAAAGCTGAAGGAAGATATTTAATTTCCCAGCATGATCATAAAACAATACAGTTATTGCCCACGAAGCACTTCATAACCTTCAATAAATCCTAAATTTCTTAATTTGCAGAATTTCGACATGAATTCTACTCTCAGTATAATGTAAAAGAAAGACTTCTATCCAACCTCTGACATGCCAACAACCCAGCCGCTTCGAGATTTCTGAAGCTGCTCCAGTTTTTCTCTTCCCACACAGATACAGACTGTGTCACCCTCTGCAATGTTGTCCACCTCACATTCCTCATCTTCCTTCAATCTGCAGTACTTTGTTAACTCTGCACACATGGGGCAGTCTAGCATATCTTCATGAATAAACTAACTGTGCTCTGTCAGAGTTTGTAAAAGAAGTTATACACAAATGATCTCAACTAAATTTTTTTTTTTTTTTACCTCAAGTAGATGTTTTTTCCCCTCCTTGTACTGGACTATTACTGCAGCTATACTATACATACAGTGACTATCTCTATGCAGGATAGTAAATCTACTCCAGTAGATTATTTATACTTTGTTGATTTTACTGCTTTCATGTTTATCATTCTGATGCATATAGCCTCTAAAAATGAACTTCAATCAAATGAACTGTTTTCTTTTTGTACATAACCAGCTTGCTCTTGTGTAACCATGTCTGAGAAGATCATTACAAAAGTTCAGAAAAAAGTGATGTTGCAAGTTTTCTTTTTTGCATAATTGCTGCATGGTGCATGGATCGAGTAGCTTCATAGCCTAGCAGCTAATGCACTTCATAAAAATGGCTCACTGTGTGTAGGAAACACCCCCCCACACACACACACACTTTCCAGCCACAGGCCCAAGTAATCTTTGATAAGCAGACAACCACCAGCTATAGAGCATTGCCAAGAAAAGTAATGACTTAATTAATTTCAAGAAATTGTAAACATTTCAGACATTCTCAGACTGATCCTTGACAAAATAAATAGTTCAAAACACACTGAAAAAGGGAAGATGTTGAAGATAGCATTCCATCCCAGGTGCTTCCTCTTCATACTGCAAGTCTACTTTGCCTTTGTAGCCCAATCGATAGACATTTCGAGAGCCATTTTCCCACTCCACCTGGATTAGGCTCCTTGTAGTTAAGACTTCCATGACTTGCCCAGTGTTGCCTTTGCCACCTGAGCATATATCAAAATATATTTCAAACAGACTAATAAGGAAATCTTAGCACACCTGTCTTAACATAAGTATCATCAAAAGAGAAAGGCTGTTAGAATGTTACTAGGAACTTGCACAGGTCATTTATCTGATCATGCAGGGAAAGAAAAATGCTTATAGATTCAGACTTTTTTGTGTGTGAGGTTAAAACAAGGTGAAAGTCATCCCCTAAGTTTTGGGTCACTGGGGAGTGAAGAGTAAGTTACCCACATGACACATGGGTCAAATGGGAGTAGTATGCTGCATCACACAGGTGTTAAACTGACCACTATATATGCGTTAGAGTTTGGATGCTGTTGCTCTAACCATTTGGCTATCTGCCTCCTCAGAGTATACAGTGCATGGAAGAATATGTCTGTGCATGTGCAACAAGATTCACATACTTTATCTGTGAAACAAGTGACAGAGACGTTGAGCTTAAAAGTTACTGCTGTCAGAGTTATAGAAAGTAGAAGACTAAGAACAGAACAGTGACATTACTCTCTTTAGTTAAAGTTAAACTTCAGTTCTTTAATATCGCATTTAAAAAAATTAAAACATTTTTCAGTTCTTTGCAATCTTCTTACACACCATCTTGGTCTCCCCACTCCCAATGGGTCCCTCGCACCACTGAGGCACCAGGGAAGATTCCCAACACCTTTATCTTCATGCTCTTTAAGCGTTGCTCTACTTTCTTGCTGCAAAAATCACCTCTTTCAATAGCTAATGCTTTGAAAATTCAAAAAGAACCGTAGTGTTGTATGACATTGTTTAGCTTTCATTTATTTTTCCTTGGTATTAATCTATCATTTGCTAATTTCTTAGGAGGCTAGATTAATCCACAAAAGGGCTACACAATATCCTCTAACATTTTCCTTTTACAAATAGTCATTAACTGAATTAATTACTTTATGAAAATATGCATTGTTAGCAATTCCCCTAAGAAATGCATTCCAAGGATAAATAAAGGATTTTTACTCAATGGCTAAGCTTATGAAGTACAGAAAATCCCAGGTGCAGATAGGCAAAAATCATAAGAATGATCAAATAATTGTCCTTGTGATTTGACACTCACTGGGGTGAGTCAGGTGTTTCAATTCTCCAGAAGTGATGGCTGCAGTTGTGGCAGTCTTTGAAGTAGCACAATGAGCAGAGATCAATATTATCACACTCTGCACATTTCCATCGTATGCCTTGTATTCCTGATTCTTTACATTCTTGACAAATGGTATGAAGATGTCTAATGCCTGCAACCATGTCTCTACTTGAATACATGAATACACTATACATACAAAGATCTGTCTGTCTCTCTAAGTATACCTCAAAAGATAAGCCACCACTATGACCACTGATTATAATCTAGTGTTTTAATTGGGGCCACCATTGGTAATCAGGTTTTACAGGATTTCATGCAATCAGGCCACTCAGTCAACTGATTTATGGTATTAATAGCATGAATCATTTTTAATGTAAATCTCTGCTTTCATTTTACTACATGGTAGACGAACAAACACTTGATATATATAGTTCATTACTGAATAGTAAGACTTATATACTGCATTTCCCTACACAGAGGTAGAGTGGACACGCTTTACATGATTTAAGTGGCAGTAGGTATAGTGATTCTTACAACTATTGAAAACCATAAACTATACTCACCCACTGTGCCATTATCCAGGACTCGGAGGTCGTGGGTTCCTTTCTTCAATCCCCCGCGGCACGTGCTGACCTGTCCCCCATCCCACACGACCTTGACACTGTCATCACCGACCTGTCCCGTAACCGTTCCAACGTGACCTTCACCTCCATCTTCATCACCCAAATTCCAGTCAGGACCACGCACCACACGCACCCCTGCCTCCATCTTCCAGTTTTCGTGTGACAAGGTAAAAAATGGATGATGATGAGAGTGTGAGGTCCCTTAGAATCTTTAGTTGCTACTTTGCAAACATTTATCAAGACCAATCAAATAAATAAAAGAACAATAAGCAGTCAACAATAAAGCGCCAGGTTGTTGACAATGTTGCTCCCCCACCGCCAAGACCTGCAAGAACGGTTATGGATCAAAATCAATCACATGTAAGAAGAATCTATAAATAAACAATAGCTGAACTACAGGTTCAGATTTCTTTTTGGAAAAATCGTGCATGGGCTGGGCCTTTTTCAGAAATGCTGTTTGTACGCATGCTAAGATACTGTTGACATTTGTATACTAATCAGGTCATTCTATCTCTCACGTGCGTGATTCCTAACGAGGGGTGTCGATCACCTCTACGAATAAGCTTACTGGGACAAATAGTATTTGTGTTGCTGACACCGACTTTAACTATTCCATGATTAAATCGCCCTCCAGGTAACCTTACCATTATTTCTGGACACATTCGATCAGCATGCCAATAGCGGTTTTGACAGCAGGACATTACCCTTAAGTAATACTTCATTCTGAAATCTTCATGCGCGTTTCCGAGAACCGTTTAAGACATTAATCTCTGTGTTAGTAATTTTCAGCTTTTCCACACACACAATTCCCAATTACCACGGACAGGTGGGAGGTCCGGTGGTGGAACGACTGGCTTCAGTGAGGGTTGGTTGTGTAAATCGTGAATCGCATGAAGTGACAAACTTCCTGATAGTAAATTATACAAATTTCGAGATCACAACAATACAAGTGTTTGTCTGTTTCTATACACTCACGCCACACATGTTAAATATTCAACAGAATAATTAATCCTCATCAAAATAAAGTGGCAGATAAAAAACAATTATTTACAGTCGGAAGAATTCGATGTAGAAGCCCACCCAGCCAAAACCAGGTACAATTAGTGACTAAAATAAAAACGGATTGATTTCTTTCTGATTTATTGGCGTCATTATGCATTATTAAAGAGTATGTAATAGAGTAAATTTATCATGGACCAGGGGAAAGGCTGGAATCAAAGATTAACACGAATTGCTTTTTCTGAAAACCAGAGCGAAATTATGATACATAAATAATACCTGTATATATATATTCCAGTACCTTGCGAAATGGATCCGAGATGTCAGAATTTTAACCAATCTGTCCCAGTGATTAGTCAGATGTTTCGGTACCAGTGGAATTTTTGGAAAACACGACTTTCTTCAAAGCTGGAACTTGTGACGATGAGTACTTTGCTCTCTGTAGCAGTCGAGTATCTGCAAGTTCGAATTCACTGTCTACTTGTGTTTTCGTTGTTTACAATGAAGTTCGATTTTCTAGGTACAAAACTATTTTTAGAAAATTCTTCTGCATGTTGTTGTAGCAATCTGTCCAAGATGTAGCCTTGTGCTTACCGTCTAGAACGTCGACGATCATGTGAATGAAAATGCGTGTAAGGCTAGCTTTTTCAAATGAGTAGATCGTCCGTGCCAAACGAATTTGAATTGTGAGTAGAAGAGTGCTGAGGGTCGAGTAATGTTGTCAGCAACTGTACTATTTATGTATGTTAAGCAATACATCAGGCTCGCGGTGCAACGAAGCGAGGCAGGTATGGTGATCGGGTATATGGTAAGCACCTCGATGAGTAGACTGATCGTTATCGATACTGTACCCCGAAGAAATGTATTTTTCAATTGATGGGGTATAACTGAGGACAGCAAGAGCTTCTGCTGCTGCTGCTGCTGATGATGATGATGATAATCTAACGTTTCTTACGTTGTTAGACTTATCAGCTGCATTTTATACTGTTCACCATTCTATACTTCTACACAGACTTCAGCACTCCTTTGGCATTCATGATGTTGCTTTGTCTTGGTTTCGGTCCTATCTCACAAACCGGACCCAGACTGTGTGTGTGGATGGTGTATACTCAGATGCTTCTGTCCCGAGATGTGGTGTCCTGCAAGGGTCTGTCTTGGGTTCAATACTTTTTGTATTGTATACGTCCTCTCCTGTCCTACTTTATATCGACTTAAGGAAGTTTAGCAAACAAATTTTGGAATATATGCATCTTAGTGCACAACCGCTCGACCACTAAACACTTGTACTTTTTGGACAGTCTTCAGTTCTAAATGACAGTAACCAGGAGATTCATTGCCAAAGAAGACCACACAATAATTGTACAGAAATTATAAGCTAGAATAACTCTCTTTATTTCCATAGAATAACAAACCATCCTAAACATTTAATGTACAAATAAATCTGGTTAGGCCTATACAAGAAAAGGCTTTAGATGTGAAGTATTAAAAAACATCTGCAGACACTGTAAAGAGTAGCATCATGCTTTTCCGGTTCGTCAACCTTTTGAGTTAAAAATGAATTGCACTTAAGAAACAATTTGTTGGCTAAGGATTCACACCTTCCCTTGCCCTTCTCATTGTCACCTCTCGTTAATAAAGAATTGTCATTGTCATTGTCCAGGCTGAACAAACCCGGCCGATACATGTGCATACAGATATGGCGATACAGGTGGTATTGCACCGAGTTTAATTAGAGGTCTATATATTTTATACACAAGAACATGTACAAGTCTTCTTAGTTAAAGATCAAAACAAAAGAAAGAAGGAGAAAGTAAAAAATGTAATCAGCATACATCTCATTTACTTTACAAATTACTGCAAAACACAATGAATTATTGCAACTAAAGGTAGGTACCTTTCATATAATAAGATAAGATATATAATAATGTAATATAAGGTAATTATATACTAATATAAGATAATTCAACTCTTTCTTGTTTTGATGAATTTTTATGTTTCATCTAGCAATTAAAATGAAGACTTATCTTTTACAGGTTTAACTTTAACAGTCTTTTTATATATATTTATATTTCTGATTTCGGAGTCTTTTCATATTTCTGATTTTTCTAAACGCATTTTTATATGTTTAATCTAGCAGTTGGGATCCAGACTGAAGGTGAGGTTTTTTCTTCTTCTGTATTAACCCATTTCACTTAATAGTCCTTTCTGACTCAAGGTAGTAACATACTTTGTCAACACAGCCGAGATTTTCTGCTCGTAATATTGACCATATTTCCTTAACATTTGTCCCCATCTGGAAAAAAGCAGAAAAATAGCAATAGATATCTTTATATAGGCAATTATAGAAATTTGCTTTTATATTTTGATATCTGCAGTTCAAAATATACTTTTGAAATAATAAATAACTTGACTTTTGGAAAAACGTTGAACTGTCTCAAAATAGAAAAATTCAATCCACAAGGGGTTAATGTTTTGTCTTACTTTTGTCAAACTTGACTTTGACTTGAGAGCTGCAATGAGGACATAAAGAGAGGTTGCCGCAACAAGACTTGCAAACAACTCGGTGTCCGCAGGGCACAAACAAGATGTCTGGTTCCCGTTGCAGGCATGTAGCACACTTGTCAGGTTCCCTGCTGGTCCCCTTGTCGCTTAATGCTCGAGTCATTTCGCTTCTGTTGTCAAAAATGTTTTAACATCGATCAGTCCACAGCCTACCAACTCTTACCAACAATCATGAGAAATAAATAAGTTGAAAAAGGGAAAATAAACACAGCTATCATAATTGCTTGGGGGAAGGAGTACACATCCCTTTAGAACTGAAAGTTTGATACACTGGGTGTGGTGGGAAACTCCCCCTGACCACCCAGCACAGCAAATAGGAAAGGGCTGACCTTTACCTCCCTCATGTAATGTGTAATAGATGGTGAAGTGCTTCCAAGTCATTTTCTTTACAGCCCAAGCTATGAAATCCTTTATCTTAGCTTCTACATAAACATCTAGTTTGTAGCTATACATATAGATATCATAAACAGGTGATGAATTAAAAAAAAACCAGCCTGTTTTCTATGAATTTCTCCACAGCACTCTTGACTTTGTCACTTTTGCAGAGGTCGAGAGGTGTATATCTCTTATTATTTCTAGTTGTGGGGTCGGCGCCATTCTCAAGCAGTAAACAAGCCACACGAATGCACTGATCTTCGTCCACATTTGCCTCCTCCATCATCTTCATCATCATCATCATAAGCTACACAATATAAATAAAAATAAAAACCTGTTAAATTGTTGATAGGCAAGCTTGAAGGATGACAAACAGATCTCAACAACAAATTATATAAAACAGTTATATCCTTTACAAGTCTTCAATGACAGTGGAAATCGTTAATAAGAAATTAAAATAATTCAGTTTTATCCAATCAACCGTCGCTAGTGACACTTTTAAACTTTTAAACACTAGATATCAAGCAAAATAGAGAGTCATGAAAGGAGAAGGAAGATAATGTGTTTCAATTATAATTATATAATTCCTGTACAGGTAATATAAAAGTATACTTTCAGCTCATAATAAACTTTGATTTTTCCAACAAATATTATTCACTCAAGTGTAAAAGTGTGAATGTCAGAACTCGTCATCAAAATGAATGTTTAAATTTTTTTTATTGTTGTTGCTTCATAAAAGTAGAAAAACATAAAACTAACAAGTTTTAGCCTTTATTGACCAGTCATATTAAAAGGAAATACAAGACTAACGAAAGGAATCCCGGGTCTCATTGAAGTCATCGGAGATGAAAGGAGTGTAAGATGTAATGGTGTATCACCATCGTTGTCTCTGCTGTTTACATCTGCTCCTAGTAACATCATAGTAACAACAGTACAGTATGAGAATATTAAGCATGAATAATCTATTATCTTGACTGTGAAAACTGACCATGTCTTCTTTAATATCATAGTGACATCCACATCCTGGATATCAAACCATACTCCTTGTCCACAGTTTGAAGATAACTTAATTTAACTCCATGTCCTAAAGAAGGTAAAGATTCGTTGGACATAAGATTGTTATTCCAATCTTTGCTAATCTTGCTAAGCTGTAACTTAAAAAATTACAACTGCCTAACTTAGAGAAGGTCCAGACAGTCAGGATAGTGAGTATTATTTCCAAGCGCAGTGAAAAATCTGTAATAAAAGTAAATAATTTGCCTTTCTGAACAAGTAGCTGGACAGTTTTTAAATGACTCTTCAAGCATGCTGCATGAAGCGGTGTCAGACCTCTATTGTTCCTTGTGTCCAGCTTGGCTTTACCCTTTGTAAACAGCAAAACAACTTGATACAGCCACGTACCATTCATAAAAATATAAAAAGACACAAATTCTCTTAACTTTAATTTTTCAAAAATAGTTTTCAATTTACACAAGTAAATTATAAAGAAACAATGACACTTATAAAGAAATCCTCTTTAGATCACAACTGTTTAAGAAATTACAGTTCAGTTTCTAACCTTTTCAAAGCCCTGGAAAAGATTGTTCTATCCAAGCTTATTGTACATGTGATATCCTCTCATTCGTCCATTCCAGTCGGCTTATAGAAAAGGCCATAGTACTGAACATGTGAACGATCTGCTCCTTAGTGCTGACGATGACAAAGTGTCATTTCTTGGGTTGTTAGGCTTCTCAGCTTTGATTATAGTTGTTTATAAGAATTGTTTATAAGAAATATCTCTTTAAAATCTTCAAAATTGCACAGCTACAATTATATTTCACCTTCATTATTATAGGCTTGCAAAGGAATGCAAACTTTTACTTCTATGATAAAGTTTTACTGTTTAGATGCGAACCTTTTCTATCAAGATTTGCACAACTTCATGATGACCCTTGAGAGCACACATATGAAGTGGTGTGAAGCCATCATCCTTCTGTTCATCCACTATCGTTCTGTCCCGGTTGAGAAGCAGCTCCGTTATGCTGAAACATGTACTGTATATGTACACATGCATATCTACAGGATGCACACAAGTATTTCATATCATATTGTACACCCACAATCCGCTTCTAAGTAAAAATTCATAACTATATAATATTATCACAATAAATACTTTAATGGAACAAAAGAACCGATTAAATAAAATACTGCATTCAAACTGCCTTTTTCATGATCACCGCCATTCATACCTAAGTCTGATGAATGTTGATCCATGTCTCTATTTCAGGCAGTTGTTGTTCCCCATTCTAGTTTGGTACTGCACCAAAAACTTTTACATGCAAAGATTCGTGGGTTGAGTTTTGCATGTTTGTTTGTCTTTGTGTACTCCCATGCAACCAAAATGTTGCTGAGCTGTACTGAACACATTTCTTGTTTATATCTAACCGTCAAATTGTGACTGCACCATATTTTAATTTGCTGGCTTGACTATGTTTGATGTAACTAAAGAACTGATGAGGTTGAAAATGATAATGAATGATGAATCTGTCCAACTTACGCAGGCGCTCCTATCAGAGCAGTGTAGTGAAGTGGGGACAGACCCTTCTTATTTCTGCGTCGGATGTCAACTTTGGGCCATGAAATTATTACTTCAGCTGCAGATGTCTCCTTCTTTAAGATAGCATCATGAAGTGGTGTATCACCAGCAACATCCTGTCAAATAACTGCAGCCTTGACAGATACTGCAACTCTTACCTACTGTAGACCTCTAAATTGTGATGGCATGCTAGAAATGGAGTGTGGAAAGTATCTTTTCGGTGAAAAATATCCTTACAATACAATAAACAAGAACGGCTTAGAATCTGCAGTGTTTCCTATCAATATCAACGAGCAAGCTATCATTCTAACATTAAATATAGCATGGAAGAAAAATATATTTATCTACCTTTTATCTTGTAAACATCGGCCTAATAAAAGTAAATTGATCTGTCTAAAGTGCCATTGCAAACTTCATATTTACCTGGGCATTGAAGTCAGCTCCTCTGCTTAGCATAAGCTTCAGCAAAGAGGAGTAACCTCTCATGGCGGCCATGTGACCTGCTGTCTGACCTTTCTCGTTGGCTATGGTGACATCACATCCTTCCTTTACAAGAAATTCGGCAACTTCAATGTTGGACCTGAAAAGAATCAGCAACAGACCAGACCGGAATGTTCACTTATAAGAAAATAAATAAAATAATATATGTATCCATAGAAAAGGGATCTCCCAAAGGAAATGAATGGTTGAGAAGATGTTAGATATATCATCTGAAGACTGAAGACCCTGCTGACATAATTTTCCTGATAAATCAGACACCAGTTGTTAAAAGATGGACAAAGGTCTTTCAACTTCTTTCCAAATGAATTTTAATAATCAGTAACATCTAAAGTCAGGAAATAAAGTAATGAATTTTGGCAGTAAGTGCTTAAAATAAGCTATACACTAATATGAATCCCCTTTTTAAGGAATAAAAATATTTAAGGATAGTTACAAGACTTTGAAGAATTAAAAAAACATTAAAAGTGTGATCAGGCTTTCACCAACAGTCTATTTTAGGTGGTATAATTGTCTTTGTTCAATTTTTAACAGGAAGATTTCAACCCTTAAGGCTTAAGCCCTTATTATTTTATCTATGAAAGATAAGTACAAGGTTGAATGAAAGGGAAAATGCTTTAAAATGTATAACAGTTGTTTATGCTCCTATACATAAAATACAGAAAATCTTCAATAATCCATTGGAAAAATTCTTCATTTACCAATCCACACTTCAACAACAATAAAGTAAACAAATAAAACCTTCCAATATTAATTTGACTGTCTATGTCTACCAGCAAAGCAGCAGCAGCAAGGAAGTGAAGATAGTAAGCCAAAAAAAGCTACAAAAGAAACAAGAGAAACTGTTTTCTTAAAGACCACTCCTGGAAGCATGTTTGCCTCTGGTCGCATCTTACATGCCAGCTATCAAAGGAGTATCACCATCTTTGTCTATTTTGTTTATGTTAGCTCCTGCAGCAATCAATGCACGTGTGATGGACAGCAATCCTCGGTTGGTTGCTAAATGCAGAGGAGTTAGTCCCTGAGCTTGTTCTGTTGCCTTTTAAACGAGAAACAAGAAAAAGACGTTTTCTGAATGATATCACACAGCAACATCTTGCCTTTAAAACTACTTACCTACTTTAAAGAAAACTTTATATACTCCCAGATATTGTTAAATGAATCAAGAAAACAAATCTCCCAAAGAGCGTGCTTTACAGGCTTTTATACTTTTTTTAAATTAAAAGTATGTTGTGCTATAGTCTTGTGAATTTTAACCTCAGATACACCACACACAGTTTTTCTATCTTACAAATGAATTAATTTTGTCGTTCAGCCTAGCCAAAAGTAACCTTTAGCAAATAATCACAACAGTTGAAAGTTAACAGAAATTACAAGCTTTTCCATAGGAAGACGCTGACACTAACCAGACTTGGATTTTTCTTCAACATTTCCAGAGCAGGAATTTCTTCCCGTTGTGCAATGGCCTTAAAAAATACGAGGACATGTACATCCTCTGTTACCCTCTGTGCTGCCATGGCTGCCAAAAGCTTTAGAAAATTTCTCCCCAGATCTGATAAAATACTTTGTTGGTAAATAAAGCAGATTCTTCAAATATTGCTGACACATTTACAAATTTTAATTTAACTTGAGGCTCATTCCTGAATATTGCATTCTTGGTTTTGATTTGCTTAAATTTCCACAGAGGACACGACATTTGACGATTAAGTATTCTCTAGTAATCAGCTGGGAGATATGAATATTTTTACATCACTGGGATATAAACATCTTCACATGCAGATACATAAGAGAAAGATCTCTTTCTGTGTACTGGGCAATATGTCATTGTTTCAAGGATTGTAGCTAAAGGGAGGTTAATCTATTATGGAATTTAAATCTTGTAATTTAACATCATAGGAAATATTTTGCACTCCAATACTAAGGTACTAAGAGCAAAAGGAAAGAATTCAGACATTTCTCAACCAGAATAAACATTATTTGTACACGTTTGTATTTGCCAGCATGTTCAGATACATAATATAACCCTCCACCACCTTCCACTCTGACTGCTGTCCTGCTCACCAGGTGTAAGTGCATCGCTGTCATCACTTCCAGAGAAGAGGGAAATGTTGACATCTTCATTAGAGGCAGGCTTGCAGCATTGTGGATTAAACATCCACTGGCGTTCATTGATCTTGACCACCAAATCACCATCTTCATCCACTTTGATTACCTCACCTACTTTACCCAGAGCCTGAAACACGCATTTGCAAGAGGGCTGGAAATGTTTTAAATGACTACTGCTACTATTACTACTACTAATGATGATAATGCCTGTTTTATCATCAAACTTAACTATGCTATTTAACAGTTGAATGCAGCAGTCCACCACTAAACCTTAAGCTTTATATGAAATTTTGTAGTTAAGTATTTCAATCTAGTGAAAGTCTTTTTTCTGTGCACATAAAGTTATTTTTTAATCACTTTCAAGTGTAAAATTTTCGTAAATCTTTAAACCTAAGAACAATGTTCACTGTCTGAAGTATGAGATGTAGACAGCAGACATTTTGATCTTTGAACTTACCGAACGCATTTCTGCATTGTAGCCACCATGTCCCTTTTGTAGCAATCGAACTTTCTCTTCATCATTAAGAACACGCACTTTCTTTCCCACAGACATTCTTGAGACCTGCAAAGCACTATATGCAAATAATTGGTGACCAAACATTAAAAATTTACTACTATAAAGCTTTTAGAAGTTATTTTTTCTATAAACCTGTGGAAATAGAAAATATATCTTCTTAACGAGTCATTATAGTTATTTCACATACAGGAACATACTTAAAAGAAGTATTAAAACGTGAAACTGATTCTATTTCAAATTAAGCCAATGACTTAAGCCATAGAAAAACCTAAAGATCCAATTTGTGCAATTGTTTTTACAAGATACTATTTCCCCAAATCCAAACTTTCATTCTTGAGACACACCTAGAAACATACCCATTCCCAGAAAGAGCTCACAAGCAGAATTGTACATAGATACACTAACATTATTTTATCGAGAGCCAATTCGAAAGCTGAGTCCAAATGTCAATTATCTTTCACGAGTTTCAAGTTTTTTTTAGAGTAAGGTGATATTTGTAGGCACGTATAGCGAGGACGGAAGGGTGTTACTCCCCCTGACGTCAGGAGTCACTTGGTTAAATTATCTTTTATCTTTCTAGTCATTAGCTTTTCCTAGAAAGTAACCTGATTTCGGGACCAAATAAGCAATCTAGCCTAAAGAGATAATACTTTTTCAGAAATACTTGTTGCAGTACTTATCTCTCTCACGCCCTCTTTTTGCTCCTACATCCAGTGAGGTTCGCCAAGCGGACTGTCAAAAATGTTTAACCTGCCAAAAATTCTGTATTACTATATTTACTATTTATAACACCTACGTCCTACGTGTTCTTGTGTTCTGCGTGTAAAATTTGTCATTAATTACTCGAAAAACCACTGCTAATGTAGATTTCAGATGTTTCTGGATTTTTTTTTCAGTTGTCAACTTGGAACATGCTTCTAGGTTTTATGTCCAACTTATGTGTGCAAGCGCTTGTGTGCCACTGTCATTTTACTTTTGTGTGTGTGTTTGCGCACGTGCGCTTTTCTTCTGCGTTTCACTGTAACACTGATTCCCAGTACAGAACAGCAGATCAAAGGCACCACAATTATGTGGTTTCTACTTTGCCACATGATGAGTGACTTGGTGAATCTCTTTGCCCCAAGCCTAGCTCCTTTACATGCAGACTAATTTTCGGGGGTATCCACCTACTTCAGTACATCCTCACTTTTCACATAATCGTCCCCAACCACAAACAATGGAGATTGTCTTGTAAGTACAGTGGTGCAGACATCACTACAAAGCACGTGCAATGAAGATCGTACACTGCATCACAGAATTCTGCAATACTTTTTTTGGGGAGGGGAAAGTTAAAACACTTGTAAGAAAACACAGCATACCAAAAGACACTACAATAAAATAAATGATTGAGAAAGGAGACTATAAAATAGTTACTGGTAGCCAGAGCGACTTGTCAACAAACAAACAAACAAACAAACAAACAAACAAACAAACAAACAAACATAAAGCGCGCACACGCAGGAATCAAAGAACATGTCCTCCTTGAGACTGTTCACTTCCGTAAAAACAACCTTTCATAGGCTAGTAGCATTTTTTTTTTATTATCTGAATTTTTGTATTACATTTATCAAACAAAAAGCACTTACACGAGCTTGTTTCGATTGGCACCAGTCGATCAATTGTTGTTAGTTTTTTTAATACCAGAAGGTGTACAGCGTTCAGAAGAGTGTTGTTGGAAGGTGCATAGACTGTATTGGGTCTCCGTCAAGTTAACGATGCGCATCTGATCGTCATCACTGCTTCATATAGATATAAAGAAATTCGTAATGTTCCTAGCCTTGACATCAGCAGCAATTGCGGTCCTGGATTAGTAGACTGCTTTTTTTAAAATAAAGATAAATATTAGCTAATAACGCTCGGTCTTACGGTGATGCTATCTTTTGATACTCAACTATCTCTGAACTCAGTGACCTTTACAGATGAGTCGATCCTTTATGACATAGAGCTATGCTGGGGTGGCAAGGTAGGCCATGTGGTGAAGTGAGACTGATTATAGGGACAAGGGACGCAAGCCAGATTCTCAAGATTGCCATTCTGCAATTAACTGTACTTTCAATACATCAGAAATGTACTATGCTCAACTTTTTTCAAAAGCTGGATAACTGTACAGTGTCATTTCACAGATCAGACAAAACTGATGAAAACTGATTGTACATTGATAGAATAATGTGTGGTGGACAAATGTGTGACATTGAGTGGAAGGTGAAACAGGGCCTCGACCATTCGAAGAACAATAATATTAATAATTTAGATGAATGGTTTCAAAATATTGTGCGAATAGTTTGTGGACCACTTTCTGTCAGTCAAAACCAGATTAATTTGCCTTGAAATGCATTTCTAGTCTTTTTTGTGTGCACAGAAAAGCGGATCGTTTGATAAGCAGTGACCTCAGTTTCTAAGTTTATTCTGCTCTATAAAGTTATGCTTATCTAGTGAACTTGTCCATTTTCACGAAAGAACAATCTACACCTTATACATCTTGGTAGCTTTCCAACTTGTCATGAAAGAAAAATTGAAAGATTGCAACTTAATGATGGACGAACACGTGGACATTGAATGCGTGATGGAAGCATTCACAATCTACACAAAAAGTAATAACAAGATAAGCGGAATTCACTTGTCTCAACAGAATGCAAACCATCTTTCAGACTGGTAGCTCTACATTAAAAGGACTACACATCACGGAAGTATCCGTCTGTATATCATGCTAACAATTGCACACCTACCAGGCTGCATTTACCACACATAAGTAAGCGCCTTATATAACATTAAAAAGAACGTGGTCAGTACATGTAACTGTGAAAGAGTATAAATACTAATAATACTTTCCAACGCTTTGTGATAATATAAAGTCTTCTGATATACAAAGGAAGACTGTCACCCAGCAGTTAGAGGTTGTTGTCTTAAAGATGCAGTACACACCATAAAACATTGCCAAGACAAAGACTATTTATAGTATTATGTATTTGATTCATGAGTTTTCATTATTACATTCATGATGAAAAAATATTATGCTCATCGATAATATCAAAAGTGTACACTGTACATTACCGGGGTGTGATTGAGTGCTTTTGAATTTAATACTTCTCGTATGAGTACACATGCTTACATGCGGCACAAAGGACGGATGGTGAATGGACGGAGTGATAGACGGATATAGGGTTTCATTCAAAAAGGTAAAATGAGTCAGAAAATCCACAAAACCCATTAATAACATAATCACATAAAATCTTGCCAACTAACACATGCTTTCGCAGCCTGTTGCTCTTCCGTTCACACAAAACTGAAAGGTTTAAAAATAAATCAGTTCAAAAAGAACGATATCAAAACAAATGCAAATGCACAAAAACCAAAAATTCATCACATGGTCAATACTTGTGCACGTGTCTGCTAAAATAACATGTAGGATAAAACAGGAAGTCTCCTTAAAAAACATTCACAAACTAAACCAACCAAAAACACAAAGCACACACTCATACATATTTATATGCATGCTTAAAGCTTACATGCATACATACACACATACTAATAAGAAACATAGATATAATAATAAACGTTAATTAGACTTTGGATTTATGCAGTTTCTCAAATTAGTAACAGAAGTAAAAAATATCTCTGTGTAGTTTCCGCTTTAAACATATATCAGGAAGCGTGTATGAATAGGAATCTGTAAAGAGCACATGGTTAAAAAAATGAAAAAAAGGAACTTGAGATGTTGATGACTTGCTTTTCATTCAGTCCAGAGTTGACCTTCTGATCAACAGACCAGATGTGTGATACTTCTACTCATTAGGGATACCCATACACTTGAGATCATAAACTTAAGACACTTAATCACATCACCTGAGTGTGAAGGCTCTCAAAAATTGATGTCCTCTTTCCTTTTCGTAATCCAAATATTCACATAAAAATACCATAATCCTTTTCCAAAGCAAACAAGATGAAGGAATAGTATATTTATTACAAATTCTCCTCAGTCTCTTCAATTGCGTATTGGACTCCATAACGTATGGAAAATGTTTTTGTTTTTCGTTGTCCTATTCTTGTTCAAAGTGTACTCAAGGTCTCATGTTCATCGTGGCCATGCAACTGCTTGACGATCTATGCCTTAGAAGTTTGCAGGTCTGGACGAGCTAGTAAACTGTCTGTACAAAAACAGACGAACAAAAGTTGTTGTCAACTGGCTTTGTAAGATATTAATGTTCAAATATCATTCGCACTGCACCTAGACATCACAGTTTTTTTCAAAATATGTCATGATAATGAACATGTTCATGGTAACCGACTTTTGAAATCAAATTACAACTGTTAGAATGAAGTGACACTCACCAGCAAGTGATTGTACGGATTCTTGCAGTTTTTTAAGCTGAAACAATTCAGTCACAAATTACATTCAGTATTAAAAACAATTTCAGAACCAAAAGTTCGGCCTTATCAAACTAGTTACTCAAATAGACAGTCCTGGGTGGCCACTGTCGACCTATGGATGCTGCCTGAAATTATGAGAAAGAGATGAAAGTTAAAACAGAATTTTATTTTAAGAAAGACTTGATCCCGAGCATCTACATTTATTCCAGAAAGTTCTTTTTGTAAAACACCTTTTCATAAAATACATTGTACAGATTTAATAATTCATCCGTAGCTTTTACGTACAAGTCCCATTTGTTTAACTTTGTACTTACTATTTCACCAAGATCTCTGAGGTTCTCAATACTGTCCTTATTCTCAGTATACTTGTACAGCCCTTCGTCAGATTTGGCTATTCGCTGAACTCTGCAAAAAGAAACAAATTACTTTATTGTGATATCAGGTGTTTCTCTCACTGGTACACCCAGCAATCCTTCTGTAAATAAAATCGCACGACAAAGGCTTTACAAAGCGAGGCAAATCCTTTAAAATCATGAAATCGCGAAAGAAATTAAGTTAAAGGAACTAAAACTACAGACAATTTATTTGGCTTTTGAATTCAGAAGTTTATTTGGTATAGTTGGTTGCTACTGAAGAAACTGCATTTTACTGCGCATGAAGTTTTCTGTGTCAGCGCAACATGAAAACTGTCTTGACTCATTTCAGAAAAAGGAATCAGACTGAAATATTTTAACACCAGCACTAGTTGTTCTATGAGCTGTCATTGCATAAATATTCTTTTCCACGAATGCGATTTCTTTTGGAATAAAATATCAAGACCAGGTGAGGTGGTGGGTGAAGGGGAATTGTTCTCTGAGGACCCGGGCTCTTCACCTACTTTCTAATGACTTCGTTGACTTGGGTTTGAACCGAGTCCTCATTCATGGGGGAGCCGACACTGTAGCTGTCCACCACTGCGTTGGCCCAGGCAAGAAGCTCCTCCTCCTCTTGAGCATTCACAATTTGATCTAAAGTAAGGAGTAGACAGAGGATTTGTTGGGAGGAACGTTTTACAGCATTAATAAATAACATTCATAAATAATATTTCTTATCTGATCTTGGAGAAATAGCACCGCTTTACAAAACATGATGTAGATTGTCCAGAAATGTAGTACCTTAACAAACGATCTGTTAGAGATCTCAGTTTTCTCTAGGCCAGGTGTTAAAAGATTGATTCTATTTTCTCTGTCCAGCAGCTATAGTCAGGTTAAGGTAAGTTTGCTGCGCCAAACAGATATAGAACCAACACTCCATCACTAGCGAGTGCCACTGCACTAACATATGGCTATACGCTGTCATGAATATTGCTAATTAAATGTAAATTATTGCATAAATTGTGTACAATAAGACCACGGAAATTAATATTTCATTCAGTTTCTTGCCACACGATTTTGCACTTACGGAATTTATCTCCATCCGGATTCTTGAGGGATGGGTTTTTGGTACAAGTTCTCTTGCAGCATCTGCAGCACCACACACCAAAGGCTACTGGCAGGTAGAAGAGAATGCTCAGTGGAGGTGGGAAAGGGAACTGGTAATAGAACCTGTAGATCATCTGAAATCGCTGGAACTTTCGCACCTCCTCCTTCTTTTCTTGGACCTGATTAAAAGTGTGGCTGAAACATAAATTCTAGTTGTGTTAATTCTAGATAAAGAAAAGATCATTCGCAGCAAAGAACACAAGTCAGTGATCAGTATTAAACGCAAGACCATCAGATGTTGATGGCTTTCTTAGAATCTCAGTTCTAAGTAAGTACCAAAATTTACCAGTCTATATATCTTTACTAATACCGTGAGTATGCAATATATCTTATGATTACGGCCAATAATTCGTTAATTTGTCACATTAAAATGTACTATCTTCGCTTAAAAATGTGGACTTTGATAAGAAGAAAGGAAGTAACCGATGATAGATAGGGATCAGGTCTTTCTGTAGTCGTAATTACCTGAAAGCCGCAATAAGTAGATTGATCATCAAGATGCAAGCGATCATCATGTAGACAACCCTCATCAGACCTCGTATAACTATCCTTAGGTCAGTGTTGTCTTCATTTGCATTGTCACCTGAATCACATTAGATTCACAGGAATTTAGATACTCAAAAGGACAATCACACACAAGTCGATAAACATTCACACAAACAAAATTAGCAGTCATCGTCGTCTTTATCATAATCATCGTCACAACAATAAACAGATAAATAAATTATCTAGAGCAGGGATGCCCAACCTACGGCCCGCGGGCCATATCCGGCCCGCGAAACTTCTGCCCACAGTGCAGGAAATCGGCATGTTAGTAATAATAAAATGTTAGTAATAAAAAAAAAAAACAGAAAAAAGGGAAGAAGTATTTATCCCCACGTAGGGGCGTCTCTCAATCTTTTTTTCGATGGACCAACATTTCGATTCAGTGCTCCGACTTGGTGTCTCTACGATGCAGCCAGACATTCAGAAGTTGGTTTCGGGAAAACAACTTCAAATATCCTACTAATTACTACATAATTAATGGTAAGTACAACTTGTTTTCTAATAAAAAATGTTATCTGCTCTATTTTTTTTTCTTTTTTGTATTTTTGCGGTGAAGTGGCCCGCGACACGGCTGTCCGAAATGGATATGGCCCGCAGGCCGAAAAAGGTTGGGCATCACTGATCTAGAGGACCAAAAAAGAGTGAGTGCATATAGTTATGGGGATATTATGTCCATATTCTAAAAAAAAAATTAACAGATTTTGGAAGATGGGGGAAAAGGAGAAGACTCGAGGGCCAAAGAGCAAGAGGAGACAAAAACACGCTGGACACAGTCTTTAGAGTAAAAGACATAGACAAAGGGAGATTACTGGGCTGATTTCCCAGCAAAAGCCAGAAGCCGTTGACGGGAAGCTCCAGCAAACTTGAAAGCTGGAGGTCTCTGATGGTGCCTTTGTTCTCCAGCGAGTACACGACCACGCCATAGGTGAAACACATGATGATCAAGATTACGGAGAAAATGATAATGTCCCTTATCTGCAACAAGCGAACAAAAGAGCAGGACTTGGTGACAATTATAGTACAACCTGCATTGGAGGGAATGAGAGGGGGGGGGAATGTAATAACATATATATAACACAGCCTGCAATAGCTCATCGGCCCCGAAAGGGTCCCATTCGGGCTGAGAAATGGGCCCCTTTAGGGAAGTTATACTCCCAGCCCAGTAGGGGATGGAAGCGGCATCTGCATCGGTCCTTTGCGGATTTTGGGAGAACTAACTCTTGAAAACACCTCTCAGCCCTTCAAAGCCCCACGAGGACGAGAAAGGTTGTGCAATTTTTCTTTTACTCTCAAAGTATATATATATATTATTGAAATTTAACTACACTGATAAAATTACATATACATATATATCTTCAGTCTACGTCAAGACAAAGGGAAAAAGAATAATAACATTGAATTCGGCTCACCATTCGTCGCATCATGAAGATTCTCGGTCCCAGCTGCGCGTTAATTGACAAGAAGAAGAAAAGACGACAGACGAATCCGATGAAGTTGACGCACATGGCTCCATGGAGAAAGGCACTCTGAGGATTAATCACCCAGCCAGCAATGGTGGCTAAGCCCAAGTAGTAGTTGGTAATGCTCAGAAAGCCGATCTGGTTCAGTAGGAAGTAACTAACTTTGCCTTTTGTTCCATGAGGGATCATTACCTGAAACACAAATAAATTGACCTATACATGTCTATATTCATGTGTGTAATAGACCGACCCATACTCGTATGTATTCATGTATATAATATCACATATAGTGTATATGTAATTTATAAAGAGATCATCATCATCATCATAATCATCGCTTGATTGATGTATTTCTAGTCTTGTGACTTACAATTGACAGTCGCAGTTCTTCTATAAAAAGTGTGAAGAACCAAGCGAATAGAATCAGCTCCGGAATTTGTAAAGTGTCTATTGGTATTCGCACCAGAAGAACGTACATGTAAAGAAACACGAAGCCCAGGAAGAAAAACTGCAAAAAGAGAATTAAAAATAATTAAAGGCAATAAAAATCCTAATAACATTCTGGAAATACCTACTTTTTCTGTTTTCATTTCTGATGTAATATCCAAACAATGTAAATATTAATTTTTTTTCAGAATCTTACCCAGTTGACATAAAATTTGAATGCTGGGGACGAGGCCGAGAGCGGAAAATTGTCGACAATTTGTTGAAACGATTTCCAGAGATAAGCACCAGACCTTTCAAATTAAAAGAAATAATTATGGAAACATATTTTTTCCATTTTGTAAAAATTAGATCGTAAGCATTATTTACATTGTTTATTTTACGGCAATTCCTAGAATTTGACATAAAGACAACATCAAAGTCATCCAGCAGCCTATTGTCTCAATTTAGCTTAGTTTTCTAATTCAGTCATTGAAACAGTCAAGAAATTAGAAAACATTTATATGATCGGAAACTTTTGGTTACTTTCATTTTACAACTTTGGTGTATCATGTTACAATGTCCCCAAAACCAAAGGGAAACAATGAGCAAATGACACCTGACCTTTTGTTTTTACCGCATTCCAGGAGAAATGTTGGAATGACCACAAAAAATGCGATGAAGACATAGGAGATGTTCCTTAAGTATTTGCAACACACTGAGAGGAAGTCATCATCGTCATCAGTATGAGCCTGAAACGATATTTTAGAATTAGTCACTTGATAGTTTAAAACTTTCTCAAGTAAATCTTGGACCTATGTTTTTCACACAAACTTTGGATACCAGGGCTTCTGCTTACGCAAAAAATTGCGTACAGTACGCATTAAAAGATCGGAGGACCCCTTCAATTTTCGTCAATGGGGTCCCCTTCAAATCTGGGCAAAGAACAGGGACCCCTTAAAAATCTGAAGAAGGGGTCCCTGGGACCCCAAAGAATTTAGCCTTAGCAGAAGCCCTGGGATACTAAACTATATATTACAACAAGATATATCCACAGAAAGAGGAAGATTACAAATAAATTATATAACAAATATCCTTTGATGGCTCTGTGACTGAAAGTTATCTATATCATGGTCATTATAAAGGTACCTGGTTGTCTTTCCCTTTCCAGATTAGGTCTGCGATGGCTTGGCATGATTCCTGGGAAATAAAGTTGCTGCATTTGGCCTGATCGGCAATCTCAAGGCAAGTAAGTCCTTCCCACTGGGGTTGAATTCTTGTCAAAAGTTTCTTTGTTTTCTCTGCGTCTTCGTTGTTACATCTGTTCAGTACTGCGACTGCCAGACCCTCAAACACACTGTAGTTTAAAACCGGGGAAATGAAACAAGCATCGAAATGATATCACTTAGTCTGTTTTCTCGATCATAATTTACACCACTGCTTCTTTAACACTCATCGTATCTATTCCGATTCATTTATTCATTCCATTGACCATTGACCATAAATACTATTTCCACAATCTTAACAAAAAGGAACTTACGCTATTTTCTGAGTGTATTCTTCCTTCTCATCCATGAAAGCCACATTATTCAAAATTCTTTTCTTCATGGCCTTCAGTGTGACACAAGCGATGAGAGCGGCCGTCATACGATCCTGCGAAAACATGAGTAAGGCTTATGACAATGAAAGATGTGCGAAAAATAGTTATTTTTCTTACTTGAAAGAGCTGGAGCCGAGTGAATAGTCGTGCTACACCTAGAAGTCATTTTTAATACTTCTAAAATATAATTACAGTCTATCGAGACTCCAAAACAGAAGCCTATAGCAAGTCATCGTAATTTTGTTAAAAGATTGAAAAAAATAAAAAAAGAATATATATACATATTATAAGACAAAAGGTGACTGACGAAGAGAAAGACTTACGGAATGAATGACCGAAAAAAACAGGTGAGAAATAAATTAAAAGAATATAAGACGAATACTCATTGTTAAACAATGAAAGTTCTCTCTCCCACGCACTTTTAAGTAATTAAGATATTGTTAACATACCTTCACGTCTCTCCACAGAAACTGCGCCATGTCAAACTTAGAGCTGACAATCGCCCACGAAAGAGCAGCAATTCCGGGTATTTAAATGTTACCTTCGGTTCTGAAACAGAAAACGGTTTACATTTTTTCCATAAAAGGGAATGACAGTAAATGTGATATGACAATTTGACTTTTACCTTGATATATCCAGCTATATGGTATTCAATTATTGTGATGTATAATGCAAATAGATAATGTATTCTACTACCAGGTGCTAGTTTGCTGGCGCGCATGATGGAAGCGTTTGTGTGTATTCACATGTAATGTTTGATATTTAATAGGCAGAACCCTTCCTGTTGTTATGCAATGTCAGATTTTTTTAATTTGTAGAATGCTTATAGCTAATTCTTAACACGATAATTTGGTAATGTTCTCTTGTTGCATTGAATACCATGAGAGTGAAAATTAAAAGTTGTCAAAAGTTAACATAAAAAGTCATTATCTTGCAACGAACTTTGTTCTACTTTTATTTTAACTTTTATTGTAACTAGAGCACCTTCCCATGTTCAAATTGGCCCCTGGGACAAATAAAGTTTATCATTGTCATCATTGTCATTATCTTACACTGATTTTTAAAAGTACAGGAAAAAACTGGAGACATTACATAAACTCTGCATGAGCAGTTACAAAAATAAGCACATGATGTGATAAGTTTTAATTATCTGACACGTGACATCGATGATTTGTGTATACTGTCCTTGCGGGTTTGTGTGCTGCTCTGTGTGTGTGTGAGTGCGTGTGTGGGTGAGCCCCTTACCCCATTCTGCAAGTCCATCTTCAGCCGTCGTTTCTTCTTCTTCAAAAAGGTCGATGTGAAGTCCCTGGGAATACAAGTAGATTGCAATTTTTTAGAAGGAGAAAAACAACCCTCTTCCCTCTACCAACACACACACACACATACTCAGATGTACACACAAATACACACATTCACGCACAAATGCACTCACACACAATGAGTTAAGAGAATAGACAAAGAAGCTGAAACATAAAATAGTGAAATGTGGTAATTGAATGATTCTGGTTCCTACAAAGCTGAAGGTACACAGAGCAATCAGTATACGAGTACCCTTTGTTGTGCTCGTTTATTAGTAGTAGGCAGTATAACTGTTTTGCCAAAATACTTAACTGGTAATCATCTTCTCATACCTTGTGTGTGTCTGGCTTTACTTTCTTTGTACGATTTGTTATTTTCTGCACACAAAAAAAAAAAAAAAAAATCCCATATTATTAGTAAACATTGATTCACTTTTAAAATTACTTGCTTTTTCGAAAAGAAAGAAAGAAAAAAGAAAATACCACACACTTTAAAGCAGATACATTTTCAAAATCTTGATATCAAATTATTACCTTAGTTACAATCTTGTTAAAGAAAAACAGAAAGCGTGGACGGATGGCGAGTGTTGTGTGTGTGTGGGGGGGGTGTGTTCGTGAGTGTGAACGTGGTTGTATCTCCTAAGTGCTGGCACCCTGAATATAATTAAACTTCAAAAGAAGTAGCAACAGTGAAAGACTCTGTTTCGTGTTTCTGACGGCGGAAGCTTCAGATGTAAACTTTTATTCAAGAGTGTTACTGCAAGGTGTGAGTTGCTGATTATATTTCTACATTCTTCATTCATTTTTAATTCGTGTTTTTGTTTGTGTTTTAATCTAGTGTGCATGGCTGTCAGTAACAACGTTCTCACAATTCAAATTGAAACCAGCTCACTCCTTCCTTTCTAATACAAAGCGCCAAGAAAGAGTGTGCAAAACTAAAAAAATTCTCACCTTGTCCCGTTTAATCTTCGTCGTTCTGTACCAGGATACAAAGTAATCCTGGATACAAACACGAAATAATGATATTAATATAGTTGCATATATATAATAGAGGTATCAATAGCTCTACACCTATCGAAAATAGATGTTTCTGTTCAAAGATAAAACAAAAAGATAAGAAAACGATTGTGTGTGCTTTTAAGTGCGCGTGCGTGTACATGTGTGTGCATTTCCCTGAGTTTGTGTGTGTGTGTGTGTGTGTGTATCCCTGTGGCGTTTGAAGCAATAGTTGTTATTCTTTTCTTCACTGAAAACACTATTGTATCCATAATTGATAGTTTTCTTGTTTTCCTACCAAGAAAAAAGCATTTAATCTTTTTTGCAATGATTTTTACGTGTTGATATAATTATTTATAGTGCGTCTCACCTCCAAATCTGTAATCTCTTTTTTGAGTTTTTCTTCTTGCTGAAACAAAAATACAAATATTAGACAGGCAGATGCTTTAAGGCTAATCGTAGATAAGTCGTTGATGATGATGATGACGACGACGACGACGACGACGATGGTGATTATTAGAAATTAGATGTTTACAAGCTGAAGCAGTCCGTGCAATATATTCACGCACACATGAATAGAAATATATAAATATACACACAGAGGTATATTTACACAAGTACATATCAATATACTACATAATAAAAATATACATACCTTCACACAGACCATGTATATTTATGTAACGTACATGGTCAACAGATACCTTAGACAATCATAAACACTAACATAACAACTCACCTGTTGCTGCTTTTGTTGCTTTTCCCGCTCCATCACCTCTATGACTGTTGCGTAAAGCTGTTAACAAATAAATTTTGTGTTTCAAAAGTTGTATTCAATGTAGCACATCCCTCGTGAATGATTGATTACAAAGACATGACTAGCTGTGAAGTTTTAAACTTTGTATTCGCTTTCACGCTCATAACCATCATGAAGATGTCCATAATTGTAGATTATAGGAGTTCTAATAGCAGCCACATTTCTGGAAACGGCGATGCTAATTTAAATAAAGATCATCTACGATCGTTCGAAAGGTATCTAAGCAAAGTATATATTTGGAGATATCTTTACCTATAATGACATTGATGTCGCAATGTTAAAAAATAGTGAGCATACACAAACATTCCTACAATAAATATATATGTAAACTATGTGACATACTATGTACAAAGTCAAAACGAGATAAATAACAGATAAACATATTGAAATATCAACTCACCTTTGGGGTTTTCTGCTGCTTCACAACTTCTTTGACTTTCTGTGTTAACTATCAAGAAACATATTTTGCATTATTGTTTTGTTTGAAATGCAAAGAAGGGAAGTTGCATGAAGACTGAAAGCTGAATAAGTTAATCTACGGACAACCATAACAATACAACTTTATTATAACTGAAACATGTTATGGTTCTTGATCACAAAAGAACAGAGGGACATTTTCCGGCCCAGAATTTGCATGAGGTCACAAGGATGACTGATCTTTATATCATTCTTTTTTCGTAGGACCCCAAAGTGGAAATAAATATTAATTAATTCCACATGATCTGTCTACGCAACAATATTAACATGGACACACAAAAACCGCAAAGGTTAAACATTACATGCAGTCAGAAATTTTTCTTATTTCATTGAAACAAAGATATTCACAGCAAGAAATTAAAACGGAGAACAGTTTACAGAATAAGATTTGGTCTGGAACAGGAAAGTGATAAAAAAAAAAAAGAGTATTGACAAGGGGAACAACCAGAGAAAGTGCTGGCCCTGTGACAAAATAAGTCTCCAAGGATCTGTATTCAAAATGCAGTTCAACGAGAGGCTCACCTGGCTTTTATTGTCATTGTCTTTGATGAACTTTCCAAATTTATTCTGTGAGTTTAAAAAATCTCGATGTAATTTATTTCTGAAAATGACAATCTTGCACAAAAGTTTACCATGAACATTCAAAATGTTAAATGATAAAAGGATTTAAATGAAAAATCTTGTATATGAAACATTTTGGTAAAATGTGACAAACTTTCTGCTATTTAAGCTACATTGAAGTTAAACTATTTCAAATAAACAAACATCAAGCAAACCATATAGATACGAGGTCAACTTCAGAGAATGGGAAGTAAAATGAAGTTAGACTTACCAACTTTCTTTTCCTTGCATTACTAAATACTTTAATATAGTCTGACTTACCAAGTTTCTTTTCCTTGTATCGTTAAACAGTACCCCAATGAAATGTTGCTGAAGACAAAATGGAATGTACAGCTAGTTGTAAGTAATGACAATTAGTAGATGTAGCACAGTCAATTTTGTGTGAATTTTACTTAAACATCACCATCATTAACGAACTACCATTTTTGTATTGAAAAATGTCCGTTCATTATGAATTGATCAATTTGTTGGTACAATCAGATACTTTGATGATGTTTCCTGTCAGTACATTGTCCAGTATCCAATATCTCGTACTTAACCCTTTTGAAAGGGGGTGTGTCGGTGGGGAGGGAGGTAGTAATTCATGGATCTGTTTTTTTTAAACCACTAAATAGCATGAACTTTGCTCAATACAATGTAAAACAATGTAATAATAAGTTGACTAAGGTGAACTAGGAACATAGTGACATCTATTGTGACATGTATACATACCTGAATGGATGCGTCCATCAGATCGGTTTGATGTGACTTCTTCTGCAGCCACAGTTGAAAATAATGTGAAGCACGTTTCTGCACGGGCAAAACAAAAACGACTTGATCATACAACATTGTTTATTTCTTTAGAAAATGTGCAGTTCATGGTATACGTAGCAAATAAGTAAACACCACCAACACCACGACAGTGCCTGTAACATCTGAATCAGTATGCCATCTGAACTAGCTCATGGAAGACTAGAATTCTGTCCAAATACAACAAGTAGCAGTATGAACCGAGAGCAAGTAACGACTTTATAACCACCGCTTCAGATGTTTTCAGATAAATATCATGTGTTCTCTCAATAAAAGGAGTTGAACGATGGCATGTGAATCATACCAGGTCTTCAGAGTCTTGATCTTGACCGTCTGCAGGGTGGGTCGCTACCTAGAACAAAATCAACCACAGGGTAGACACCTGTTCAAACGAAATTTTGTTTCCAATAAATAGGCATGGTGTTTATAAAAAGCACAGTGTTTACACGACACTAGCTCATAAAATCTTTGCAAAATCCCGCAAGCCTTCAAACACCTTCAGCCTTGTAATCATAGAATATAGTTCCACTTTTGTAGACCTCTTGTGTGTAACCATATTACATACATAATCAAAGAAACAACAACTCACAGAAATAAGCCACAAATATCGACTCACCTGCGGCTTTTCTTGCACGTTCACAACTTTATAAACTCCATTCTCTATGTCCTGTTCTTGTTTCCCTTTCATAACTTCTCTTATTCTCGCAACTGCCAGCTAACCAAAAAGAAATGCGCACTACTGAAGCTATTTTCATTTTGTGTGAATATAGTTTAAGCATAAAAGTTTTAGTGAATAAAGCACGCCTGCTACTTGAGTTAGTATAAACCTCAACCCGCACTGTCTTAAAAGACAAATCCTCCAAAACAAAGGTCAAGCTCTCCTAGTTATTTTAAAAAAGAAACAAGATCATCAGAGAACAGGACGAGGTATATTATATGATGTCACAAGGGTAAATAATTTGCTTTCTCTTTTAAGTCCACACTTTAGGAGTATAGAGGCTACTTCATCTACTTGAGCTGCCTGTAAAAAGGATATTATAGAATCTGAGATAATAATAAGAATATACAGTCCCAACTCATTTCCTCCATCGTCAAGCTCAAAAGATGGGCAAGGGTGGCAATAAAAAGAGGGTATGTGATCCACAAAGTTGGACAATAGGCAGAGATGGTGAGATGAGGTGTTGAGACTATGGTCAACAACTGTGATTCTAGCCTAGTATATGTAGATACAAGGTTTTGTTACTACAGCTACAACGTCAGCCTCGACTACTACAGCTGCAGAAGCAATAATAATAACATCAACTACTTTCGCTACGCATAAATGTGTGAATCGTGATTTCACACTTGCACTGTACATCTTTTTTTGAGGGACTGCCTGATATTGCTGATGCTTCCTCTGCAATCTAAAAGATAGAAAATGTCTGTCTTAAACATCACACAGATAAAATATCACTTACATTAATGGTGTTATCAATACTAATGTCAACAATAACAAACTTTTAAGCTTCGTCATTATCATTTCACTTTTATTCTTACTTCACTTTCTCTAATTATCAATAATATGTGAACAGAAGTCTTTCTTCATCAGCTGCTTTTATGGACTATAATGCATCTTAAACCATTTATATTAAATACTTAGAGTTGTGTATGTGTGCGTGTGTGTGTGTGTGTATCAGTGTCACACCTTCTCTTCTCTGAAGTTGTAGATGTCACCAAGCAAAACGTCAAACATGTCGATGATATCTTGCATGAATGGAACCTGGTTGAAATAAATTTTTCAATACCAGTAAGTTAATGGACAGCATAAGGACATTGGTATAATAAGACACACACACGTCCGCACGTACGCACGCACATACACACCGATAAAGAGAGAGTGCTAATAAGATCAGGATTAATAACATCATATCAAACACTAGCAATTAAACTAGTCGAAATAAAAGTGATGCTGATACTAAGCTCTGAAATACTCTACCTCTTTGGGTACTTTCTCAGTAACTCCGGTTGACTTCATTGCGCCAAACACACTCTGGAAAAAAAGAAAGAAAACACAGACTTAAAACATATACATTTTCCTATTTAAATCAGTTTCTTCAAACAAAAAAGTGTTTATGTCTGTGAGTGTGCTGGCATATGCACATGTGTGCACACAATTTAGCTGTTCAGTGACACCATAATGATGGAGTTAAATTACAAAAAGGAGGATTGTGAGTAAATATCAGTTTTCAACAAAAACTGAAGTAAAATCTCTGAAAAGACTACTTGCCTTTCTAAACAGCTTTCGCAGATGATATTCTGTCAAGAATGCCTTGATCGACACCCCGTTATCCAGAAGAAAGTCGACAAACTCGGTGTTCTCGTCTACAGAGCTTTTAGCATTAACTTGTTTAATTGTTTTTGCCTTCTTTCTCTGCCATCCTGATTTCAAAATATTAGTTTTTCAAAGTTAAATAGTAAATATTGATGTACATCAATGAATGCTCTCTATACTTATGAAATAGGAAACATTTAAGGTTGTGGATCCTTTAGATGAGAAGGCGAGTAGAGCATGATAATATTGCTGATTCTGTGAAGGATTTGATTTTTCTTAACTACATCATGAATGAATGAAAAGGATGAAGATCAGCTTGTATGATCAACATTTTAGTTCAAACCACCACCATTACTAAATTCTTGATAAATTATCTATAATTGTTACATTCTTACATTTAACACTCTAGATTGAAGGAATTGAAAGGACAGGATTGAAAGTCTCCTTCGGCCCTCCCATTAAAATAATTGTAAACTGTTTATGACAGCTAGGTTGGTGTAAAATACTTTACCTCGAAAAAGGACCGATCCAAAATTTCTTCTTGCGCAAGACTATAAATAGGCCATGATATTGCCAAACTTTCTCTTTCGTTGTTGCCTGGAACATTTTTTTTATTGAATACTGTGTTAGTGTCCTTCTCTTTAATAACACAAAGGTTAAGCTGCTAAATTAGCTTCTTTCATTTAAAAATTTATGTAGCGGTAGTTTCATATTTTGAAAAGTGTGAAATAGACGCAAAGAAACAGAAAAGAAAGACGGATGGACATTTAGCCTTCATAAGATACAGAAAGAATGACTCGCTTACAGACAGACAGCCCAGCATACGAATAATTACATGGATGATTAAACGGAGTGAATGACGAAGAGACAGAGAAGAGGTTATTTCCCATGTATAAGGAACTGCTTATTTCGACCTTTCCAGTTGACATAGGCATAACACAATGATCATGGAAATGCCTTATTTTCTGAACTGAAAAATTATTCACCTTTTAATTTAAGAGCTTTGCTAAGCTATTTTATATCTTCTAGTTAAAGCAATGGGCGCTGTGCAAGAAAATGTAATAATTTTTGCTGGTAATAGTAAAATTATGTTCGATCCCTTATTTTAAACTTAACATTTATTCCATAAACACACCACAAAAATCTCGGCGATTATTTTTTCTTGAAAGAGCGTATTATTTTGTTAATATTATTAATATTATTATTAATATTATTATTACCTCTTTCTGAGAAGAGTGCTTTCAGAATTGTATTGTACAAATGGTCGTAGTTGGCGACGTCCCCTCGGTAGTTCACAAACATTTATGAGAGAAGACTTGCCCTCGGTGAAATATTTCATAATTTCGATGCAGTCTGACTCGTATTTCTTGGCTTCCTCTTTAGATGGAACTTTATGTTCAATGTCTGTCCCCGTCTTTGAAGCCTGATTACCACTGTGTAAAAGCATTTAAATTATAGTAAACATATAAAATGAGAGTATTATTTCTATTGAGCAGTTTGTTACATTGATATTATATTAACATAATAAGAAATGATTACAAAGATTACAATTTCAGCTTATTGTATTTGTACTTTGATGAAAGCTATGAACTAAAACAAAGAAATAAAACACACAAAAAATTAAAGTTAAAAAAAAAAACCAAAAAAGCAAAAAAACGAAAATTGTATGGAAACAGTGACATATGTTCTTTTGACGGGTTATACTACATACCGTCTTCCTTGATCAGATGGCTCGCCTTTTCTACTTTCTTTAGTGGTTTTCATTTTCGAAGACAGACAATCCACCAGTCCGCCAAAGCCCTGGTTACAGAAAGTAAGTGAATAAAATATTTTAAAAAATGAGTTTGGAGTCAGAGAACGTGAGACCTTCTGGCCAGCCATGAGCATTCGTCACATACTTTTCTGTTAAGTGATGGACCACGATAGAAAGATAAAGCGCGCGTGATCGTAATTGTAATCACAAGAGAACTGCAATGATGCAGGACGAGTGACACGCTAGCTAACCCTAAAAAATCAACGTTCATTAAATCTCTTTGCATAGATATGTTGTCCTGAGCTCACTATGTTGTTATGAACTAACACACACATACACACCTGAATGACTATCACAGGGATTTGCAGAGAGGCAGCCTTTTTCACAGCTGGCACCATTTCGGGATCCTCACCCACCAGCAAAAGCACCATCTTCGCTTTCAACACATCTGAGGATACGAGAAAACATATACATCAAATTCAAAGCCTGTCATTAATTCAGGCTATACCACCCTTCCTTCCACATAAACAAAAACTAATTAATCACTTTTAATACAACGAGAATGACAGATTTCACATGACTTTGTCTCATCACCGGTCTCTGGAGCAATCCAGTGAATACCTACATGCGAGAACAAGATGGACACAGTTTCTGGGTGAGGTAGCGAGAAAGACAGCGTGAAGTGTAAATCTAATGCCGTCTTGCCTGTGTGTGCTCGTGGGATGTTTATGCCATATTAAATGTTGACATGGCCCCTAAAGGCTTTTATTTTGTGGAGTGGAAGATGCCAGGGTGAGAGTAAGGGTATTATGCGTGATGCGAAAAGGTATATGGCAAATTCTGGCTAAGGATCTCCCTAAAATTTCATAAGGCTTAGATTGCTGATTTTTTTAGCTTGCAACAGAATTAATATTTTAAAATATAAAGCAAAGAAACGAGAAGTCAGTCGGTACTAACCCGCTATTTTGTACTGCATTCCAAGGCGGAAGCTTACACTGTTTATGTCCTCGACTTCGCCGTTCACCTCAAGAATCGCATCCTCGTCACCTAGCTAAAACAACATAACACCTGCCTTCATGAATTCCTAGTTCCTTTGTAATATAAGTGTTGTGTGATAACATGCGCGAGAGTGAAAGCATATATTCTAGTCTCATTATCGCGCGGTGTAGGGGTAGAGGTGAGTGGTGTGTGTAGTTTGATGGTGTGTGTGCGCGTGTTTGTGTGTGTGTGTGTGGCGATGTGTCTGTGTGCGATGGAAGAGGAGTGCATGTGAATGAATATCGGTATCAATGATAATAACTTTATAAGGTGTTTTGATGCCTACTTCAAGGTGTCCGCTTAAAAGCGCGTTTGGTCCACTATAAGTATTGCGGAAACAAGCTCTACAAATAAACCGTATTTTTATTAATCGTGTTTGTGTGAAAAGGAGTGTTTCAGTGTTAGAGAGGGCACATTAAGGAATTGCGCAAACTGCAGGACGAAAGTCTCCGTATATTTACCTGTAAGATACCTTTGGGGACCATTCTGATGGCAGTCACTTGTTCTGTGTCCAGAAGCCCGAAGTCCTGCAAAGACTCTTTCACACATTTCATCATTTCATCGCTGCATTCGCCTTCCGCAAAAATCAAAGCATCTGGAACATAATTAGAAATTGGCAATGACCTCAATAACATTAAAAACCTTTTGTATTTACTCTACCTCCCTCTCTCTCGCACGCGCACACACACAGACACACACTCCCCCTCCCTATACCATGTTGTCTTCCCTTTTTCGGAAGAGTTGTGAGTTGAATTTTTTTTTAACGCCGACCCAGCAACTAATGTTGCATCACTGCAAAGTATGTTAATCCCAAACACAAAAGAGAAGGTTAAGAAAATGAGCACAGACAGATTTATTTATTAATGACTACCTAACATTCACGTAAATACCTTCCCATATTTACCTGTATTTAGCGCAGATATAATCAAATTTCGTTTGAATGCCTTGTGGCGAGGATGCGAGACGAACTGAGAACCTCCTCCAACAACGGAGATGACAAGCTTGGTGTTTCCTAGTCTCAAATCCTTTTTCATGCTCTCTATTGTGAGGCGCTTTAGAATTGACAGACAAACGTGCAAATGTACTGGACAATTAGAAATTTTATTTATAATTAAAGCAGTGATGAAATTACTACGCCACTCTACAGTCCAGCCAGTCAGCCATGCTAACCTGTACACATTCACATCTAGAGTATGGCAGGCATGGTTTTTAATTGCTCGAACTAAACAAATATATGGAATTATGTTCATTCTCATGGCATACTTTCTCATTAACTCATCATACGACAGGAGGGATTTAGAGTTATTGTAAAATTGTAATAACAGTATAAACTGCAAGACGCTTTATGGAGTTTTCTGTAAATTTGTTAGTTTCAAGGAAGTTTGATTTATGGCGTTAGAATCAACGACTGTTTTAAACAGGTCCAGTTGGTCTTACCATAATAGTCCTGCTTGAACTTTCGGGTTTCTCTTTCTTTTTGTCGTCTGACTTCTTTCTTCCTGCGACAACGAGCTTCAGAGTCAGCGTCTCTTGCTGCAGCTTCCTTTATAAAGACAATATGTCAGTGAAATTTTACAACTCATCCACTGCTTCTGCAAGTGCACATTTTGTGTTTCTTAAATACGTTAACAATAATATTATATACTCTCTCTTTCTCTCCCCTCTCTCTCTCTTACCCCTCACCCTGTCTTTCAGCTCGGCACCAGAATTCCACAGATCGGCATGTGTTAAGCACATTAGTTCAGTAACGGTAAGACTCATTAACAATGAAAAGCATTTCAGCGATGTTTAGTACTTTTGAAATTCTGCCAAGCATGCCGATACATTTCTAAATCCTCTGTCTGTCGCTTTCTCTCTCTCTCTCACGGACGTACGCGTTATTCCTGATTCTTACCCATCATTGCATACTCCACTAAAATATTAAAATATTGCTTTATCGAGTTTGAACTAAGCATTCGTACATCTGTCTACATCTTTCCTGTTGTTCATGCTTTCTTGCATGTACTCCGGCATCAGCAGTGTACGTGCGTTTGTGCGTGGATGCTTTTTATGCTCGTGCAATATAACTACGTACAAGACGTTGAAAAAAAAGAAGAGTTCTTACGTCATAACCCCAGCTAGGATGGTTTTCTGTCGAGCCAGTTTGTCCTCCTGCGCAGGTGAGGCTGCAGGTGCATGCACAGCTGCACGCGACAGAACATTCCTGGGTGCTGGCGTTGCGGGCTGGGAGTTCACCCGATTCTAGGAAAAGTAAATAATTCGGGGTTCTTTATTGCAAAAATACGTCTGCATTTCCCAGTGGTAATCTGGGTTATTGTCATGTTTTGCACTCTTACAAAGTTTGATAACAACGAGGGGTAACTGGGTGCAAAGTTTGATAACTCTCTCTCTCTCTCTCTCTCTCTTTCTCCCCCGCCGTTCCCCATGAATGGTTTTCCTGGAAGGAAGTCGGTCTCTCCGCACTCTGACTCACAGCTATGGGCTCGCTGTGTTTATTCGAACAAACTGACACAGGAGTAAATAATTCAGATGTTCACTGTTACCAAGATTACCCAGACAGAGACAAACAAACACAAATAAATACAGAGCAGCACTGTTTAAACTCACCTTTTTTTCTGGCTTCGCAGATTTAGACCTTTTATCCATTTTTCACCATCCGTTCTAATTTAAAAGAAAACAGATTTCAAGTGGTTAAAAATAGATCACTCTTTATTTCGTGCTTCATCTCACCATCCCTTCCTCGATCTCTCCTCCTTTTATGTTCACAGGTGTGTTAGTATGTGCTTCAGTAGACGCTTCAAATGTGAAGAGCGTGCTTGTGTCGAGTGATTAAGTCCTTTCCACCCAAAATAAACACTCAAGTGAACAGTATTGTTTCCTGTTCTGATTTTAACAGAAGTAAATAAAGTGAAATATCACCTACCTTATTCCTGCAATCCGAAATAGCTTCTGAATTCAGACATGAGGTTGTTTGCTGTAGCGAGGACTGTCGAGTGTCATACCTACCCGCAGTCCTACTCTGAATTCCGCCAGCGTGGCGCTAGGTGACGGTGTGTTATGTCTTGTCCTTTCAGCGGGTACTGTTCCCCTAACCCTCCTACAAGAGCGTGTCCCCCGGTGCAGCCTAGCTTTTCTTTCATGCGTCTTTGAAACTGCAGGCACTCGAACAATTTCATTCCTGTAAAAAAGACTTCTGCAGGGACAAAAAGTGGACTTTTTATGCCACCAACATATTTTTTTCGATTGTACAGCTGTATTTTGATCTAAGAAACCTAATAACTAATACATGATAGTAGATGATTGCAAAGCACACTTTGTAAATGACATCTATTCCGTCACAGTACTGGCGGTCTTGTTTCTTGTTTCTCTTGTTTCCTATCCACTCATCACATTTCAGACCACTCTTGTGAAACATGGGGACACAAAAGGAACCACTGCTGCAAGTTTTGCATGTTGTTTTCTGTTTTTCAGGATAAAATCGTTAACATGTACACTCATCTCCTATTTCAACAAAGCATGGATCTTGTTTTGGTGTATGTTACACTATTTTATAATGTTTCCTTTGTGGTACGAGTTGTCATGTCGAAATGTGTGTACAGGACTATTTGTGCGTCTTATAATAGATATGTCTTTTGCCGTTTGTAACCTAGGTAACACATGTACAGCGTCTGTAGCTTTGTTGAGATTCATAATTTCTTTTTTGTTTCCTTTTCATCTTCTCCTTTCTTGCACCAGTTTGGAAGACATTATATTCAGTGAACATGAATTCTCTTCAGAGCGATGTGATATACCGTCTGACTGCGATCGAGTTAAAGTTGAGAGGTTGTGTTAGCGTGTGCTGGTTGAAAACTAGTGACCTGTGACGACAGTTGGCAAACACACCACACAAACGCCGGGTGACGTCTGAATGTGTTAACACAATTTCCAATCACGGTATTTCACTGAGGCATAGGTAGGTTATAGCCTAAATGGCAGTCATCGGTGACACAGCTTACTCATTATAAGTGCTGACAATCCTAGCGTTCTGATCGAGTGAATAAGAGCCATTGGCAGGGGCCTTAGTCTCGGCTCCGCACTTCTCCCGCGATTCAATGTGCATACAAACACGAGCCTTTCTGTAAAACTGTCACGTGGCCAAGCAGAATGTTTGCTCAACGATCGAGTGCGATTTCGCAAGAACTTGATCTTTGTGCCACAATTAAGCCTCGATCAGCCCTTCCATATACTTCCGTCCGCACATGTGTCTGAAGATGGAAAAAAATGGGACAAAGAAACACGATAAGAATCCTTTTCAACAATAGGAAGCCTAAACGTATGAGAATGGTGTGTGTGAGTGTACATAGAAGAACATATATATTTCATTCCAATCCTTTTGTCAGCGTACGCACATCGGTAACACCTTTTGTATTTTAAGGAATTATATTACTCGAACAGAGGGCCCTTTAATTAGGTTTGAAAAAGAGCTATGATCATATACCATCCGTGGCGGTCGTTAAAAAGTAGAACATAATTACAGTTATTTGAAGCGACACACCGAGTGCTGTAGGAATTTAAGACAGATCACATCGAAGGCATTATATATTCATGTATACAGGAATGGGAGAAGAAATGTACACGCCTTATACCTCAAAATAAAGTACGTGGTTGTATGTGTTTAAGTGGGTGAACGACAGTCCATGTGTGTGTAATCGTTTGCTCTAAACTTTGGGAGTCTGGAAGAGATGCAGCAGCTGACTATACATATAAGCTTCTCCAAAGGCGCCGGAAATGCATGTCCTCTTTGTTCTGTTTGCCTGCCTCTGTCAGTCTCAATGTTAGAGTCCCCGACGCTCTTCTGCCATGGTAGTCACCAGGTCGTATGGTGAATGTAAGCACGCGTGCACCGTTCTACCAGGGACATAAAAGATATACGTGAGTAGGTGTGTGTGCGCTACACATAAATCAAACTTCTTACTTGGTTCTATTCTGATTCTCAAGTATTCTCAAATTACTCTTCTTCTCAATAACGTCTTAATCTGTAGACATCTTTTCACCATGCAGACGAAAACTTCCGTTTAAGACACCAGGCTCTCGCTTTATATTATATTATTTACATAATGCGGTTATTTAACGACTGCAATAGTCCTTTTACTTTATCTTGCTGATCTCTGCTGACCTAGATTACTTCAAAAGGCAGACTACTGACTAGATCACTGAGAGAGATGGCGACAGAAACTGAATGGAGAAGACGATGGAAATCAGATCTAGTCTCGTGTCCATGGCAGAGCGTTGAAGTCGATGGTAATAACTACTTAATCAAAGTTAAATTTTCCGAGGAGTCATATGAAGCTCTTATTACAGATCTAATGTCTTTTTGGCACGAGGCTTTGGACGGACCATCGCTGAAGCAGCGAATTGAGGTATTGCATCGCTTCAATAAAATAATATCTTACTATTGCATAAATTGTTGTCTGAACGTGTTCTTCCTTGTAAACACACTGGGAATCTCCTTCATTTTCTTTACAGTAATATGTTTTCACATTTTAGAAGGATAAAATAGAATGTATAGCATTTGTTATTTTTCAATAGGAGAAATAGTGCTTTGAAAAATATGTAATTTGATTAAAACTGTTGGTAAGAAAAAGATCCAGCACCTTACGATATTTTAACTGTCAAATGTAGGAACCTGCACGTATTCATTTTAACTTTTTTTTCAGAAACTGAACCCAAGAATTGAAGCTCCAGTTACAAAAATATTGGATCAAATTGAGCTCTCCCTTGCCAAGCCTACCAAAGAAACTGTGCTCTCTGTATCTTTCAAAAATAATAAAGAGACCCAAGAAAAGACATCATCTTGAAGATCACATCATCCTTGGCAGGAATGCCATTTTCTTGGCATTTTTATGGACAAATGTGTGACAACAAAGTGGTAAAAATAATCTTTTGATACTGAGAATACTTTTGAGTATATTTACTATTATGACCATGCTTCTACTTTTGAGTAAGCATGTACCTTATGAGAGAATTTTGCAGATAACAATGCCATGAACTGATTTCAACTCACATCAACTTGTTTAAAAGTTTTCATGAATGATGTTTCACCTTAGTAGTAATAATAATAAATAGTAATAAGAAATATTTTTTCAGTTTTTTTTATTGGAAGCAACAAAAATAGCATGTTCAGGTTTTCATTCAATTCTGCCCTAAGCATTATGTGTGGATACTCAAAATATTCCATCATAAATTATTGATGCTTGGACAAAAATTAGGAATAAATTTACGTGTCAAAAATATAAATTTTTATGTTAAAACCCATTCATGAACTCTTGATGGGTGGGGGTAGGGAAGGGTACTAAGTGACAGACAGAAGTCCTAACTATGATGGCCCATCATCACTAAATGGTCATGTTGTAACATCCTAATGAAATTTCTATCTGCTTGGTAATTGTGTGGATACTAGTAAATATCAAAATGGTAAAAGGGTTCCACACCCCTGATCTAGAAGAGTGTAATATTGATTTTATAAAGGTGTCACATTCACAGTTTTTGTTTTAGGCACGAGATCATCTGACATTTCCACTTATTGCGATGGTAGCAGAACTTCTCAGGAGACAGAAAGAACTAGAAGTTTTGTTAATAGCAAAGGACAAGGAAATCAATGACTACAAATCCCAGGGGGCACGGACTTCAAGAAGTAAGCTATTTTATCATCATCATCATCATCATCATCATCATCATCATCATCAGCTTTATTAGAACTGATTAAATGATGAAACTCAAACTGTATGCCCACTCATTTAACTGTCCACATTTTTGCATGTACACACATACACAAATAAAGTGACCATGGTGACAATATTTCATTCTATTATAATATACATCCTCACAGATTGGTTTGCCCACCTGACTTTTTGAAATATAGCATTTGTTGCTGGCCATAACAGCTAGTTCTGATTCTAAAAGAATGACTTTTGGGAGTGTTTGTTGGGACAGTGGCTAAGGTGAATGTCACCATGATAGCGAGAATTATGTTCATAACTTAGCTCCATCATACCTCTCTTTGAACCTGTTTACAGAGCTGTCATTGGATTTTTTCCCCTGAGTACTCTTATTTCCTCCACTCTATGTGTGTGTGTGAGAGACTGAATGAGTAGCGTGTGCTTGTGCAACATCATATATGTAAGTGCACTGAGCCCATCTTTGTTGGTGGGTTAAAGTGGTATATAGATAAACATACATTTATCATTGCTATTTTAATGCAGTTTCTCTCTGGTGAAATGTGATCTTGATATAAGAACAGGACGTCATCTTCACAACATTTGCTCTGTCATTTATTAATTTACTTACCATGTGTTCTTAGTAAAGCATCAAGATCTTGCTCATACGGCAGGGTTATGGGGCTACATTATTATTATTGCTTAAAGCTTGAGCTTTCTTTCATAGGCAGAAGGTGCATGGGGAAGACAAGAACAAGCACTGAAAACATGTGAAGGGTTGATTCCTTAGACTTACATTTTTTTCCCAAGGAATGTCTGCCTTAACCTTTACTACAATCCACTTCCAGCACAAGACAGTCTGTGTTGTGTTGTCTCTCGAAGTACTAATCTGCACTTTCAATGACAATTTTAAAGGATTATGTTATGTAAATCCAAGTCTACTTATTTGTCTGGGTTTTTTTTTTTCATTATTTCATATTCTGTTTATTTTTTGCTCATATGCCAAATATGGTTTATTCTCTACACTTGAATTCACACTGTAAAAAGTAGGCATACTTTGGTGCTACTTATCATGATTAATTTACTTTGTAGAATCAAAGTAATTTTTGGTTGCATGAGTTTAGTCTGTGCTTTAGAAATAAAATGACTTTATTTGCTTGTATCATTACTTTTATACCATCATTAATGTATTTCCTTTTCTATCATAAAATAAAACAAATTTAATTAGTGCAAATTATTTTTTTCCTTAAAAACAAACAGATTCATAATAAGTCTTATTTTCCATATCTTGTTGTATTACAGAACACATTGAGACATCACTATTTGATATGATTGGCTTCAAAAACAACATGGCTACATCTGAGGTATGTGGAGATTAGGAAAGGGAGTTGTATAATACATTCTGAATATGTAAGGCATTTGCTTTGTCTGACTTCTACAAGGTACTTATAAAAGCTTTGGATATTTTATGAAAATGCCATTTAAAGCATTGTGGAAGTTTTGTATTTTTAACCTGTGAGTTGAACTGACCCAATTATAAATAATGTTCATAAGAAAACTGCGGTTTTTAACGAGTTTTCTTTTCCACTCTTTATATTTCAGGGCTTTGAAAAACAGGTGAAAAAGTTAGAGAAGGCATTATTTGATCAAGAGGGCCAAGAGCTTTACCGACAAATTGTAATGAAACATGCATGGTTGAGGCACAAAGATGATGACAGTGAGTTCACCTCTCAATGATTTAGTATCCCTTACCAAAGAAAGGATAGAAATTCCTTGTTAAAATACAGATTGCTTCAGAGAGTCAAGACTGTTTATTTGTTTTTCTCAGATGACAAGAGCTATTACTAATGTTGGTGCTGGGAATACTTTAATTATATACATTATAAAAGAAGCAAGCTCAATGGACTATAAAATTGAATACCAAAAAAATACAAAAAAAAAACCCTGAAGATTTTTTTTCCAGCAGATTTTATTTTTTAAAGGAAAACATAGATAATGCATTTGTTCATCTTATATATAACATGTGTACCTATATATATGTTTTTGCAGATAGCCTGAGGAATACAGTTTTGGATGATGAGAGCCTTACTACTATCTTTGGAGCTGTATCCAGTGAACCATCTTGGTCCAATCGCCTTCCTCCATCAATGATGCAGCCAAAACCATCGGTTTCCCCAACTGTCACCCCCTCAGACAGTGCAGCCAAGGTAAATCATCTTTCTAAAAATGAATTTGCTCTAGGAAATGTTAGCTTTAAACTATTTAAGGTTATGTTTCCTTTATGCAGTAAGAATGTGTTGACTCACAATTCCATTAAATCTGGATAAAAAAGAAATACATAGAGAAAAGATCTTAAGTGCAAAGCGACAGTTTTAAAAGAGAAGATTGGAACGACTGACGAATTAGAAAGACAATAATACCAGAGAGTGTTTTATCGAGTTAAAAACTTTGATTGATGTGTTCTCTTTATTCACTTGTCCTGAATGTTGCACTATGGGCAATTAGGCGCTAAGAGCATGCTTCTTAGGAGTGAGTATGCGCTTTACAAATTTTGCATTTATTATTATTAGAAGTGTGTGCCATTGCAGGGTCAGCAAGTAGAACATGTGTGCATAATTATGTCAGTGTACATGTAATATGGTGTAGAGAATTATATTTATATTTGTGTAATTGTTGATTTTTCTGTGTCTACTTGTGTGTTTACATTACACTCTTATATACTTTTTTGCTGGTTGGCTCATGAGACATTTTTGATGTTTTGCCAATTGGATTTTTTGTAAACATGGTGAGTTTGGCCAGGGAACAATGCCATTTAAAACCAGGGTTATTTTCATAACCATGGTGATAACAGCAAATCGAAAAAAACTGTCCATTTCCCTTTCAGGACACTGAGCAAATGAGACGAGAGGCTTTAGAGAGAAGGCTTCAAGAGGAAATGATGAAGAGACAAGAGAAGACAAAAAAGAAAAAGAAGCTAGCGTTTTGACACATTTTTTGTGAAGATGACAGATGTATATTTTTATGGGCCTGTATAAAGTAGTTTAATTTTAAAATCTGCTTTGAGAAGTAAAATTATATTCTTTAAGTCGATTGTATTTAACAGATGGAGAAATCATTCTAAAAAATAATTAACAGATAAACTTGTGGCAGCATATTTATGTGTTGTAAATTTTTAAAAAAATATTTAGATAGGGGTTATAGGAAATCATGTATGGCTCTAAATATTGGAGCATATATTTCGAACGATGAATTCTCTTAATGTTTGAATTATTGTAATAGCAGATTTAGAAGTATTACCCTGTGTGTGCCCAGTGATCTCTAAAATTTTACATTTTGTCATATGTGATAAATAATTTAGACATACGTTTTAATGATTTTTCACATTATCTGCATTTTTTTCTGTTTCATTGACATTTTAAGATATCATATAGTTTATTTGCATACATGTGATTTGTTTTTTGTGGAATTTTTGTGTTTGCATGCTTCTGGGAGTGCATATATGAGTTTAGAGAAGTGAATTGATGTTTAATTTTTATTTTTCCCTAATTATTGGGCGAAGCTGATTGCAGTATACTATTTCCCCAAATCCAGGTACATATGTTTCTACTATCGAGATAGACGTCTACAAAAATCGTCATGGACAGAAAGAGGCCTAAATGCTGATGGTGCCTGATTAACACGTTTCTAGCCCTGTGTCTAGCTGAGACATTTACATCAAAGTATCCACCCACTATCTTGACGTCTACGTTGTTGACCTCTTTGCATCGAGAACAAATTTTTGCATAGTTCTTACAGCATAGAGGGATTAGCATTCAACCCTGTATATAATTTCTTTTTCTCAAGTGTTTAAGCTGAAATAGTTCTAGAGATCGTAAATTGAGTTATGAGAAACACAAGGAGGTTTTATATGATTTAACTTTCAGCAGATTTGAAAAACACTGCAAAAGTTAGTACAACGGATTGACATGCGGCAATCCGTTCTGCCGCGCGCTTTCCTAATCACTTCCCGTCGTGTCAGAATCAGCGAGAGGTCTTGAGTCCTTTCCAAAGTTTTTGACTAACTGTAACTTCACGGCCGTCCAGACGAACAGAGCGATGAGATCAGGGACGACCACTACCAAAGTAACCGTCACGAGCACTGCCACAGCCGTCAGCCCCAGGAACTGTGCTGACCTTCGGTTATCGCTGGCGCTCTTCAGGCGACGACGTTCGGCTGACGTCTGTTCTTTGAGGGTCAGTTCCTCCACGATTTCCCATGCTTTCATCATGTACTTTATTCTGACCTGCTCGCAAACACATCTGGGAGGGCTGGAAGGTGTTGAAGTTGTTTCCTGCATGCTAGTATCTGTTACAAAAGTAACAGACACTCTTGTAGAGGTAGACGTACTTTTACTGATGTCGGACCCTTCACCGGAAGTTGATGTTTCAGCAGAGATGTGATAATTGGTTTTTGCCGTTTTCCAAAGAGTCGTGTTCACATTTGTCGTCGTCAGTTCCAGTGATGTTTCCGTCGTTGTCAGGTCCTGTGATGTTTTTGTCGTCGTCAGTTCAGTGATGTTTCTGTCGTTGTCAGGTCCTGTGATGTTTTTGTCGTCGTCAGGTCTAGTGATGTTTTTGTCGTCGTCAGGTCTAGTGATGTTTTTGTCGTTGTCAGGTCCAGTGATGTTTCTGTCGTTGTCAGGTCCAGTGATGTTTCTGTCGTTGTCAGGTCCTGTGATGTTTTTGTCGTCGTCAGGTCCAGTGATGTTTTTGTCGTCGTCAGTTCCAGTGATGTTTCCGTCGTTGTCAGGTCCTGTGATGTTTTTGTCGTCGTCAGTTCCAGTGATGTTTCCGTCGTTGTCAGGTCCTGTGATGTTTTTGTCGTCGTCAGTTCCAGTGATGTTTCCGTCGTTGTCAGGTCCAGTGATGTTTTTGTCGTCGTCAGGTCCAATGATGTTTCTGTCGTCGTCAGGTCCAGTGATGTTCTAGGCCCTTTCATCGTAGACTCAGTCGTATCAGGCGTTCTGCTGGTAGTCAAATGATCCGATGAGATGGGAATATTTGCCGTCGTCACACTCTGTGTTGTAGGTGTTGGTATCGCCGCTGACGTTGTCACATCTGGTTTTGTTGAAGTGGATGTTTCATTATACGTGCAATCTGCAAATAATTATAAGACAAAATATGTGTTAAGCTTACTTGGATAGACGTCCTTAAAAAAATATTTGTCAGCAACCCAAGTCTGCGCAGAGTAGGCATTCTAACACGATAAACATTTTATAGGTTGAAAACAATGAAAACCGGCTGTGAAAATGCATGGAGTATTATTATCGCATATTATTATCGCATAATAAAATCTTTATGACACATAATAGGTAATTAAAAGTCAGTTTTCTGGCTGTCATCGGAAAGTCTTTGCACGCGAAACAGCTTTGGTATACTACCACAGTGCAATTTCAAAATAACATCGAAAAAAATTAATTTCAAAAAGAGCATAGAATCATTTTAAAATTTGATTCAGTGTTTCATGATGTTCAAAAAGCTTTTTAAAGGCGATGTAGTAACGTTTCTTTTAATTTGCTAACATTTTTATTCTAAACTAATTTTCCTCTTTGTGTAATCTTACTGTGGATACACCAGTAGCAATATTGTCTTTGGGACGCTTGTGGTTATGCATAGTAGGTTAACCTCACAGGTAGCTTAAAACCTTGGGTCCAAAAAGGTAACTAATATAGAAAATATTTGTTACTGATTTTCCAGTCGCCGCCTGTTAATCCAGAATACATGCTGATCCACACGTGTCGAACGGCTAGCGAGGCCCCGGATGTTGTCGCCATGAGGGTGTTCTTGTCGACTACGCCTCCGAGCCCTATCCTGACCCCTGGCGATCCCCATGCGATCCAGACTTTTTGAAAATTTGTACATGAAAGTGTCGCGCCTGTAAAACTTCTGTCAACAATTTTAAATAACAATGATTATAGCAGTTGTATAACGACTATATTTCCGTGATGACGACGATTAGGATGATGACGGTAAATCCTGATAAAACGAAGGTAATAATGATGCAAAAATCAGGATCAAGAGAAAAAAAAAAACCGATGATGTTACAGAGAACGAATGATCGCTACGGCAATAATGGTGATAACTTGAGGTAGTAACTGTGACGATGACAAAAGTGATGATCATGTAAAAAAATGTTTTTTGTTTCGAACACGGTGGAATTCAATGTTCCGGTCAAACATAATTATTTAACCTTTTTCTTGAAGACGTCTTTTTTGTATAAGACGACGACGATGATGATGATGATGATGATGATGATGATGATGATGATGATGATGAAAAGTTCTACTCACGCGATCCGGCAGCCTTGTTGCAGGTTCGTATAGCACAGAAGGTGTTGTTGCCGGCACCAAAAACCAACTCGAACATGTCCTTACTTGAGGTCAAGGCTGTTGCTGATGGCCAGGTGGCATCCTTACACGCCTTTACTTCCGCAGTGAGACTAGTGCTTACGTTCACCGAAGGTAGTGATACTTCCTGATAGAATATATCGCAGGAAGAGAGGCTTCATAACTGCACGTGTCTGGAACAATCCACGGAAGGCTGACATTGGTGTGTGTTTTTAAAGTAAAAAGTACCCGTAGGCCTGTTTATCCTCGGAGATGGATGAAAATTGTGTTCATGAAAAAGAGCTACCATTACAAATGCTTTGGCCCTCGGAGGCAATGTAGATATCTTGCTTGAGTGATTTGCGAAATAAACCATACCAAAGTCAAAACTTGAACATTAACGATATTAAATTTACCAAGGTCAGAGTAAAGAGGTTGTCGTAAAATTAACTTTGCTCCGGGCTAAGGATCAGATATAATTTTGCTTATCTATCATTTTTATCGAGGTCGTGCGTTGCGCTCCATACGACACCAGAGTCAATCTCAGACCTCTTGTCTCTCTTGTCTCTTCATCTGCTTTCTCAGTGGCGGCCTGATCAGACTTCTCTTTTGATATGCCATTAGTTTGCCTCTGTAAATACTTTCTCAGAAATCAGGGGTAAATTATTTATTTCTTATCGAACGCTGTATTTGACTTTGGTGCGTTATCAGAATGCCATCATGTCGATGTTTTTGTGTAGATGTTCATGCATTTATGGTTTATTTGCAAAGGAAAAACGGAATGTTGAGGAGAGGAGATGTCTGATAATTTGTTGGACGTGTTTCGTATGTGATTGGGTGGGTGTTTATGAGTGCATTTTTATGTTTATGACTGTGTTTATGTGTTTGGCTTTTGTTATTTTTGAGAGTGGACAAATGACAAATATTTGTTTAAAAGGCACAAGAATAATCAAAGTTATGATTTTTTTTTTATCTATCCCTCGATGTAAAGAAACACTGCTTAGCCATAAAACAAAGACATTAAAGATGTAAAATTATAATACTATATACACAAAGATCCGAGTTGTTGACAGGGATTTTTGACTAGGAAATAACATATGGTCCGGGTACTTTTTGTTTGTTAGTAATGAGTGTTTATGTTGGGTGGAAGATCAAAGGTTTTAATATAGATATTTTAGAAGTCCTGCTTTGAACCAGTATAGAAATGATTCAGTTGTTGGAGGTGTGAAGGAAGGCTGTTCCATAGAACGCTACCTGAATATTTCATGCTTGTCTTGAATAATAAGGTTCTTGGTATTGGAGTTTTGAATTTGAGGGACCATCATTATTTTTGTATAAAATAATGTACAGACTCTATTGTTGTGTCCTCGGCAAATATAGTACATGATGTCTTTATGTTATGTCCTATAGGTGAATCATTTTTGTGCCTATATTCGCTAAGGAAGAAGACCTTTGTTTATGAGGTTATAAGCTTGCCTTTTCTGTAACAAATTGAATGCGTACAGCCACAAGCTTCGTATATTCTTATTTGCGAAAACGGCTTACTTATTGGAAACCACTTGTCGAGAAGGTAAGCCAGTTCATGGCGCTTTTGTACTACTTGACAGAATAGTAATTTGCAATTGTGCCATAAGTATAGAGAAAATTTGCATTGCTGCAATATGTATGTTTCAAATTAATTGTAAAGTGCACGCAGTTAAACGGACAAAATGTAAGCTACTTATATGATTAGCTTTTAAACTAAAGGGAAACAATTTAATGGGATAAAACAGCACAAAGAAAAAATAAAATAAAACATCGAACGAACTCTTTACAAAAAGAAAAAAGTACGACCAAAAGAAAGCACAAAGTTAAGAAAATAAAAATAAAGAAAGGCTGAGTGAAAGTTATTTCAGTCTTCATACAACAACAACAACAACAACAACAGCAACAACAACAAAAATCATCTGGTAGTCGAGGGCAACACCGCCATCTTATCGATAGTAAATGTATTAATAGCAGAATAGATGACAAAAATTACAGAAAAAATTAAGGCTTCAAAATATGTGAAAACGAAGTCGTCGACCAAACGATGATGACGCCCATATCGTTTTACTCACCTGCCTGAACCGTTGCCAGATGACACATCAAGAGAACTAGCCGTAGAAGTGTTTCCATACCCGAGTGCACCCGCTGTTCCTGTGCGCGTCTGTCAAGCGAAATGTTGATTAATGTCTGGAGAAGGAAATCAGTAAGCACACATTGATGTTTGCGCTTTCAAAACAGTATAATTATTCCCAGAGCTTCTTCTATCTGAAACATTGACTTTATCTTCGGACCTGGATGATCTTTTGTGTTTCGGTGTCTCTCATCTGTTTCTGTAGTCTTGGTGGCTGAATGGTGCTTGGTTTGTTTGCAGGCTTGCAGGCCGCTTGATGTAATACATTGTATATTATATTACAGACATAAATATTATAACAGAAATATAAATAAAATAGCACATTTGACCTGCTTCTCAATCCTTATCTGTAGTGTACTATGCTAGAAATCTGCAGGTTAATGTAAAGTATATAAGGTGAAAACACTTCTGGTACTACTTACATGAAGATAAAAGATGAATGTTGTTACCTTTGCTCGTTATGTTTTTTTAGTGTCTCGAGTCAATACTGCTTCAGTCGAAGACACAGTCCTCTATATTCAAGATGACATTTAAATCTCTGCAAAACATTCTGAAGGCTAGCGGCGACATCAGGTAGATATCGCAACAACACACGACGACAGCATCTGAATTCTCAACTTAAATCAACTTTCCTCTTATACGCGTGGTTACCTGTCGTGCTCAGCGCATGCGCAAAGCAAGATATTTAGCGACAAACGTCGATTGTCTACTGTGTGTGCGTGTCCGCGCATTCTAGAAACTTCCCAGAACTTGCTTACTTCAGTTGTCCGAGCACATACAGAAAACAGTTAATGATTTTTTCTCAAACGGACTTCTATGCTATACCAAGATTCTAAATTTACCTAAAACGCAGCAAATTCTACTCACCACAGACAGGATTTTATTTTCCACACAAGCACAAATTAACAGCGTATTTACCTGACAGTAAACATTATTATTCAGGGCTTCTGCTTACGCAAAAAATTGCATACAGTAAGCATTAAAAGTTCGGAGGACCCCTTCAATTTTGGGTGAAGAACAGATACAAAATTGGGTAAGTGTAGTGTCTGACATCGTAGCCCAATCTATTGTGGTCGTCTGCTACAAGGTGAGAGTTACTTCCCTTGCACTGAGTTTTTTTACCTTACCGGTAAGAGTTCCATCATGGACAGCATGGTTAAAATCATCGTCTCAGAATCGGAAAGAAAGAGAGCTGTCTTCATTTGTCCTTGATACATAACTCTTAATATGCCAGTCAGTAGAGACTGTAGTTAATGATCAGTCTGGAGAAAACTTTATAAAAAAAAAAAAAAAAGTATTTACGATCTCCATGAATAACATATCATGTATGGAAGCTCTTTCAGTCGGCGTGCATGCGTGTTTGAGTGTGGGAGAAAGAAAAAAAATGAGACTGCAGGCAAGTGAAATTTTTAATATTCCTAATTCCAACAGATTATTTGCATTTATCCTCAAAGCACACAGTCACAGCATTTCAAACAAACAAATCAAGCGTAATTTTTATTTGTACAATCTGCACTTAAAAACAAGTAAACGTGAAATGTTTGCATGCATAAGGCAACAAATTCATTGTTCAGAAACAGCGGATAAGAGAAGGGAAGTGTGGAGTACCAAAACCAAACAAGAATCCAGAGACAAGGAGGATAACAGCTAAGTGAGGTGCGGCTGCCGTTAAAGTAAAGACATGCTGGGGAAGAAGGCGACTATGTGGTGGGGAATGTAGTTTGCTGAAACGGCGAGAAAATTTGTGAACACTGTGATTTAATGTGTGAGAAGCAAATATTGCAACATCTGTGCTATTTAAACCTTTTCTCTAGAGTGTAAATCAGTAAACACGTTTATTGCATAGAGGTTACATTATTACAAAATGTTACCTACCTGTCCTTTCTTTTATGTTACTAGGTAACGAAATAGCAAATGATAATAATGCTGATGTAAACAGCATCTTAGGCAAACACAGCTTGTACTAAATGTTTTGTGTACCAGTCAATTATCATTTGTTGTGCATGCTCCACTTACATTTCTCGATCATTTGCATAGAAAGTTTGGACTGTGGTCCACAAGACATGGCTGTATGTTTCTTTTACCTTCAAAGCCCGACAGCTTTAAATTATATTGTTCATCTTTTGCTACCCACAGTCTGCATTGCATTGATCTGTATCACATTTGTTGTTGAAAAGACAAAACAACTTTAGAAAAGGCGGTATATGTACATAGATTATAGATAATTTATGTGCAAGACTGGAATGCAAGAGGCAAGTGGTCTCCCCATCCCACTTATAATTCTCAAATAGTGTGCATTTTGTAATAAACGAAATAGTTGATGATTTGGAATGCAAACTTAGAAATAAGTAAATATGATTTGAGATGAATATGAGAAAGATTGATGAAAAGTTTCAAAAGCTTTCAATAAATTAAATGATGAAAAACTTGAATGAATCGCTATACAAACTCCAGATTAAACCAAAATATTAAAGGCTGTGATAGTCGTTTCATTGGGAGTCAAAAGTCATTCAAAGGGGGTTCGTTTCTTCATATAATCAAATCTTTTCCTCCTGTTCATGTTCAAACGCTTACTTCCAGACTTTTTTAACTGAAAAATCTGGATTCAAAAACTGTACTACAATTAACACAAAAGCCAAATGCATGTACCCTGAACATTACCATCCTTGTAAACCGATCACTTCTACCACCACCAGCACAATAATGTAGTTTGCTGTATTAATTTTATTTTGTACGATGTTATTATGCTTTGAAGGGTAGAAATATAAACAACTGTTTTTTTTTTTTTTTTTTTCTCTTGTATAGAGAGACTGTCTATATCAACATTAATACCGTGATTTATAATTCCAATTAGCAATGACTTCATCATCCCAGTTTTTGTATTTTAGTAGTTACAAGATCAAGAGATTTATTTCAAATTAACCATTTCTGCTTCTCGTTATCAAGATCACCGGTCCTTGGGAGGGAGAAATATGGGCGAAGGTGGATGTTCGGTAACAGGTACTCATTGAGTGAATTCCGAGAAACAGGCATGAAAAATGTATGTTTGTGTTGAATCTTATTAAAGCAAACACAAATCATACTGCTAGTACTAATTTTTAACATCAGAAAATAAAAACATAGCATCATATGATCACTGGAAGAATGTACCAGCATAAAACTACTACTGACCACAGGATAATGTGATTACTGATAGAATTCTTTAAATTTTATATTTGCAGTTAGTGTCACTTTCTATTAGTCTGCTAATAACACATGAATCGTGATTTTAAATATGAAACAGGATCGAAGGTGAGGTTCGAAGTAGTTCTCTGCTCTAACAATTTCAACTGGTGGGAAATATGTTCTTTTTGTATTTGTGTTTTTAATTCTTATTTTATATGTATTCCTAAGGAATGATTTAATGATGTCACGATTCAAACGGCTCGCTCCTTCTGTAATGAGATAGTACAACTATATTTATAAATGTTACACTTTTTTTTTAGAAAGATGAGGTCGTTATTTCTTGCTTTTTATCTTACATCACAGCTGCATAAGCCCCATTTCTAACTTTACCCGTCTACCATACTCTATGGAAGCTGTGGAAATAAAGAAGTTAACTATTCTAGATGCAATTGTGGAGGCCTGGCTCAAAAAGCACATACTGGAGGGAGGGTTTCTCTGTTTTCATCAGTGGATCAAATTATAATGACATGACTTGTAAGGCCACTGGATTTATCTTCAGTAGTGTTGTCATGAAAATAGAAATTCATTATTCATTAAGTCAGATTTCAAGGATACAAAGAAATAGTTGAGTTCCAAACTAGATTTTAAGACATGCCTGATTTGATTTCCAGCAAAAGCATAAAAGTCAGTCTCAGTAAGCAAATACTGTACAACAAAGCCTTCACTGACAGCTTGAGGAACAAAGGGAGAGGAAAAAGGAGAGGAATTTTCACAAACAAAATACTGGCCTAAAGATGCTTTTAATGTTCTTGATGATCGATGTGGCAGTCTGTATTCCTGTACTGTTGGAAGCCGGACACAATTTTTACAACCCACAACACGATTGTTTGGCGAAGGCGAGATCAGGAAAAGCCCTTGCAGCACACCACCGCTGACGTCATCAGCAAAAACAAAATGGCGCGCGCCACGGAGGACGCCATGTCAGTCAATGATGTCGACGCATTGCACAGGTCGCCTTCACAGAAGCACACGTGACCATCACTGCTTCCGGATTCGCGCATGCACACGGTGAAGATGCGCATGTTCAGCTGCATCTGGCTGGAGCACGTGCGCACTGTCTGCATGGCGCCTGCAATATGATGAATGCAGATTGTATTGTTTATCTCCGGTAAAGTTTATCAGCTGATAATAAACTGCTCGAGTTAAATGTTGACTGTGTTTCTATCTTTGTGTTTGTTTTTTTTTAAATTGCGACTTAATTTAGATGTTTTGCACACTCAGCAAAATTCGATTTCAAGAGGAGGAGGAAAAGGAAGAGAGGGGGACAGGAAGAAAAAGTAAATAATTAAGAGGAGAAAAGAGAAGAATAGGCGGGAAAAGAGGAAAGGAAGAAGACGAAAAGGAGAAAATTAAAATAGAAAGACGAGTAAGATGGCTAAGAGTAGAAAGAGACAGAAGAAGAAATGGAGAAGAAGAAAACAATACTAAAAAGAAGGAAACGATAGGTACGATAAAGAAAGAAGGATTAAGGAGAAGAAAGAGGAGGGTAAAGGAAGACGTACGAAGGAGAAATAAAAACGAGGAAGCAGGAGAAATAAAGAGGAAGACCAGACCACCCACCGATCCTCTAATCAAATCTAATATTTTGAAATGCATAGTTTTAAGCACTTCCGATATTTGCTTTTTAACGAAAGGTTGCTCTTGCGATGAAAATACAAACAATCCAGTGCCTTTGTTCCCTTCTGTACGCAAACAATCAAATGACATTGTCGTGGTGACCCATAAACACAAAGCTTGTTTGTGTGTGAGACTCGGAGGCAGGCTGACTTACCGGAGTCGAGTCGTACTACCCACTTGGCACAGAAGTCCTGACAGCTCACCACTGTTAGTTCAGGATGCGTGTGGTTGAATGGATCGCCGCAGTAATGGTCCTCTAGGTTGGAGGAGGTCTTACAGTTGTAACAATTAAACGTGTTGGCTGGAAACAGAAATAAATACCATCTGCATGATGTTGACAGAGAAAATAGAGAAAAATGCAATGCGGGTAGTTTTACTATAACAAAAACCGCTTAATTTATTTTATTTAAACCATGTGTCAGCAAGCCTTATGTGCATTGCAAAAGATTAATTTATGAATTTCACTCATCGACTGATAGGTTTAAATTCGCCTCACCGATTTCGAGAAATATCTCATGGTACACCTAAAATCACTGACTCGGCATAATAGAAACTTAAAATAAAACTATTAAAATAAATGTAATACTTGCGTACATCTCACTTCTTTAGATACAAATCAAAATATGTACATTAAGCATATCTTTGCGCAATTAATCTGTGTGGCAGCTGTACATCCCTTAGGTTGACACATAACTTGCCTTTTGTTTGTAATCATTCCCAGACTCATTTTATGTTTACCTTATTTAATGCTCTCACCCAGATCACCCAGAATAAAAGAGTGTTTCTTTATCACAAGAACAAGATTGTAGATAATTAGTAACCAAAGATGGCAAACAGTTTCGATTTCTATATTGTCTTAACAAGTACATCATTAATTATTAAGTGCGTAACGGCTGATAGGTCCAAGAGAAAACAGTGAATCTCATTAAAGAATATAAATCTACCCCTACTGCTAGTACTGCAACGTTTCTCCTTTTTCTACATCACTTTGGTTATGTTATTGAGGTTCACATTTTGGTTACATTATTGTGATTCACACTTTTGATTATATTATTGTGGTTCATGTGATGGCTAGGGTGAGATTTGCTCTTGGTGCTGCTTACTGTCCCTCCGATTCACCGAGGCTTCTTCCCTGGTTATCAACTGGCGACGTCTACAGTGATGACCAGCATTTTGTGCTCTTGGGGACCAGAAAAAAAAAGAAAAAAAAATTGATGTGGAAATCTCTACCTGTCGGAATGCCCCCGACATCAAAAGCAGCAATCCACTCCTCTTCGTGTGAAATCAGCCAGCATGAAAAAAAACAAACAAACCAACCGCGAGGCCTGTGACGCATGACGCAGGAAAAAACAATCATCAAACGAGCCCCAGTAGTCACAGCAACAAGAGGCGTTTACCAGCAAGTGTGGGATGCGTTTACAACGAGATTCCAGCCAATCCGACAAGATGGATGGATGAAGCGAGCCCCGGATGCTCTACTCACGTCAACATAAACAACTACAACTCGACGTTTGCACACCGGTGTCAGCAGGCGGATAAAAAGACCAGAGCCTTGATAAAAACCCAAGACCTCCCTATTGGAAACAGCCCTCGGTCTTGATAAAACCTTCCGTCCTCGCTATTGGAAACTGCCCAGGTGTTGGATCACCCGATGTTCCAGAATGAAACCACATTTTGTTCACAGAAAACGCGACATCGATTGTGGCGCAGAAAAAAAAAAATGTTAGCAGAAGCAATGAACTGAGCTCACTCAAGTGAAAACTTTTATGGAGATTTTTCAGAGAGAATCATGGCTCCGACAACATCATGTGGAATTTATGACCCTAAAGCCAGTATCGTGGAGAGGTGACTTATTTTCACGCCAAGAAGCGAGAGAGCGGAAACTCCTTGACCTCTTTCTCAGGTCACATGTAAATAAAAAGACGCTACAATATCAGAAACCTGAAGATTCGTCAAGACAAACAAAACTGGGAAATACAAAAGTCCTGCAAACTGAACTAGATAAAGGCTTTGTCAACACGAGAATTCAAGTTTTTGTTTTCAGAAGAGCGCCGGCAGGCTAAACTGGATCGTTTAAAATCGACCTGACAACGGAGTTGCTAGTTTTTCCTGACCACACTCAGCAATTAAGGATTGTCAAGTAATTAATATGTGCTTGCACGAACATTGTTGGCATTTATCCTTCGCCATGTTTGCTGACGAATTGACCAAAGGGACTGTTCCCAACGCTTGTGCTCTTGGGTGTAATTTGTAGGGACGTGGATCCTAGAGATACGACATCATTTTGAGTTGTGGTTACTGTTTGTCTTTGTTTAGCACACAAACAGAATTTTTATAAAGTCAATGTAACCAAATATCCTGCATCATAGAAGACGTAGCATTTCTTTTTAGTGTGTGTGTGTGAGAGAGATTCTGCTGGCTCAGACTCCGTATCCCAGACATGGCAGGGAGAAACAATTTCAGGTCCAGAACAAGAGCAAGTCTTTGAAGTTGCTAAAACCCAGGTCTCACTGATTACAATTGACAATCCCGTGGTTGTAAGTTAATGCTGTCTAATGTATTTATCATGTTGCTCAACTATCACTCAATGAGTTTAAAAAAGAGTTAAAGGGTCGACACAAACCAGTCATGTCGACATGACCGGAGAAAATGCATCAGCACTATTTTTTATCGCGGTACAACAAATAAAAGCGTAGCCTTTTGAATTTTGGTTATGAATATTGTTTATAATAATAACACTGTACTGTTTAATCAATCCTTTATAACATCATGTGGATAATGTAGATATTTTCATTTAAAACGTTATTAGACATATAGATATAGAAGTACGCATGCACGAGCATCATTGAATAGTTCCTTGAATTGTTCTGAATTCATAAAGTACGCAAACATTGTTTCTACATCTACCTTGACGAGTGTGCAATAGAAGACCATCAGCATTTGTCGCAGAATTTGTTGTTGAGGAATGGTCTAGCAATGATGCTTTCGATACATTTCTATGGTATGTTAAAACTTTAACATTCTGTCGCCATTCGTTGTTTATTTAACTTATGTCACCACTGGACTCCGGAATCATGTGCAGGGCTTTAAAAGGTCGATGTAAATCTGAGGGGACTGTTTCCATAACAGGAGCAGTGTTGACTGGAGATAATACCAGCAAAGATAACACGCATCTTTCGTTTTAATAGTAGCATTACCAGATGTATTCTCTCTTGATATAGTTGACAATATCTTGCAGATTATATTATTATACACTACACATACTATTGCGCCAGCAGTAGCTATATCTATAATATAACATACTATAAACAACCTGTCTGAAAGCCACCCACCAAGCCATCTGATCTTCGAGAAAAAGTTGAATGACGTCGGGACACAAAAGCTAGTCCAGAGTGGCAAAGAGAAGTTATCTTGGATGGAAGAACTCTGGGACAGTTGCACAGTTCGGCAAGTGTGAACATCAATAGGAGCTGAATGATTTCCCTTCAAGGTATTTCACACATTTGTTCCACCACGTTCGCTCGACAAGCACGCACAGAAACAGCGGGTGTATCCGGGTATGGGAACACTTGTACGGGTAGCTCTCTTGATCTGCCACCTCACCGTGGCTCACACAGGTGAGTAAAGTGGTGGTTGTGTAATTCAGAAGTTAACGAATTTTGTATCTAAAAATCTAGTGCTTTACTATTTTCAGTATTATTTTGCGCAGAAGCCCATATATTTAGTGATATCATTAAAGTGGCATCGACTTTTTAGGTGAAACATTTTTGTTTTGGATTAAGGCAATTCTTTCCTGTGTTTTTTTTCTTTTTTTTTTTTTGTGTGTGTGTCTTACTCAATTTTTTTTCATTTCTCCAAAGCTTGCTCAATGTTGTATTTCATTTAAATTTTTTTTTTGTTTTCTTACTCCCATTGTGTTGTCATTTTAGTTTAAAAATAAACATCAAAACTATGGAGGACATGTTTTCACTTAGTTTTCTTAATTTGTTTTTGATTCTAACCATATTCTGGAGAGACAATCGGCATAACAGACTGCTATAGGGACGCCATTGTTTGCAGAAAGCAAATTCTCTTGAAATTTTTGGAGCTTAGGTGTTGCTTGTTTATTTGTTTACGCTTTACGATTGGTTTGAAACAGACACTAAGCAGCAGCGGAAGTTTCTCTGTATGTACAGCACCACTGTCAATGTCCATTCTCTCGAGTAGTACAGTCATGTACATTCAACTACCCAAACTTCAGGACCAGTGGTCACTGGCAAGCATGTAGTTTTGTTCACATCATAAATGCTAACACGTGTGTGTTTGCTTAATCGACAGATGAAAAACAAATTTAAGTAGCAGCGGCGGCTAACAAGAGTAAATAGATCATTGACAGATAAACCATCACGAACTGTATTGGATTTCAGTTTGTTTTATTTGAAAAACTTGAGTTAGCTTAATCGTTCTCTCATTAATTTCTTATTGAGTAGTGTTACATCCTTTTTGTATATGTTCTTCATGTTTGCATATTAAATAAGATTTAAATGAATATTTTTCGGGTTTGTTTTTTTTTTTTTTTTTTTTTTTTTTTTTTTTTTTGATTGGCATTGCCCAGGCTTCTCTATCTTTTTAGCGGTCCATCTTTGCTTTGAATAAACATGTTTACTTTTATAGTGCTATTATATACTTTTAATCCCAAATTTGTAATAGAGAATTGAAAAGTATAAAACTTAGGTCCTTAGTAAAGTCCATTTTCCGACAACCGCTTTATTCTGACGTTAGTAAATTGATGTCCTAAAATCAATATTTATTCAAACAAATCGTTTTTGCTGAGGAATTGTTTTCTTAGCCAGTTAGTAAGACATTTGCATTGTTTCGATTCTTCTAGAAACGTGCAGCTATGAAGTTTCTCTTCCTGCGATATATTCATATCAGGAAGTACCACTGCCTTCAGTGAATGTAAGCAACAGCCTCGTTCTGGAAGTGAAGGCGTGTATGGATGCTCACCTGGCCATCAGCAATAGTCTTGACCTCAGTAAGGACATGTTTGAGTTCGTGTTTGGAGCAGGGTCTAACACGATCTGTTCTATACGAAGCTGCAGACAATTCTGCCAGATTACGTGAGTAGAATTCATTCAGGCAACAGAAAAATGCGGGAAAGAGGGAATGAAGGAGGGAGTAACAACCGCAAAACTTGAAGAATGGAAAAAAAAAGATAAGTAGGGGAGATCACGAGATCAAAGGGCTTGTTCGAGTAAAGTCGCGTTTAAAGAAAGTTTTAACCGTTTCACTATTTTCACTATTTTCGGAATAAAAGTAATTATTTGCTGCATCTCATTTTACCCATTGTCTTCTATTTCCCTACCTGTAAGTTATCACCAGCATGGGTGCAGTGATCACAACCGTTGTGGTAAACAAAAGAATGTTATTGATGTTATTTAAAATCTGTTGTAGAAAAACGTTTGACAGGACTCTGTCATGTAATGAGTTTCGGAAAGTCTGGATCGCATGGGGACCGCCAGGGGTCAGGCTAGGGGTCGGAGGTAAGGCAGACAACAACACCCTCCTGACAACAACATGCGGGGCCTCTCTAACTGTTCACCACGTCTGGATCAGCATGTACGAAACGACAAGCGGCGACTGGAGAGTTGGTAAGGAACATTTTCACAATGAATCGTCTCTATGGACCCCAGGTATCGGGCTTCCTTTGCATACCTCTAGTCCAGAGATCGGTAATAGACATAGACTAAACGCAAAACGCAGGCAAAAGAGTATCTCCTGACCTCAGGGGTTTGCACTTGCTACGATTACAGCATCTCTCCTACCAGCATTGCTCTTGGTCCATGACGATTCCCAAACTATTATTTTATATGTCCATTATGCAAAGATGACAATAATTTTACAATAGAAACATATTACAATACATCAGGAGGATCGACCCTATCGTTTACATTTACCATGCATTATAATTAAGAAAATAATTAAAATAAATAATTAAAAATAGTTCTGAACACGTCTGACTCGTAATATTTTTACTGTTCATTTGAAATTGTACTGTGGTACTATCACAAAACTGCGTGGAATGACTTGCCTTTAATTATCTATTGTGTGTCAGGCAAAAATGTATTATAATAACTCTGCATTCTTCACCCTCATGTATATTTTAGAATTCAGTTTTCGACCTATGAAACGTTGAGGCCGATGGGAGTGCCACTTTGTACAGACTTGGGTCGCTTGCAGAGATTTTGAGGACGTTCGTCCAATTAAGCTTAATGCAAATTTAGTCTTCTGCTCATTTGCAGATTGCACGTACAATGAAACATCCGCTTCAACAAAATCAGATCTGGCAAAGTCAACGGCGACACCAACACCTACAGCACAAAATACGACTCAGTCTAGTATGCAGGAAACAACAACTTCAGCAGCTTCCAGCCCTTCGCCCAATACTTCCAGATATTTCTGCGAGCAGGTCAGACAATCGTCCATCGAGATGACAGCAGAGAAAATCGTGAAGGAGCTGAGGCTCAAAGAACAGACGTCAGCCAGACGTCGTCAGCTGGAGACCACCAGCGACCACAGAGCATCAGCACAGTTGATGGGGCTGACAGCTGTGGCAGTGCTCGTGACAGTTGCTTTGGCAGTCATCATCCCTGATCTCATCGCCCTGTTCGTCTGGACGACCGTGAAGTTACAAATGGTCAAGAAACAAGGACTCAAGACCTCTCGCCTCTCACCGGAAGTGAGTAAGTAGTGTTTCAAGTGGCGTGAGGTCATCAGCGTATCGCATCGTCAAACCGTTATACTCGTAGTTGTGTCTTCGTAACAGAACTCTCTTCTGGGATTAGTAGTGCAGACTGCAAATGTAGAATCGCTTACTACAAGCAATTTACTCAAAGCACGATATGGAAGATTTCAGTCCGTAATGTATGATCTCTAGAACAATATTTGTCTAGATGAGAATGTTTAAATTCCAAATATACAGCCGTTATGCGATGTGCCTTTTGTTCTCGAAACGTGAACCCTATACATAAAATTGTTTGAAGATAAGGATGATCACCTTTAACGATTTTTTTTTTTTTGTCTAACAGTTCCCACGGAAATCGCTTTATCAGAATTCAGCGTTGTCGCTGGCAGTCATCCAGATTTTCCGAATGCTCATAGATGAAAGAGGAAAAGCCAGCCACTAGACCGGTAAAGAAAATGGAGAGAAATAATAAGAGCGAGCAAACGAGACAATTCCTGATCATTGTTACCGTCGAGATGTTTATCACTGAACAATAATGTCTTTTAACGATGGTCCATGGGAAGCAATCAAATTCCTTTTCAAGGAACAGCAATTTTTATTGTCTCCCTTGCATTCTCCAGCTTGGTGTGTTTGGCTTTAGTTGACTCTATGTACTCTTCCTTTCTCGTGTTTCTTTGTTAACATATATATATATACCTTCAAGTAATTTCACTATATATTTACTCGCACATAGTGTAGTGATGTTTTTATTTACCTTTGATTTTATTGCAACTTCTTCAACAGAATCAACCCTACATTCCAGTATTCAAACTTTCAAAAGCAAAAAAAAATTCAAAATACTTATCGAGTTTAATCAAATATATGGCTGTCGGTTGCTTGCTGGTGTTGCATATTTAGATTTTGCCCTTAAAAGCCCTCTGATGACTGGCAGACGTTTATCTTTATAATGTATGTAGCTTATAATTAGAATCTTATTTGATAATTGCTACCAACTTGTGACATCCGCTTGTAATCACACGGTCTATGTTCGTAAAATTGCATCATTTTCTTCTAATTTTTGATGGAAACTGTTTCGGTTGTAACAGATTTTGTTTTCAATCTCCGTGTCCTCCTGTCTTCTTCCCTCTCCCTATTCTGTTTGTAGATTGCAACAGTCCGCGCATGTTCGGTGGCTATAGAGTCTCCATACACTCGCACTTGATTGCAATGAGAGTGATTAACCAGCAAGAATGGTGCCACAAATGTTGTTCATTCTCCCTCCGGGATTAAGAGATAGATATTGCTGCTTTCTTAGCCCGTGAATCCGTGAATCTGGAATTTTCTTAGGTTTATTTTTAGCTGTGACGACAGACAAAACAGAGCTCTCGGTGTGGAGCACGGAATATCACTGTAGTTAGGGATCACGAAAAAGCAGAAATTCGATATTTATGCCAGTCATAAAACGCACTTAGGCATAACAAACTGCACAGCTCTCTCTCTCTCACACACATGCACACGCGCGCGCACACACACACACATACGGAGTGAGCGGCAGAGAAAAAAGAGCAAGAAAGTGTCAAGAGAGAATGTGTGTAATTAAGAACAAATTAAGAACACAGTACTAAAGGCTTGAAATCCGTACTGGAATTAAATGCATGAAGAGAAAGACAAAGCACAAAAAATATAATAAAAAATAGAGAAAAAAGATGAAGAAACAAAGATGTCGGGAACAACAGAAAAGCAGAGGAAAACTGGAAGTGAGCTGATAAAGAAGACAAGAAAATTACGGATGAACAGATAAAGTGAAATAACCGTGATTTTCGTACGAAGCAAGGGATGCACTGAAAGAGGAGAAATAATTGACAGGCAGCGACTGCAGGACCACTTTGAGTTGTAAGCATACCACATTTACAACTCTGTTAACAACACTGTGCATAAATACTCCATCCCCAGATGTCGGGCCAGCTTGAAATTGCCAGAAATGAAATCCTGCGGTTCTGGGATGTTTTTTCTCAAATGCCACAGTTCAAGTGCGTATTAGCATGAACGTTCCGACGACCATCATCATGGAAACCAGCTTTTTCCTCTTCGTACCAAGCGCATAGACGAAAGCACCAGCGCTGGAAGGACGGAAAGTAAGTGCTGGTAATAGGATAAGTAGTCTTTTCTTTTGACATCACAAGCGTTCTCCTGCTTTTTCCTCGACGAGGGCTAAGCAGAAACACTTGTCTTGAAGGTAGGGAGAAGCTGCTACGACAACAAACGTCGTTTGAACCTCGTATGTAGGCTTGTCCCGGCGACAAGAAGACGTCTTCAACATCGTGGTGCTAAAAATAGAACACCCACAGCATGCGTTAAGCCGAAGTTAAAACCGTATACCACATCTGTCTTGGATTGCGAGACACAAATGTCAAGGAACGACAAGCAACTTTGGAAACAGGGATATAAGGATTTTCTTTCCGTCGTTATTTGTTCTCGTTTTCCTTTTCTCTCTCTCTCTCTCGTCTCTTCAAAGGTCTACAGACGGATCTTAAATCAGGACAAACATCTTCTGTCAGAATTTTGCAATAGATAGTGCAGGTGTAGAAAAGTAAGTGAATGTCCCCAATAAAGCAAAAGATCGTTTGTCAAGGGTTGAGATCTTGTCTCGAGGACGCAGAGTTTCTTTCTTTGCATATGGCAACAGATTGACGGACCGCCATAATGCCTGCTCTCCTCTTTACTTGTCTTTCTTCTTCTTTCTTCTCTTCACTCTCGATCTCCCAAACGACAGAAACATGTCCTCTATGATTTACGCCTGTCGTTATTGAAGTTTTTTTTCTTATGCTCGTGTGTTTCATCTTTCAATAGGGTTAGGTGGGCAAGCAGATAAAGTATGCACACAATCCTCTCCTAATGAAGATTGAAGGGCCTTCCTAAGCAGCTCGAGAGAATGAGGGGATGAATGAGCATAATACCACGGTAACACGTGTTTAAAATATCTTTTACTGTAAACGTAGCTAAGAAAAGCTCTTTTTGATGACTTTATTGTACTCTATGTCTTCCAGTGACTCTTGAATGAGTCATCATGACCCAGCATGCTTTCTGTTTCTGTTCTGTTCAGAGCTGCCTGGGATCTCGAAGGAAAGTGCGTCCTTAGTCCCACACCCAAGTGCATGTTCATACACCTCTGTAATTCATAATGGCAAGCAGCCTCGTGCAAACTGTTGGCTGACCCACCACAATAACTCACGTAATGAAAAAGAATGTGCTCACGGTGCTCGTCAGAAAGCTCTCAGAAAACCAGAACATTGGCACACGAACAACTCTTTTTTTTTGGAACAGTTATAGTGAAAATGTTCATTAAAGGTTTGTAAAAAATACTTCCTCCACTTTAATATAGATTGCTTACATTTATCTTTGTCGTGCATCTGACTCATTTTTAAACAGTTACAGATGTAGACTGATTTAACATTGTTTACTTTTCCTGAAACATACATAATGGAAACCCCGTGTATTCCAGACGAATGAGAAATAAGAAACACTGAACTGCTAAAGAGTTAACCGTGTGGAACGTGCAGATGATGAAGTGGTTAATCGAGTTCCTGCGCATCCTGAACAATTGACTGACAGAGATAATGAGGGTTAAGCCGCATTCCGCAGCCTTGTTTTTGCTTCGTGGTGGCAGGCACAGCTATTCCAACACCAAGGGTCAGACTCATTAAATGTCCATTTTCATGTCGCTAAAGGTTTGGAAAAGTGGGATGGGAGGACAAGCTACTTAACACCCTCGCTCTTTCCGAGGCATCGCCCAGATGTGCACTTGGACATTCCGGAATTCATCGGAAGTCTTGAGGTCCAGCGTGGACGTCTGTTCGGGAGGGACATGGTACAGCTCATCAGGCCTGAGGTACAAAAGAGAGCAATGATTATGTACTTTGTAATCCATTACCTCCGTTGCAGAAACTACCGCCAAAACGAAGAGTTAATGGAAGTTCTGGCTAGAGACGCTATAAATATGTCCACCAGGTCGTCAAGAGTGAAAGAAAAACCAACTGAAAATCTGTTGTAAGCATTAACTGAAAGAAGACAAAGTGAAGCACTGCAGTCTTCAAAAAGCTACCGTTTTATGGGTGTGTGGAAACTGTTAGTAGACCATTTCCTATCTTTCTCGGTGGGATACAAATGTGTAAGACATTGTCTGTACTTCCTCTTGATCTTCTCTCTGTCTTACAAAAACTCACTAATGCGCTTTAGTACCTGACTGACTTCAGTGATTTGTTCTGTAAGAATAAGCCAGTGAGACTTGATGTTTGTTTTATTATTCTGTAGAGTTTGAAAAGTTTGCTTTCTGAAGAATTTTATTTCTTCATAGAAAGACAGAAACAGAATGGTTGCTATCGTGACAAGCTTGTTAAAGAATGAAAAAAGCGCAAATTATTTTAGGGGTGGGGTTTATTTTTTTTTTAACTTCGCTGATACAAAGTACAAGATAAGGTATCTGTATATTTTGTTTAAAAAAACTTGGCTGATACAAAGTACAAGATAAGCTATCTGAATCCAGTTAAAGCTCGCCTCAGTTCTCTGGAGAAAAGCCTACAAACATCACTGATAACAGATAGAAACATTTCGTTCTGAAGTAAGCAACCAGTGAGACAGCTGGACCCATACGTTTATTAGGCGTGTCTGTGGACAATCATTTTTGAGCTTGTAATCGCAGCTTTTATCAAGTAACGTGTCATTCATTTAGATGTCTGGAAGCAACATCTTCTAAGCTCAACCAAGTAACTGAAAAAGAACAAAAAAACTCTAACTTCTTAATAGCACTGCCTGCCCTGCATCTAAACATAATTATTTGTTCCGTTTGTAACATTGTAATGTCTATGGGAGTATGACACACCAAGGACAGTTAGCATTTTAGATGCAAAGAGTAGAATAACGCCCCCACCTCAAAGCCTCTCTACACACTAAGGAATGCAAATTGCCAGCAGGCCGGAGAGGAGGACGGAGGAAACATTAACCAGACGCTGCTCGCGCAGATGGCATCCATCATCCCATGGAGGGTGACACTGTGCCTCGGCGTGTATGTCATTACATAACTTCGTCCTTCTGTTTCTGTAATAGGGGGGAGGGATAAGCTGCTCCAGTGCATGTCTTACCAAGTATAGAGGTTTTTAATTCCTGTCTCTTGTTTTCTTTCGATTTCTTTTGCTCTATTTGGCTTCCCCTCTTTCCATTTTTTGTTTATCTTTTCGCTCATTGATTGCTCTTTTCCTTTCCCACTTATTTCTTTTCTTTATTATAAATCTTTCTTCTGTTATTCCTATTTTTCATTCTAGATTCCCTACCGTTTCCATTCGCTCATGAAACCTTCGATTTTATTTATCTTGCACCTTCCTGTACTTTGTAATTCTTTTCAAGATAACTTACTCCACCCATCCTCCCACATTAACTGCCTTCTCATCTTTATTACTATTTTACAGAGAAACAAATACTAGTAGAATGCCTCCATATATTTTTAAAATAAAAATAGTTCCTCATTTTATGAACAAATCGTTTCTTCTTTCTTCCTTTATTTGCCAGAAGGCCTCCCTTTCCCGCGTCGTTTACTTTTCTTAACTCTTTTTCTGCGATGCATATTTATATATAATACACATCTGTTTCAAGAAAATGTCTCACGCAGAACTCTCGCCACTTAAACAAATCACTAAATCAAATAAATCCGAAGGAAATCCCAGATTCATTGCAGAGAAAACCAATATTAATAAAATTCTGCATCATTCTTTCTGGACGGTCGAGCTAACACTCAAGATCCGATTATTTTCGTTCGCACAACGAAACTCCGTAAACAAAAGAATAAGTGATGGAAGTGCGCACCTGGATGTAATCGTTTCTCAGTCAACCTCCTAGAAACGCTGTTACTTGTACTTCTAGGTCAGAACTTATTTTTTGCGTTCTAGATCTTTCTCGAACGTCCCTATCCAAAGAGGAGAAGAAGTAGAACATGGCCATGGACAAGTCAATGGAGAAAGACGAATAACCTGGAGATTTGTCCGGCCTCCTGATTGAAAAAAAAAAGTCCACTTAAACGTAAAAAAGGAGAACAGCAGCGTTAAGCAAATGAACTCCTCGGAGCATCGTCCTACTTCAGTCAACACAGAAGCAAGCTAACGCTCATCCAAAATGACAACACCTTAGGGAGATCCCAGGGATCTTTCAGAGTTGTTAACGCTGTACGGCGCCTGCTCCTGTCTAGTACTAGCGTTCTCCTCCTGATTCTTAGGTGCACACCTCAAACTCAGGAGCATGCTGACTGCAACTCATCCTCCCCCCACCAAAAAAAAAAAAATCCATCAATAAATCTGAACTGATGGCGATAATGATGATAGATGGTGGACGATAGATGACGATGATGATACTCATGTATAAGGATGGTGGCAGTGGATGGATGACCGAGTGCGATAATGATAAGCTCTCTTAATCATAAAGACATTAATTGGTTAGCCCCTAGACAGTGTTATGTCACTGCTTGTTATCATCTATCATGCAACGCTGCTTGAGTGTGATTTCTTGCAGCCCTGTTCATAAAATACAAATAAAATTACGAATACATTCAGAATCAACAAATAAACAGCATAGAATCAGATATCGTAACTAAATTTAAAATAAACAAAATATATTTGCAAATGTAATAAATATAAGGAAGAAATTCGTGCTTTGAGTCCAGGATCCTTCCCGATGTATCATCATCACTTGCCAGCATCACTGCCAACTCCAGCGCCTTGGGGGCAGATAACCCCTGTTTGCTGAGTCCAGTAGTAACACCTAGTGTCTGCGCACGCAAAGTCAGATACCCTTAATTAAGTGGGGGACTCACCAACCCACCCGTCGATTTCCCCAAGCTAATTCATGCAAATCTGAGTGGTCTCGCGAGTTGTGTGCATGGCAAGTAGTTTCCATTGTCGAGAAAGTACAGAACACGACCATTACTGTTAAGTAAAAAACGAAGAACTGGTCCCACCAGGCGACCACCCACACTTTCTTTATCACAGTTTGTCAAAGAAAATGTCTGCAGTGAAAGTATTTGTGAAACATTGTCCATAAGGATTGTCAGGTGCAACATTGGGGGACAGGTAAAGTTTTACTAGGAGATCCTGAAAACGACTGTCATAACTCAATTTTTGAATATTCATTTATTAATGTTATTACTGAAAAGTTGTACCTTGGAATGCTTCATTCTCTTATTCTTCTTTCATCTAATTTTTGTCGTTTACACTCTTTCTTTTTGTCTGTCTTTCTGTTTTACTTTCCTTTATCTAACTCCTCTTTCTGTCTTCATTTCTCCTTTTCTTCTTGTTGTAACAAACGCTGCTGGATTCTGCTTTTAAGTGGAGACGATTGTCTGTGCTAATTATTCTTCCTTTACTTTCTTCAACCAACGTCCATGAGCTGAAATGTTATCCAGGTATTAACACTGTCTTTGGATTTTTGTTTGTTAGTTGGGGTAGCAAATGAAATAGCTACCATCACTTGCCAAATCCATAAACCTTTTTTTAGTTGGGTCTGGGAACATTAAGTTCTGGCACAGGAATGCGTGTGCTCTGATTCTGAAAGCGAGAATCAGACAAAATTGTCGGCTCCTCACACAAAGACGCACAATTCGCGACAGTCACGTACAGCCAGGCACACAATTCCCACATTTTGTTGCGAGTTTTACGAGTGTGAAGATAAGAGAAAGAATTACGTGGATCTTTCTGCATCCTGTAGTTTATTACTGGGGATAACTGAAGAGAAGGATTGAGCTGGGCTGCTGATGGAAAGAGATATAATTTTCTAGACGGAGGAAGCACACGAGGGTTGCTGTGCTAATAGCTTACTGGTGTAGACATCAATTTCTCACAGGTGGAGAAAAAAGTTTGGAGAAGGGAAGCCACTAAAATCTCTTAAACTAGGTCCATGCAGCTCGCTACAATCAATCAATTAATTTTCGAGTGTTTTCACCTCACGTATTTCTGTCTGAGTGTGTCTCAGAAGACCGGGACACTGAATGTGAGACAGAGAAAAATGGTTGGGGGATGGGAATTGGTGTTTTACGCCGAGATAGCAACCAAGGCTATATTATGCCAAGACAGCCAGCCATGTAAACAGATGTCATATGGAAAGAAAAAAAACAAAACAAAAGCAAACAAACAAAAACACACACACACAAAAACCAGAGTGCCCGAGACGAGAGCTGAACCCAGGACAGCCAACCTTCGCTGTATTAATTAACAGGCGCTAACCGTTGCGCCAAAGGACCTTTCTGGGACCACCCGGGGGCAGAAAAAGAAACAAAGACCAATATGCAGCACTAGTGAACAGTGTACAGAAACAAATGCGACACTCACGTGACCGACACTCCACTTTAGGAAGCTCCGAAAGAGGCTCTGCTGTCTGGGCATGCGCAGTCCATGTCAAAGCTGCAACAAAAAGAACCGCAATCACTGGCTTTCCGATCAAAGAAAAATCTAAGAAAAGAAATTTTATTGACCGCCAATGATGTTGCAGGAAAGTATGAATTAAATGCAACACAATTGTGCAGACGGACATTTTGTCTGTGTGTACGTGACGTCATCAAGTCCTCTGTAACGGGTATTGACGGTTTGCTAGGTTCAAAGAGACACAACGATCTCTGTCAATACGAAATGACTGTGTGTACTCACATCATAAAACAAGTCAGTCCTAAGCATCAGTTAACCGAGCATCAGGCTTCATCCTAAACACGAATGTTTAAAAAGTCTTTTTTTAATTTGATTATGGTCACTTAGAAAACAAAGTAGCAGACGTTGTATAGGCCAATATAGGGCTAAACTAAGCATTTCTTTTGAACAGAAATATGGTTCAGAAAAAGGCTACAACAACTTTAAAAAGTCAAAAACGAAATATTGCTCACAAAACCGGTTTAAATTTCACCGTCAAACAAAAAAAAAAAAAAAAAAAAAACTGCGTAAATGATTCAAATGTTAAGTTATTATTTTTTCATGAAAACGCTTTACGGATATAATGTATAGGATTTATATTACGCACGTGTTGCCAAAAGTAAATTTAATTACGGATGATATTGTGTGTTTCACACTTCATTACGTACAGTCTGCAAAAATTAAATCGAACGCCAGATGTGAGCGCGTCAGCTGTGTGTATTGGGGCAGTAACCATGGTATTCGACACTTTATTTAGTCACAGTCACTGTGTATCACAGATGAGTCCAAATAGGACTGAATGAGTCACATCCAATTACTGTGTATCACATGAGTCTAAACATGACTTAATGAGTCACAGACAATTAATGTGTGTCACAGATGTGTCCAAACACAATTTCGACTCGCATCATCCTCGATTGTGTAACCACGGACGTGTATTTGTGGACTGCTGTCTGTCTGCCGAGACCAACGCTTAGCCTCTTGCGAAGTTCTCCGTTGTTAGTGTCGGCGAGTGTAAACAAAGAATGTGACTAAACCGGAAGCTTTGTATACACCTGCCTCGTTTTAGTAGCTAACTGGAAAAAAAATCGTCTGCCAACAGTCCAGTAATACAAGTTCGTGGTGTAACTATACTCTGCTGGTCCTTCCTGCGAGTTTCGATCGAGTCTACCACTAGGTGGCGCTGGAGGCCGAAGACGATGAGTGAGCCGTGCTCACCGTACTGAAACAGCTCATCGGATCTCAAGCGGCGCGGTCGTCACCGCACGCACAGAAAGTTCCATGGGACAGGTGATCTCCCACGTGACACTACGTACCTGTACCACACAGCTGGCTGTCATGCACGGTGGACGCACAGCACACAGCCTCGATGCGACGTAATTAGACGTTGAGTAGTATTTTATGCATGCGCTCTCCGCTAAACAAAATGGATGTACTATACGCAAGTTCTTCCATCGTATTGTTATGATCAGTCTTCTTCAATTTACTATAAATGTAATTTACTGTTGATTTTATGGCAACGTGTACCTATGCTTGCTATAAATTTGACATTTAACATCGATCTGCTGTAAACTTAAAATTTACCCTTGATGTAATTTCAATTTTTCCTTAATTAACTGTAAATTTGAAATAAACGTCTTCTGTGAACCATCGTCGAGCACAATTCATTATATGCAATTAAAAAAGTATTAAGGACTCCTGCACACGCGAGCACGCGCACACACACACACACACACGTGGCTATATAAAATAAATACACGAACATATGCGCGCATTGTAATGAATCCACGTGTTTACAAATTACGCAGTTTCTTCCAAACAATACAATCGGCAGAAATACAAATTACTGATTGAACAACATTGGCCAACAATCAACCAAAGCATAAAGAATAAAAAAGGGCGTTTTCATTCCTGCAGACAAGTTTGTTTCCCCTAGCCAGGACGATAAATCATTCAATGATATCTGCTCGGTGAGCCACCGTATCTTCCATCTCTTTCTCTCTCTCTCCCTCCTTACATCAATAACTCAGTCGTTGACTGCGTGCCATGTCAATGAGCCTCCATGATGGTGCCCACATTCAGGAGAGTATATGCATTCTTTCCTCCCTCACTTTCTGCACAAGAAACAGATAGAGAGGAAAGAGATAGAGAGGAAGGAGATACAAAAGAGATAAGAGAAGAAAGAGCTGATTTTTCTGTTTTGTGTGTGTGTGCACGCGCTATCCCATTATGTATGAATGTATGTTTATGGGTATGTGGGGCTGGATGCATACTCACGTGCTCATACTGTGACTATGTGTATGTATAATTTTTACACGCACTCACAGTCTATATCACACACACACACAAAGAATGGATGTCACCTAAAAGTTACCGCTCCTTATGGATCATCTCTCCAAACGTTCGTGTTGGACAGGTGGTGAGATAACGATGTGTGTATGAGAGAGGGAAATGATAATTCTCGTAGCTAATTGGCTTTACTCACACACCTATTACAGCTCATCACCTGTGTTACCTAGTCCACACAATACGTGCATAACAATCATTTTTGTAGCACCTGGCCTGTACTTTTCGTCCAAAACAATTATTTCTGCAGCACCTGGCCTACAACAGACAGCAAGACTACTGGTCCTGAAGGAGGTTACCCACACGCCCAGATGCATCTGCTGTCATTTCATTTGCCGTGGCACTGGAGCCCGGACGTGCATGGCAGAGCAGATATGGAACATAAACTCTTTGATAAACAGCAACCGTGTGTCAAGCACCAAAATTTATCCCCCGCCCATCATCCTTCTTTTTTTTCCATGAGTATGTCAGTGCAGGTATGGCAGGTATGATAGAGAGACGACATAAACAAACTGTGATGAGATGAAAAGTAAATCTGACCGGTCCAAACTGAAACAAGGTAGACAAGATTATGAATATTAGGACATCACTCATCAACATCAGAAAGATTATTTCCCATTTTTAAAATTTGACAAATTCTTCTTCTTTAATTGGAGAAGTCTCGTATCCCCCAAAACAAATAAGGTTTTTGACTCATTGACATGATTGGTACAAGGGTAGATATACATTTATAGAACCCAATACGCTGCTTGTTATTTTTTTAATGATGGAAAATAGTGTTCACTGCAAAAATGATTTGTACAATATGGGAAAAAACAGTGTTCACTGCAGAAAAAGACTGTAGACTTTTTTCCAAAGAGTTGCGGTGCTTGGGTGAGCAATGTAGTGGAGCATCCCTGTAGACGCAGCGCCTGCTAAGATTCTAGTCTTGCTACATAATTCATTTCGCTGCAGATAAAAAGACATTCTCCTCCACCACCCCGGGTGAAGTCAGTCTTTCATCGACAGCTTTCTCCTCGCCGTTACGAAGCCGAAGAAACGACGGTTATTCCCCCTTGGGCAGGTGAAGCCTTGCTGCCTGACATTCCGCCAGATGGCGTTACGGATCCCCTGACATGGAAATAGTATAACGGCAGTTTTTTTTTTAAAGTTGTTCGTCCTGATTTTTCCCCCCTGCTTCTGTGGCACACTGGATGTTTATGGGTACATTGGGTGCAGAATCTGTCTCAAGAGATAATGAGTGACGCAAACAATTATGCGCTATTTCCTCTCTCCACGTCTTTCTTACTCCACCTTTCATTCCTCCCATGTGGCAACCACCCTACCCCTACCCCCTTGTTCTCTGATCTTCACACTTGGTTCAGAGCACAGATAAAAATAACGTCCTACTGCGCATGACGAACTCCGGGTAAGTTCATAGTGACTTTGGATTCCCACAGACATTTCGTTTTTTTTATGATTAGGACACAGCATTGTGTAGAATTACCAGAAGAACGTTGCTAAAACATGCTCACGTTCGCAAAACAAACTTGTGAAAACACTACGAACAAGAACTTATTTATACTGGTATTTGACATGAGTCAGTGACAACATCAGGGATGCGGATGGTGGTAGTGTACTTGATGGCAGATAAAAGATTCTAACACTTTAGGAAATCGATGACTTAAATGAAACTCTGTAGACCTGATGAGACACAGAAAGAGAGAGAGAAAGACAGAGACAGACAGAGAGACAGAGAGAAAAAAGAGAGAGCGAAAAAAGTGAGACTGAGAGAAAAGAGAGAGAGAGAGACAGAAGGAAGGAAAGAAAGAAAGATGCCTGTGTGGGGCAACCAGAATAGCCCGTCTCAACGCACGTAATGCCGCAAGAGGTTCCTAGTTTTTGCAATATCATTCTCTAGTTTTCACACAGAGATCGTTGGGCCGGCAACCTTTTCCAAACGATTGCCATATCGAAGCATCTAGTAGCTACGTCGAATGTTGCTGTTAGTCACTCTAACCTCTGACTCGCCAATATTCTCCAATTCGTTCATCTCTGCTCTTTCCATCACTGCACAATCTTCAAATCCAGGATCCTAGAGTTTTAAGGACCTGTACTCGGGACACCGGCAGTCAGCCCTCCCACGTGACGATCCTGAGATGTAAGTCAACAACACAAGATACTTGAGGTACCTTAGACCATTGTTTGAGACCTGGCTGGAAGTAAGCAATCGTTTTGCAGCCGAAATGTTGTAGGATGTTTCAGAACGTCGGGAACCAACAATGGCTCAAATTTACCATTTGAGATGTTTTTCCCTTTTAAACTCAAACTTCGCCATGATTGCTAATGAAAATGTATGTTGCAAAAGGACTAATGAGGAGAAATAAATATACTCAATTCGCGGGATGAAGCATAGAAATCCGCTAAAAGCTTTGTGCACGATGTATAGGTGGTTCCTTCCATTCAGCAGAAAGTTCCCCGAGTACAAGCAAACAAAATTCTAATGGCCTTTTCCGACAGCATGTTGGCATCAGCTACATTTTTAGTGACTGAACATAAACTTACTTTGAACATCGTTCAATTTTGCAACAAAAGGAAATAAAACATAAAAAAACTAATCATTTCTCAAATTGGTTTCTTTTGCCGCAAACTTTAGCATCAATGTAACAGGCGTTTGACAATTTCCTTGCAAAAAGTGTTTTTTTTAATTGTCCTTTATTCCACTTTTGTAGTCGATGTAAGCCGGGTCCTTTCATGTCTTGTGTTAAAATAATTTGATCTTATTGTGTTGCTAAGTACCTTTCATTGTGGATCGGATCAAATGATTCCCCCCATCACCACCATTCAGCGTTGGCCAGTTATGAAACCGTTGGTTGGTTTTTGACAGGATCGCTACATAAAACGTAGTTCCACACAACATTATCGTAACTTCCGACTTTTGCAACACACATTGGTTCCTTTTCATCAGCTGGAAGTCGGACTCCGATGACCGTCTGTCAGGAGCTTTGCAGGACACTGAGTGCCAACAGAAGGCGTGAATTCTTCTCACGATGCCACTTGATCAACATGAGCGAGTTTTCTTGAACCCCTGGGCATGTGAGCGTCAGTGTATATGTATATGTTTGTGTATATTGTGCTTGTGTATATATGTGTGCACCTGTACGTTCGTACCCCTGTGTCTGTGTGCGTAAATGTGTTTGCGAGTGGTTGTGCGTGGTATTCAAGTGTTCAGGCGTTTGTGTATTGGTGAGGGAATGAAAGTGTGAGTGAATGTGTACGTTCGTCTCAACCTTCAATTATTCGCAGGTACGACCCAATCTACAGATGTTTCCACCTGCTGGGCAATCCGAAAAGAGATTTTGAGTGCATATATAGATGCCAAGGAGGATAGATAACGTGTTTTGGAGGTTGAAGAGGGAAGGAAAAGAATTTTCACTCTTGCTGCAATCTGCAAACGACCCAGTCCTTTCAGACGAGCAGTTTGTGTGCTTTTCTATGACCTGTCATGAAGACCCTTAAAATTACACCAATCAGAAAAAGCCACATCACAGTAACTTTGAAACAGTCATTTGATAATCGTTTTCTTCGAATACCCGATTCTTAAATCACTCATCTGATAAGTAAATATATTCAAATGTTGACTTTGACAAACGACAAAGGACAGGTGAAGTCGAAATCTGGATACGATCCAGTCCTTCAATTCTGCCTTGTGAATGATATAGTCTTGAAACAAACAAGGCGTCATCCCAGCTGCAGGCCTTATTTATTTATGGTCTCTGGTAATATTCTTCGATAAATTAAAGCGAGTCAGCTAGACAATGTCTTGCCCTTTAATGATGACATTATTGTAGTGTCATAACGTTTTTCACAAAGAATAGAAGAAATGAAGAGACGTAGCTGAGTTTATTCCTTGACTTTAGCTCTTAACTTATCCATCAGCTAATACTACTGAATCTTTTAAATTCACATGTCTTTCCGGACAGTCCTCATGCGCATGCGTGCATGATAGATTATACATAGATACTGCTCGAGTGTACACGTCAGAGACATTCCTTTTATCTCTGAGTTCGTTAAGGATGACTTTCTAGCGTCAACATCGCAGTAATAACAGATAATAAGCTGTAAGCGCCATAGAACCGAAGAATCCTCTGTAAGCGATTGCAGATGAATTCTCGTAAGGGTAACTGGATATGTGGTAAAGCTCTGTAAGCTATTCTTGTTGTAAATTGTTTTCTCCCTCTGAGAGTGCCTGCCTTCGACACAAACCTCTCTGATGCGATCCTCCTGCCGCGGACTTGCAAGATAAGAACGAGAAAATGACTGTATGACGTGGGATCAGTTCTGGTGAAAAAGTATGAAGATGGTGAATGGTCCCAAGTGTCTTAAACATTATCCAGTCTAAAGTGACAATAACGCTTTAGTCTCGAACAGTGGATTAGATGACTAAATTTCTTCTTTGCTCTAACTATCCATTACAAGCTCCTTCTAATGAAAAACAGGATGCACAAGGATCCTTTGAAGTGGATTTATCACACACCTCATGCTCTTACAACCAATCAAACGGTGACATTTTCTGACAATGATTTGTGTCTTTTTAATTAAGAATCATTTGGAGGAGGGGGTTGTTTACGCTACACCCGTTCTAATTTACCTTAACTATTGTCGTCATCTGCGATTTTTTTTTCTTTAAAGCATTTCCCCTTGTGCTCAAATGTTTCTCCTCCTTCAGGGCCACGACATAAAAACTCCTGTTTATAACAGTCCGGTAATTTGTTTTTACAGATTTATTTTAAAAACCAAGCACGATTGTTTATTATTACGGATTCTGCGACATTGCTTGACATTGTGATCTGTCTGCCCCAAATCATGTCCAGGAGGCAACTGAAGACCTCCCAAGATGTCTGATGAAATGCGGAAAATTGATCTGTAGTTTCTGTTTCTGTTTTTCCATGAAAGTGTACACCTGCAGCATGTAAGCAGCTAGAGAGAAATATCTTCGGAGAAGTTCAAGCTGGAACAAAGATAGAGACTTGCCAAAGAACTGAGAGCATCGGAATGAACCTTGATTTTTCTTGCAGCAGTGTCTTAGCTGTTTTAGTTGGTGTTTTCTTAAAGCACGTAGGCGAGAAAGGACAAGGAAATTCTTCTGATAAAGAAAGAACAGACAAGCAGATGAACAAAATGGCAAAGGATGTGCAGACAAAATGTAAGAGTTAAAAGTTTTAATGTGATCAACGAGACTAGACAGACAAACAGGACTTACTTAACACAGTTTGTTGTTGTCTGAATGTCAACGAACAGCAGATTTTTCATTATTATAAGAAAGAAGATGTGTCCAAGAAAAATAGTTTGAAGATTAAGGTCTGTAACTAAGTTTAAGCAGCAACTTCATGCACCAGTAACTGCGTGTCCGTGCATGTTTGCGTCTGTCCCTTTAGACTGTTCCCGTCTCCTGAAAACCAAAGATCGCCAGACAACCATGTCGTTTACGTGTGTAATCGAACTTGACGAGACAAGCGAAACATTCCAGATCTTTCCAGGAGAAGAGAGGAGAAAAAGTCTCGGACCTTGTTGGCAGCGGAGTGGGGTTACCTCCCCTCAGGGAATGGCACGGTGACCAGTCTTCGCCAACTGACCGAGTTGTGGCACCTTGGCAAGGGAGCCAACTTTTCCCTTTCCTTGCCAACTTTCTGTTTGCCAGCTGCCAGTTCGACCAGAGATAATTAATGCTCATCCCTATCTGATGTTGTTCGTGATCCAAATGATGTGAAATCCCAGCGAAGGATCCAAATGGCTTCCAGAAAAAGTTACTTACTAAACACACACACACGAGAGAGAGAGAGAGAGGCTTGACACTTGAGTTAGAGAAATCTTATTTATCTTTCTTAATGTTGTCCTCCTTTGTGTTTATTATCAGCCTCTTGCAACACTTTTATATACCGCTAACTTTTTTGTATTGTTTTCTAAATTCATTAAACTTGAAAAAAATGAAACTGATGCCAGAAAATTGAAACTATCGGCTGCTGTTGTGCACATGCTTCATGCCTTTAAAATAAAATTAGCACTAAGTGAATCGAAGTTCGCAGCCTGGGTCATTATTCTTCCTGAAATCTTCGAGAAACTTCTAGAAGGTAGGTTGGGCTCCGACTCGCCTGCTTCATCACTGTTTTCTAACATTTGTCTCCACAGTTTGTGGAAAGTTCTAATCGTGCCTGCCGGTTACACCTAACCACTGGAAGTTGTTGTTTCCCGAAGTCTATTCTCCTGTGTAACCTATCGTAAAGTTAAAATATTCCGGTAAGCAAAACAAAATTAGAAGCAAATAGCGAGATGGCTACAGTGCATATTGACACCAAAAAATATTTGGCTTATGCTGAAAGCGATCCCGTGCACTGTGGAATCTGACAGCTCGCAGCAGAATTTTTAAAAAAAGAAGAGTGAAGGGTGGAAGTGCACAGTTCTTACAGCTAACACTCTTCGTGCATTCATCGTCAAGGATCAACAGAACAAGAGTAGATAAGGCAGGCGAAGAGATGAAGCTTGAAAAGAAACAAGATAAAGGAATGATGAAGGGAACAGTGACAGCGAGAGCGAATCGAGTGGGGGCGAAACAGGAAAGACAGAAATAATAAAAAAAAGGATAAAACCTGAAAGAAATGTTTGAAAAGTGAGGCCACATGGAAACAATGAATTAATGTGTGAAAGGATCGGTAAGCGAAGTGTCAGTCGGCTGTTCAGTCTTTTTTGAGTTTAATTAAAAGGAATGCACTTCAGACTGGAATGACCTTTGACACACAGAAAAAGTTCAGATCCTCCGCGAACAGAATGATGAATGTTCCTTTCATGAAGATAGTGTTTTAATCAAGGAACTACAGGAAGTGGTGGCCTTCCAAAAGAACTGGAAAAGAAAGAACCAACACAGTGTGTATATATATATTTACAGGTAAATGCGCGTGAATGCTCGTGCATCTGTGTGTGTGTGTTGCTTGGTTGTATGAGTGTTGTGTGTTTGAGAGGAAGAGAAGTACAGAGAGAGGTAGAAAGCCAACGCACAATCCAGACACCGCGAAGGAACTGCTTGTTTGATAATTAGAAAATATTCCCAAGAATTTGATGGCATTTGATAACACTCACGAAGCGTGTTTGAATCGTCAAAAGCAATTACCACGAGAAAAACTTCTCCTTCATGGAAGTGCGTGAGGTTGGGCGGAGGAAAAAGCCGTTTCTCTTAACCGCCGAGTTATTTATCTCGCGCAATCTCTTCGTTACAGACGAGCACAAGTTCTGGTCCTGCCGCACCAGCATCTTCATGAATGCCTCTCTGATACAACATTCTTTCTCTCCTCTCCTGTCCAGGCTCCGCCACTCCATGCGCAGTCAAAGCTGTAAATTAAAGATTCCATCGAGTAGCTCATGGCAATGAATTGCCACTCAATACTCTAGTGCCGCAAACAATGAAGTCGTCTTTGTTCTCCTCATAATGCTCACCAGAAGCCAGGACTCGTTTTCGCCCATATTTCGTCACTGGGCCAAACTATTTTCAGAAATGAGGGATGGGAGTGGGAGGGAAGCAAGAAGTGCGCCTCGTAGAAGCAGGCTAAATGTTTGTCTCGAAACACTTGTATGGCGTTCTCCTCGTTACATGGTCCTGGTGCATGTAGCAGTTGATGGATGCTGGCTTCAATGACGTTGAGCGGTGTATTGACGGTTATTGACCTGGAACTTTAAAGAGCTGGCAACTAACTGCTGGGGATAAAGTAAGAGAAGGAGAGAGAGAGAAAAGAACAAGAGAAAGAGTAAAACACTTCTGTCATTTCTGACGAAATGTGCTGACAAAACTTGTAGCATTCGGAAAAGTGCATCATGTAAAAAAATGTTTTTCTGGCATCTTCCTTGAGCTTACGAGTTGATGGTTCTTTGAGGTCATTCTTCTCTCCTTCGTGTGCGCGAAAACAGGGTTTCGTGTCTCCATGGTGCCTGGTGCTTGTATCTCGTGTGTGTGTTGACAGCATGCATTGTGTTGAAGCGGGAGGGGGAGAGAAAGGGATGCTACTGTCAATCACTGACAACAGGCAGCACTCGTCACAAAAATTGTTTTCACATTTGCAGCAGCGCTAGTTCACTGCACGCACCCACGAAGAGGTTGGCATTTAAAAAAACTGTTCTGCGCACGCAATATCGCGAGTTTGTTCTCAGATGTTTATCGACGTAAACATTCACACAAAAAAATCACTTGTATGCATGATGAATGTGTATGTTAGCGCGTGCACGTGTAATAAAACGAACGTACACTTACATTGCATAGACGTACTAAACACACAAACAACGCTCCACGAATCCCAGCAGATGACGATTAGGATGAAGAGATTTGTAAGTAAATTGAGTGGAAGAAACGCAAGTTCAGAGGAATGTCACAGAGAGTTATAAAGAAGATGGCGGACGAAGACCTTTGTTTTCCCGCTCACTTGGCTATTTTTAGAGCAACTTCTTCTCGTATATATGACGTCTTTTTCTGCGTCAAGTGAAGTGGAACAAATGACATAGAAAAAAAAATGACGCACACAAGACACTATTCGTACACGAGACAGTACGAGACCTACCACAACTCATTGCAGTGTGTATGTGTGTGTTAGTGTGTGACAACGTGAGCGTGTGTAGAACTGTGTGTAAATATTTCCCCCATCATTCCTTCTCCCGCTCCCTCCCCCTTATATACACACACAAACCTCCAAACTCTTGCTGCACAACACACAAGGTCTACACTTACGCTCATGCATAAACACACGCTCACACATATAAACAATACAAGTACAGTTCAAGATCCATCGAAGAGCAAACAACTTTTTTTCCAAATGATCAAGCTGTGCTCAGTGCAAGAAACTGTTTATAGACGTTAAGTCCTGACCTGACATCTGTACATGGATACACTTCTTCGGTCAAGGTTTCTATCAAGGCCGTATGTTAACCCCGAATAAAAAGATTTTTGGTTTTTGAATATTTTTAAGCTTGTTGGCTTGTGTCTCAATAAAAACGACGCTTATTCCCTAAGATTTCAGAAATGCAAATTTGTTCGGAGCTCAGCCCAGGAATTCAACGCGAAAAAAGAATAAACAAAAAACAAGTAAATAAATAAATCACTCGGGTAGACATTTAACATGCCGAAGCCCTCGACCGTTCAGCGAAAACTCACAAACCTAACCTTCGCCTGCGAACAGCAAAAAAACGTAGACACGCGTAAGAACCTGCATTTCTGCTCACACCCGAGTCTGAGCTCACAAGAGTTACAGGAGAGAGAAGGGTGCATCGAGAGTGCGAAACAGATTACCTTGAAAGTAGCCTCAAACAGACATCATAAATAACAGTGTTTGTCTGTCTTCGTGGTTACATTTTTGACACTTGCACCAAGAGGTCAACTTCTCCAAATAAACCAGAGCCGTGCCACGAACGCAGAGAGCTTTTTGTTGAGTTTTAAATAAGATGAGTACATTGGAAGTGGAGGGAGTTTACTTGTTGTCGATCTTCTTAAGGATTGGATTTAAGGTAATCTGTGTAAAATTATATTCGTGGAAAAATTTATGTTGCTTCCATGATGACTGAACGACGAGCGTTGCGACACGTATCTCTCGTCTCCTCCCTTCTCAGAGACTGAAGGTTGGCTGCCCTGGGTTCAGCTCTCGTCTCGGGTACACTATTCTTCCTCTGAATTTGGCATCTGTTTACAGGGCAGGCTGCCCTGCTGTGATGTAACCTTAGTTGCTGGCTCGGCGTAAAACACCGATTCCCTAGGGTAGCTACTATAGAGTGGAGCAAGTCGAATCCTGAAGAATTGGATAAAAAAATATTACACATCTCAATACCTCAACGTGGCTGATTCTAGGATTGTTAACTATGACCTGTCTGTCTCTTCTTTTAACCATCATCTTTCCTGTCCACCTTCTCACCCATCCCACTCTACTTTCTTTCAATCAACCACGCACGCAAAACTAACCAAGGGAGATAATAGATGGTGGGAGGGGAGGTGGCTGACCAGCTCGTGGCATTGGCATTACTCCTGACAACGTGGCAGCGCGAGGGAAATTTCTGCCAGTCTGCAGGAGAGAAAGAAGTGTGTAAGTGGGCGATGGTGGGTGGAGGGTGCACTCACGAGTCGAGAGTTACTTCCCCTTGCTGCCAGTGTCCAAAGCTTGCGCAAGATTTATGAATTGGGCGATTGCACCTTCGGCTTTAGACCCGATCGGTGTGCAAAGCTTTCCGGTCTCTAATATCAGTCACGTGCATAAATTGTGTGGTCATTGATTAAAAAATAACCATGAATTTAATGGCTTTTTTCGTGGGTAGTCGGCTGGATTTTTTTCTTTGAGGCGGGGAGAGGGAGTTGTGGGCAGGTAGTCACAAAAGGCCCTTCTAAAATAGGCACATAACATCAAATGTTTGGCAAAGTTGTGTGTGTATGAAGATCATTGGCTGCTTTTGGACTAATGTTCGAAACGTTGCAACTTTGGTCAACGTGGTTGTTTCCCAGTCCATTGTCAATACATTTGCCATTACAATGGACGTTTGAGGCAGTTCAGAGGTTGGACGCTTCGGTCCTTTGCTTGGTTAAGAACTACCTTTACCTTCGGTTCTCCTGTCTTCTCTGTCAACTGATGCTGTAGACTGCTAATAACTTTTCTTCTTCTCAATGAGCAGTGATTCAGGAACTGCTTCCTGACTGAGTTTTAGCAGCGGTCTAGGCGCCCACGTCTTCCTTGCGCCCATGTCTTTGTTTTTCTGTCCATTTATCAGTTGCTAGCCAGACGGTCCAAAACCCATAATTACACAAAATACCCATGGGTTACAGGGGATAATTAGAGGTTCTACTCCGGTCACGTCATCAATTAACGCCCAACAACACTGGGTGGAGTCATATTTTTATTTGCATGTCTGCAAAATACGGCTGCGAGGATAGTGGCAGGAAAGAAAACAACTGACCATATTACTCCTGTACTTCGTGACCTACATTGGCTTCCTGTGGAGAAGCGAATTGAGCATAAATTGTTAACCTTAACCTATGGCTGTCTTCACGACCTTGCGCCTGCCTATCTGCAAGAACTCATTCGCTGTTACCAACCCCAGCGGAACCTTCGTTCAGCAGCACACTTCAGACTTGAACGACCGAGTGTTCAGTCAGGGAATGCTAATAAGAAGACTGCGGGTTTCAGATCCTTCTCCAATGTAGCCCCGCTTTTGTGGAACTCGCTTCCCCTCTCGACCAAGGAGTCTGATAGTATTGGATCTTTCAAGAAAAATCTGAAGACTCACTTGTTTAAACTTTTTTGAAGTTTTCATTTGACCTGCAGTTTGGTGGCTGCTGGGATCACCGCGCATTGAGCGCATCTTTGTGATGCGGATACTGGCGCGCTATAAAACTACATCATCATCATCATCATCATCATGCGCCATGGTTTATATTCCCAACGTGTGTCGAATTATCGAGATCCAAGAAACAAAATACAGCAGACACTGGTTTATGGTAAAGAGGAAGGGAGCATTAAATTAATGGGGAACAGATTTTCATCGCATGTGTAAAGGTAACAAGTATTTAAGCTGAAACATTTCCAAAGCAATGCATGTTCCTGAGAACGACATAAAACAAAAGAAATTAAAGCTGTTTGACATCGCTGATGCTACGAAATCTGAAGTTTTATTACTGTGAATCCTTCTCTTTCTCTCCCTCTCATCCTTTCTTTCTCTCACGCTTATTCTCTCTTTTTCACATTTCTCTCTTACTTTCTCGTTAAGAAGAATTTTTCGTTTGTCTCACTCTCACTCTTCTCACTTTCTGTCTCCCTTTCCCTTGCTTCTCCAGATTATACTCTTTATCTTAATTTGTTTACATAACTTTGATCATTAACTCTATTTGCGTACATTTTAAGGCCATTTTACTTGGACACGTGTATATAAACGTTTCACTAAGTTTGGCATCATTTTCTTATCACCAACCCACAAACTTGTAATGGGTTGAAAGTCTGTTAATAAAGGATTTCATTTATTTTTTGCGTTCCTCCCTCTCTCCCTTTTTGTGTTGGTGATTTATAATGAGAGGAAGAATTTCTAGACTTCTTTCCCTTTCCCTTGTTCTTATCCCGTCTGTCTCTCTGTGTACTTTTTTCTTTCCTATGCCTCAGTTTTGTTGTTTTTTTACCCTTGTTCATTTTGTTTTCTTTCCTCTACTTGCTTTTTCTCTCTCCTTTTCTTTCTCACTCATTTGTCATCGTTAGACCTAGAACTTTGTGCACTGGGTTGTATGTAAAATTCCTGCAGCCGACGAGCAGAATGGAATGAGCGAGCATTGAGGTGATGAATGCTGCAACAGGTGAGGCAGTCATTTCAAGTAGTCCGCAGCTCATGTCTCTCTGAGCTGGTCACATACACATACACATACACATGTAAATATATATATACACATATACACACGTGCACGTATCATCCACCTCTCCCAACCCACCAGGTGCCTCGTTCTTGACGGCAAATATAAAATCATGTCGTGCGATATAACTGGAATAACAACTATTACCTGATACACTTGATTATTTCTCTGTCTTTCTGCCAGCCTCATCCTCGCCCAATCTTTTTTCTCTCCACACACACCACACCTGCCCTTGAAGATGTAGACTGACAAAACATTTTTTTATATTTCTGTATAGAATTTCTTGTATAATTTTTATATACATCCACCAGTACTTTCTCTCTTCCCACACTCTCCAGTGAGGATTAACTATCCTGGGTTCAAATCTCGTCTACGGGACGCTGTTTTTTCTGTTCAGGTCACATTAGCATCATCATTATTATTGTTGCTGTGGTTATTATTATCATCATCATCATCATTATTATTATTCATCGCTGGATGTTTTTTCTGGGATATAGCCTTAGTTGCTGGCTCGGCGTAAAACACCAGTCTCCTCCCACTCTCCCCTCCTCCAAATTGTTTGTGGTTTTTTCACATCTTCTCCTATTCAGTCCTCTGGCTCGCGTGCGTGCACACACACACAAATACATTCACTGCATGTCCAATGGCGGACCAAAAAGGAATCCCCCTGCTGACTCAGAAACTTGACAAAACTAACTACGCGCTTTATGCACGTGATACATCTTCACGAACGTCACACGCTCCTGTGTACACAGCGCACGTGAAATTGTTTACAGTCGGCGCCTTCAGAACAAACGATCCTACAGACGTCAACGGGGCAAGAACCCCTTCAGCTGTCAAAACAGGTAATACCCAGCTCACCCACCCTCTTCAGGTAGCTCTCGCTTGTGTATCATGGGAGTGCGTGCACGCTCGGAGAAAGATTAGATGTGCTTTCAATATACAGATACAGGCTTGCAAAACCACGTGTGAAGCACCTGGCCACAGGTGAGCGATACAGTCCCGTTACCTTCAACAGTTATTAAACCCGTGAAATGTCTACCTGCTGAAACCAGATCTTTAAAGGTCTAGTTCTGGGGAAACCTTTTTTAAATACCTGGACTGAGCTCAGTCCAATGTTTTACTCAGATGAGGGTGACTCTCCTTTGTTCTTGAGATACACATCTACAAACATTTACAGAAAGATTTTATGATCTTGGCTTCACGTTTGGCCACAGATGTTTCCAGCTCTTCCATTGGCTTTGATTCATGTATCCATGAAATTTCTTAATGTCTGCTATTGATGTTTTTAGGTGAGTATCTCGAGAACAGAAATGAGGGAAGTAGATTTTAGGAACTGGTATCTTGCTGTTAGTGATTAGAAAATTGCAATCCCACTAGTGCTTTAACTATTGGAAACAACTATATGATGAGACGGCCATTTACAGCGGGACATGTAAATAAGTAATGATAGCGAGAGGGAATCTTTTATGAACGTGCGTATTGTGAATTTTTCATCACACACGACATTGATAGATTGGCGATGAGGATGACAACAACACTATTGTCCTCTCTGAACATGTGTCATCAGCAGAGTACAATAGGCGTTATCTCTCTCAGTGATACCACGGCAAACACCTGTAGCTGAAAAAAAATGCATACCTGGTCTAATTAAGCAGCATAAATATCTGGAGATAAATCACAAGCTTTCCAGGCTTCCATTTCCCTTTCCTCTCTCCAAACTCATTTATTTTCGTTGGCTGCATCTGTGCAACAGTGTTTGTATCTCGTGCTGTAGTTTGGATGGAGATTCAAGAACATCGCCAAGTGGGAAAGTGCGTTGCATAAGTGCTATATTATTATTAATATTATTGTGATTATTATTAGTATTGTTGTTGTTAATACATCGGCAGTGGTGGGCAAAAGAGAGAAAGGCCACTAGACTGACGTGAAGGTCCAGCATGGCAGCGCCACCGTGCGACATCAGGGTTGCAGTTGTGATTTCCGATGTCAGGGAATTTCAACAACGAAAATGAAAACGTCTTGCAATTGTTTTTATTGCCCATTTCCTCCGATTCGCCTGCCTGTAATTTTTTTTCACATGTCGTGATGGCCAACAAACAGGGACAGGCAGTTTCTCTTTCCCAGTAACCACCGTTTCCGGTCTCTTCATTCAATCAATCCGCCAGATTAGAAAATCAAACTTCGTTGATATAATGGTGTTCCTTTCACCTTATCACTTCTTTATCTCTCCCATGTCTGATTTTTCTGAATTTCTACTACTATCTCTGCTATTCTCTGTGAGAGAGAGAGAGAGGGAGGGTAGTGAAATGTTCATGAAGTCCAACTCTGAATAGAGATTTTTAGTATAACATATTTCGAAAGGGACTTGGCGCAGTTGAGGTAGTCCAACATTTTAAAATGTCAGTCAAGTATGTTTATACTTGGTCTTATACATACGTCAAATCCCTTCTGTTGAAAGTCTTTATAACCATGAGTATGCTCTGTCGTTGTACAACAATGAAAGGAATAAAAAAAAACTGTCAACCTTGTCCAAAAGTGCAGCACGATAATATGAGCGACAACTGGTCATCATTCAGAGACAACACCTAGCTACTTTATCAAACACAAACATGCTCGCTATCATTATTTCCTTTTTTAAAAAGTTTGTCCTGCAATTCGTGGCCTGGATGGACGTCCATTGGAACGTTCTGGCTATCTCACCGATGTCTTACTCTAAATCCTGTGCAGTTCTGTAGACACTGAAATCAAACTGAGTGTAGCAATAAAGTAACTAAGGTAGTTTAGTTCTGTTACGAGAAAAAACAAAAATAAAATAGAAGAGTAGAAAATGAAACATCAATGAGCAAAATCGATCTTCGAAGAAATCCAATAAAACTCTGTTGATAGACAAGTTCTGTAATTTTCTCCTGTTGATCGTCCAACAGCTTGAGCTCTCCCGCCCTGTTTTTGAAATCTCACTTCAGCTAATCAATCCGATTGTCAGAAGTGCGCGCGCATGCACGCGATATGATGGCCGATGCATGTAGCAGAGAAGAAAAATTCAAAGCGACAACCAAATAGCATTGGAGCTTGCACAACCAGCACACTGAAAGGCAATTGAAGGAAGGAGGAAAAAAAAAAAAAAAAAAAAAAAGAGCAAGCAAGCAAGCGATGTCCATCCAGAAAAGGCTGCTGTGAGTAACGGTCGTAATCGATGGCCCAGCACCCGAAGGGGTTTGACGGGTACAAGGTGCGAGAGCGCGTGCGGCCACCGACACGCAAGACTCGGAGTTGAGAGAGTGTGGGACCCTCCTCTCGCGGTTGGCGGCGATTGCTCGTGTTAATGTTTGCGGAGGGTCTCACAGGAGAAAGTTATTACCGTCGGTCGTGTTGAGCCCGGCACACACCAAAGGCCGCACGCGTGTGACGAGGTGGACAGACGGACGATGTAACCTGTTTACGAGAGCTCTCTGGGGCCCAGGTGCACAACGAGTCGCTAAGTGCAAGCTGGATAGCTAACCACTTACAAAATAGTTTGTTATTTTGCAGATACGTCATGTGGCTGGTTTGTTGTGACGTCGAGAATGTATTATAGTTAGTAAGCGGACGCGATGGGGTGCAGCGGGATGGCAGTGGAGGTGAGGGTCGGGGGAGACATTAGTGGGTTAGGCTAACTAAAGCTATATCACGGCAAGGCAGCCAGCTTTATAAACAGATGCCACATGCGGAAAAAAAAACCAGCTTGCCCGAGACGAGAACTGAACCCAGGACAGCCAACCCTCAATGTATTGGTGACAGGCGCTAACCGTTGTGGTACCGGACCGTCCTACGAAGGGCTAAAAATATCTGAATAAACCAAATCTCGATGTGTTGTCACACAGAAGTAGGCTATTATGAAGCTATCAGACATAGAAAAGTAGGCTATTATGTAGTTATAGAAAAGAACTATTGTCCGGTTGTCAGAGGTTTATATGGATGTATAGATTTTTGCCTTTGTGTGTGTGGTGAGCAGGCGAAGAGGCGTGATGAAAGTTGTTATGTACGTTAAGACGTTTGCCTTACCCTTGAACCTTATTCATTGTAATAATATTTGTGTCATCTGTCTATATGCTGTCATTTGAAACATAGCACGTGTCATTTGAAACATAATACTAATGTCCTCTGTCTGAATGTCACTTCAAACATAAAACTAGTCTCATTTCTCGGTATATTATTTTAAAGATAATAGTAGTGTTATATGTCAGCATGGTGTCGTTTGATACATAACACTTATCGTTTTTATCGGTATGGTGTTATGTCAAATATAATTCTAGCATCGTCTGTAGTTACATGCCATTTAAGCGAACAGCCTGAATAAACAATTGAATGCAAGGACTCACGAGAATTTGAAACTTTGGGCAGTATGCAACTATCCTGATTTCGTGTATTTAAAGATGTTATCTATAATTATTTTCAATATATTATAATAATCGAAGTTGAAAACTCCATGTGCGATTACCTCCTCCAAGGATCAACATTTATTGTGTACTTCGCTGACACACAACCAAAAGAACCAAAGCAGGGTTCAAAGGTTAGTGAACGCATCACCGCCGACACTTTCTTGGAAATTACAATCGTGTCATTGTTTCAGTAGTTCCACAAGTCTCAGGAGAAACTTGTGTTCCTTGCTCCCCATCAGTCATTACTTCCCGTAGTACCCTAGTTCCATAGAATCCAATACTTGTGTCACGATGGCAGACGAATGGAGATGAAGCAAGGCCTTTGGTAAGGTGGTGCGTGAAAATTAAAGTGTTTCAGGAGCAAAGGAATAGCATCCTCTGCCACGCAGGGGTACCTCACCCTGAACCTTTCCCCCCAACCACACCGGCTGCCAGAGATTGCTGATCGGGTTTTCGTATCTCATCTCCAACACTCCGACTGTGACATTTGTTTATTGGGGTGGAAAAGCTCGACATCAGCCTCAGATGCTGAATGTACGTAAATCACAACCTGCCATTCCCACCACGCATCCCCAATCCTACACGCATCTTAAGGACGGCTTGATCGATCCTTAACTCAATACTTTGCTTTCTCAACTGATAGCAAACTGACAGAATTGAAAGAGTGAACAGAAAATCTTTACTTCATTATTAGGAATTATGCTGGCTTACATCAGGAAGACGTTGCCAGGCATGAACAGAATGGAAACAGCTTTCTAATAAAGTTTCAAGAAGAACTTCGGTAGTTTTCTTGGGAAGGGGTGGGAGGAGTGATAAAGCTTTGAAACAACGGTGCAAGAACAAAGCTACCAATCCTCGAACACACTCTTGGGTAGTATACCTTCTTATCAAGATACGCAGGAAGTAATGAAGATCCTGTGTGTCTACCCTGGTGTCGATCAGTGTCACAGGACAACACGATACCTTTTCTACATTGAATACGTATTAACGGGGAGGTTTGGATGCGCCAGAGAGAACATTTGCACATCCTGCAACCATCTGTTTAAAAAAAAGTCCTGTAATTGATAATGAGTAGGGAGGGGACTAGAAATATGTCCCCTATCTGACTCTTTCAAATTTGTGTATGACTGCATTTTGAAACCAGTCGATTTATTTCATTTTATCCCGTCGCAAGCTAATTTAAGCAACATAGCCTGTCGGTTTACTCACTATAGAGAAAAGCATCTAACAGTGACACAACTCCGCATCCGTAATACATGTTTCAAAAAACAAAAATAAAAGTGAAAGGTCGTTCTCTAACGCTTCAGGAGTGAGGTATTCAAGACCACACTTTCCTCGAGGCCACGTGCTCTTTTCCTCTCCCTCGCTCTTACCTTCCCCAACCCTCTGTGGAGTAAGGTACTCATTCTCGACAGCTGGATCGACGGGGGGGGGGGGGGGCGGGAATCACTTGCACCAGACGGGTGTCGAATTGTCATATCTCCGGGTTTGGACGCCAGTACTCTAGCCACTCAGTCATTCGCTTCCCCCCAAAATATAAAAAAAATAAATATATATATATACCTGCTGTTAAGACATGAATAGTAGGATAAATAGTTCTGTGACTTCGTCACGCATGACATTGAAGGAAATGACGATAGTGTGCAAAAGCTCACTCCTAACTCACAGTCTTTTTGAAACTTGCTAACAGCTTCTCATGCCGCCACAACAAGGCTGCAAACAACTATACACACAAAAAGAAAACAACAAAAATTTTGTTACTTACCCGCCAACATCACACACTGCAGTGCCATCGGCTGAATCGATGTAATAATCCACGACATGCTTGGCCGCAGACAAGCCGCCGTTGTGGTGCCGGCGAAACCTCACCGTCCGTCACGCTTGAGCAACGCACAATCCAGCGGGGGAATATCTGAACCGTAGCACTGCAAGACGTGCTTTTGCACCTTGAAGTGCATGCCTCGGACGGAGGAGAAAGAGGGTATTTGAGGGGGGAAAGGGGGTGAGAAGACAATCGAACAGGTCTCTTCTCAGACGCAAAGTAAACCAATAAACCAGACGAGGGAACTCCAGGGAAACCTTCCAGCGGCTAAAAATTCTGTCCGTCGGCTTGGCTGGAAGGGAGGATCAAGGGGACTAGGAATGAGGGAGGTGGTGGGGGAAGGGGAAGACGTCCGGTGCGCAGACTGCGCAGATCGACCAGTGGTTCAGGCAAGAGCTGCTGTAGAGCGGGATGCTGGAGGGTTTGGTTCCGTCGTGAGCTGCAGTCTCTCTGACGCGCGCAGCTGACGTGAACTGTTTCGCTCTCTGGACGAGACCTCCAGCCCAGGCGTGTGGCGCGTGCGGAGGTGTGTGGCTCCCTAGCCGGGAGCACACGCGCTTCTCTCCTCCCTTGAGCTCAATGAGCCAAAGTTTTTAGTAGCTGACGGTCGCAGTTCGTTACACTTCAAGTGACTGTGAAAAACGCCAACTCTCCCCTCTCCCTCCGTCTTTCCCTCTGTGTGTGAGTGCGTTCGTGCTTGCAAAGATAACGGTGGAGCTGTACGCCTGAGTGCCCGCGATCTATTCCTTTTTTGTGAATGCGAGTGCGTTTCATGTGTGTGTGTGTGAATGTGTGCAAGCGCAGGTATATATGTTCGTTGGCTAGATCAGGCAGGTCTCATGTTACAGCCATGTGCCGTACACCAGTGTCGCTGGAAGTCACGCTCTGTTGACACTGCAGCTCACCTGCAGTCATGTGCGGCGACGGCGAGGACACATGGACAATGAATGAGCCGCGGGGAGACAGCTGGCAGTTGAATGCCGTGCGGCACTCGGACGTCGCTGCGCCAGAACAGCAGCAACGACAGCACACAAACTACAACCGGGTAAGGGTGAGGGTGGTGGGGGTTGTTGGGCAATGGAGCGGGTATTGGGTTCATGATGAATATCAAGCAATGCTCAGGTAAAAGCGAAAAGAACAGAATCGTGGAAAGGGTCGTTCCGATATTGCCTGCCCTCCCCTTCCCTTGTCACCCTTCCCAGTCTCGAGCGACACCTGTTGGTGTCGTCTGTCACGAGGACTGTTCATTGTTGATAGTGTTTTCTGAAAGCTCAACTTTGCTGGTGAAACAGGTATGTGCACATGAGTGAAAGTGAGACAGGTGAGCGTGCGCGTGCGCACACACACACACGCTTGTGCGTATATCTGTATCACGCGTGCACCCACGCACACAATTAAAACCAGAAAGCTCCAGTGGGTTCGCGTGTGGTGTGGGTGAGCCTATAATGTTTAAATTTGTCTTCTTCGTACAGAATTTTTTTTTAAGACACAACGAACTGGTTTCAACATTCCTGATCATAATGTTCTACAGAGACGTCTAATTAAAACATCCTGCGGGCACTCCCATTGACATCGCACGAGTATCAAGTACAGTTTTAAAAGGACGGGAGAAAATAAGCAGAAAAAAAGCTACTTTGTATTCAATTATAAATTTCAAAATAACTTTGTAATCTTATAGACCTTTAACTATGTGCAACAGGGCATTAAGATGCCAGATTCTAAGATGTTGCTTTAGTCCTTCTCATAGCTTTTGTTTTTCTTTGTTCGAAATATTGGTGTTTTGTTCTGACCGGCGTTTCTCTAGGTGCAGACTTAAAAGATTTAAAATTAAATGCTGCTCTAAAAGCAAAATTTTACATGACATTTAATAGTTACAAAGTGTGCTCGCTCAGATAAAGACAATCCATTTCCACTTTATCTTGAAGCACATGTCCTTAGCCCGTGATAAGTTAGGTTTTAATGCGAGGACCGGAACATCCTCATGCAAGCTGTGAACAGGAACTCTCTTGACAGCATTCAGTAGAAGACAGCTTGATTACAACTTCATTTAACTCGGTAAAAGCTCGCCAGCGTCTCGTACATCGTCAGAACGATTCTTGAAAGTAAACAAAATGATGAATAGGAGGAGGGATAGAAAAAGGAGAGGACACGAAAAAGAGGAGGAAGAAGAGGAGGAATACGGATGACTTGTAACAACTATCTGAGAGCTTTTTCTTTCTCTGTCATAAATCCAACACACTGAAAACTTCCAGACATCAGTGTATTTTTATGATAGTAATTTTACTCCAGATCTGTTAGAAGATGAGGATGGTCTCGTGACTTTACGGCCGTAAGGGAAGGGATTAAAGCCCTCGCTTATCTCGGGGCTAACTTTTTGCGAGGGCGTTGCCCATTTTCTTTTCCGTCCTAGCAACCGCACATTTCCAAACCCTCTGCAGAGTCAGGTACCTACTCCCCAGCTTGGTCAGCTTGCCTACTAGGCAGCGTCAGACAGTCTGGTGTGCTCACCTTTGGACGCCGTTGATCGAACCACTAAGCTGTCCCCTTCCCCATCTCATGCTAGTTGCAATAAGGTCGTCTATAATCGCATCTAGTACTTCTGGCCCAGTGGATCACCATCTCCTTGCGTCTCCACTCCGTAATCGCAGTACTGTTCAATGGACATACCCTACACGCGCGCTGTAATAGAATTTTCCACCACGCAGCCATTTTAACGATTACAATGTCATACAAAACCATAATGGAACAGATTGACACCTCAGTTTGAAAAGAACTAAAACAAGTAAGGGGGAGGGGAATGCAGCGTTCTGGGAAAAGGAAATATCGTAGGATTTCAAAAGCACAGGCAGCATCCACTCCAGCCGCGGTCTGTCCATTGTTTCAGATCAGTGCAGCAAAGATTTACTTGCGTCCCTACTCCGTGATCGCAGGGTGGTCTGGCTGGCCTTATGGACCAAGATCTTTTCGTCCCCTGACAAAACTCAGCTTCTAGACCATAACCGTGGTCATGGGAAAAATGATTTTATAAAGCTGCTGACTGTAATACCTTAAAATTCATGCCCACATGCCAAGCTGTAGCCAAATGCTGAAAAACAACTGTACAAGCACGTTTGTCAGTCCGCTTAGAGCTTTTACTAACACAACACTGGTTGTTCTTCAAACTCCAGCAGAGAAATGCCAAGTAAAAAAAGAATAATAATCAGGGCTATTTTTCCTCCACTGATTAAAACCTCAGATTATCTAAGTTTCGATTTAATTAAAGCATGTGCCCTAGACTTCACTTTTATTTTTCTCTTCAAATATTTTAAAAAATGACTAGTATACGCTAACCACATCGTATGCATGACGGATTGAATGTACAACATTCTGCCTACAGCATATAAAACATATATTGATTAACGCATAGCTGTATCGACTCCATATCAAGAGGTCAAAGGCAGTTTTAGAATATTAACTTAAGGTTTTATGTGTGATAACAAATGCCATTATTTCCTTTTGCATTTATCTCCTTGATTTAAAAGCGAAAAATAAAACTGAAAAGTAACGATAACTAACGGCAACGTGTTCAGTGTCAACAATAAATCGGTTCAATATTCAATATAAAATTCAAGTATGATAATATTCATAGAAAAATCCGTCATCTCATGACGCCAACAGATCATTGAATATGTCATCTTCCAAAATTAAACTTTTTACAGACACATTTTATTTCTGCTATGAAACTTTCACAACAGTTGATCTATTCAGGTTTGTTGTGCAACTTACACTTTAAGAAACGTTCCCTTGTAAATATTTCCCGTTCATTTCGAGGCTGCTAGGGGAGACCACTAGAACCCATTTTCCCCGTCTTACGTCAGTAGTCTTTCCTTGCTCGATCTTTTGTCGACTTTATTGAAAAGAGAGTGAGTGATTGAAACGAAATCTTCGATCTGTCAATTAGGATCGTGCTTAAAAAGAAAAAGAATAAATAATATGAAAGGCTTGCGTTACAGATTACGTGTCAGCATCATTTCCTCTCCAACACGAAATTTAATAATTCCTCCAACCTAACCCCCTCCCAAAACCTGCCTTGCAAAAGGAGGATCTATAACACAGCCATTTCTATACCTTCTACATCACTGAAAAGTGCAGAGGGCAATTTGCCAGCCGCTGTTGTATGTGACTCTTTAACAAAAGATCGATGGCTTAACACGAGGCAACTCTTGCGCGATCGCTGGAGGCCATCTAAAGAAGGCGGCCGGATATCATGACAAATGCTATTTTCTGACACTTCTGACAAATGTGTCAGTTTTCTATAACTCCATTTATGATTTGAGTAGCGAGACAGAGGTAGGGAAAGAGAGAAGGGGGCGGGTGAAACCATCAATACTCATGAGAAGGGGGGAGGGAGAGAACGTTATGAGAAAAATTTTATTATCGGGAAAGCGGTGTTTCTATTAATCCTCTACCCGCCTTTCATAGAAACAGCACAGGGTTTGGAGTATAAATCCCATCAAGTCAGAATAGATATGGGCTAAAATCCAGACAGTGAGTTCTATAAACAGCAGCAGTGAGAGCTACAAATGGGAAGACAGCATGTAAAGTAAAATGACACCAGCACTCCTATCTGGAATACCAGGTCTGTGATGTCACCGCCGATATCTTCTAACATTCAAGGCTTTGCAAACTTTCTTAAAGTTTGGACAGTGGTGTGATTTGCGGCCGAGAGGGAGGCTGACCATATGCACAAGAACAGAATAGGCGGACAGATTACAGAAGAAGAACTCACCGAAAGGAAGTGACTCAAAGTCACCCAACGATTAGGTCATAATCTTGGCCAGAGTCACATTAATATTCCGATGGGGGGGGGGGGGGGCAAGATTAGCAGCCACCGCCCGCACCATGCGCTAATGCCTAAAACCGTCAAGGCTCCGAAAATGACAGCCCTAATGACAAACTAAATCCCTAAAATAAAAGACGCGCCAAAGGTCCGGCTAGAAAGGAATAGCTTGGACCGTCCAGCCCACAGAGGCTCTCGAAGGATCTTGCTAGGTCATCTTCCGATCTGGAATAAGGTAGAGGGGGAACCACAATCGGATGAGGACTCACGTGAGACAGTTTTTAAAAAAAAAAAAAATCAGGACTGTAGTTCTGTGACGACAACCGGAAACCCGTCCAGCACATGCTCATTGCAAGTAATCAGCTCTCGAGCGAGAATTGCTGATCCTTTTAACGTCCTTAGCGTCATCGAGTCAGCCTTCCGTACCTGTAGCGTAGCCCTTAAATCAAACGAAACGACTGGTGAGCTATATTTACAGAGCCTTATGTAGCGGTCGAGGATGAATGTAGAGGACGAATGCATCTGGGTACAGTGGCGGTACTAGCGGCCGACCGCTGCCCCCATGACCAGGTGCAGACGTGCAGTAAATCGTTTGGTTAAAGAGCAGCTGTAGCTTATAAGCTCCTGATTGAATCTTCTGGTAGAGTTAAGGAAGAAAGTTGTTGCCTAGGAACATTTACATGATTAGGTACGCTAATTCAAGCTGTCTGCCTCTGCCCACGATGCATGCAGCCCGAGGACTACACATATATAAAATGACAGCTCATACATTCTTTGAGGTTCACTTTTATTAACATGAAACTCAAATACACGTTTAAAAAAAAAAACATTTCGAAGACAATGATATCAGATCCAACAAAGCGTCTATTAGGTCTCAAACACTTTTGCTAAATCTTTTTAAACACTCCTAAACCTGTCCAAGCTGTTGTTATTGAGTGCATGTGTGAGAGCATACATGACCATGCATATAACTGACTATTCATATGCAAGGATATGTATGTAATCATACCATTTGTTTCTTTGTCACCAAAAAGCTATGTCCCTTTAATTCCAGTGCTACATATCTCGGCGACTATAGAGTTACTGCCCATGGAGCCTATGTTCTGAGCGGCTGCTTGGCTGCTGCTGCCTTCTTTCTCATCTGCTTCTTCCTCCTCCTCCTGTAATCAACACACCAGCAAGATATATTCAACACACCAGTAACATGTAATCAACACTCTGGGATAAGCTTTGGAAAATAATAATAATAATAAAAAAATTCTTTTCTTTAGCAAAGTTAACATAACGAATAGATGTATGCTTTTAGGCGTGAACAAAGCCCTGATAAAACTCTTGATCTTACAGTTCTTTTTGCCAAGTTCTTCGCCTACAAGTGTAAATTAAAAAACTTAACCCACAGTTGATAAGCTTCTGCCTCTTCTAAAGTGTTGATTTAGAGTTGAACAATAATTTGGCTCCATAACTGAGAAGCAGCATCCAGTTTAAACCGGCTGGCTTCCATATCGTTATTTCACAGCTACAGTTTTATCTAACGACTTCTAACAAAATACTTCTGTGAACATTCACTTATTTCAGTGAGACATATGGTATTATTGTTGAAATCTGTGTAAAATATAATTGAGGAATCATAATTTTTTTTAACTGATTCAAAATCACCGTTGCAAAATAAGAATCAAAAAAAGCTAGTGATGAACTTGTAGAGAAAAAAAATGTACAGGGTATATAGCAGGAAGTGGAGTAGCTAGTAATGAACTTATAAACAAAACACGTACAGGGTTTAAATACTAGGAAGTGAAGTAGCTACTCACAGATTGATCCGTTGGATCACAAGCTTCACAGTGCCATGTATAGCCACGTACTTTGGGCGACTTCTTCACAGGTGGGTCCAGGCATCCAAAGTGGTAAGACAGAAGACATTCGTCACACCTAGTTGGTAAGAAAACGTGGACACATCAGTAAAATAAGGCCACCATGTAGCTAAGTTTGATTTGTACGCATTAAAATATCTGTAAGGACATATGCATGCACATATAGACCCATATATACAGCATCACACACAGACCGATGAGACCAAAACTAAACAGAAGTGCTACAATAATTTTCTGTTTCAAGATCTTTTGTTTCTCAAGGGAATAAAATGAAGACACCTGATTTATCACCAATCATCATCTTGTACCACCTTTTACAATAACACCATTAGGTATTCAAACTTGTAACTGTTTTAAACCTACTTTCCCAAAATAAATGTATCTTTAAATAGCACCTCCTTCTTTATATGCATGCAGAAAATGTGAAATAAAACCAGCCAAGTACTAAAATCAAAGAAAAAAGTGAAAATGCACACCCACCTCACAGTATTGGTGATGTCCCCTGCTTTGTTGCATACCACACACATGGTAGCTGTGTCCTCTTTCTTTAAGCGTACAATAGGGTTCACTTGTGGAGATGGCTTCAGAGTTTTCCCCTCTGGTAACTTGTAAATACAGAGGAAAGAGTTAAAGATGAGGAGGAAAAACAAACCAATCCCAGTTACTTCAAGTGATAATCTCCATGGATACTTGCTAGAAGATGGAAACATGCCTACTGTGGTTTTCTCCCTGTTTCAGGCAACACCTTGTGCTTAGGCATACTGACATTTAAAAGTGGTAATAAAATTACCAGCAGCAAATGATATCTTTCTCAAAATGACCCCTTTCTTGGTTTTTTCCCTCCGTACTTCCGCAGCACTATTCATGAAATTCCTAATGTTGCTTAGATTCATTTATATTGATAGACAATTGAGAATGTTCCTGTTTTTCCTACATCATTCTTAATGCTTCATGCCCAAAAAAATCCCATAATGCCACCAAGGCACAAGAAAAGAAAAATTTTAAAAAAAGAAGTATACCTTCTGCTGTTCTTGGGGAACAAGTTTCCTGTTGGCTTTTGATGCAGACATTGTGCTAGTGATGGTTGAGTCGGTTGTTGTCGGTGTGCTACTAGCACTCACTGGTTTTTTTTTCTTTTTGGACTTGCTGGTTACAGACTTTTTAACCTTAAATAGAATAAAAATCAGATACACAACAAATGCTTTGAGTGATTATTTTTCTCAGGTTAATGCTCATATCTATAGTAAACAAACATTCTGCAAAAGAACAGAACTAGCCGTGCATGTACACATGCATGCACGTGCACACATACACAAAGAAGAGAGATGACGAGTATGTTGTAAGTAAATAGATAAACCACAATCAAACCTTTACAAGTGAGTCCATCTGTTGCATGTGCCTGTACTTAGCAGGTTCTTTAATGGTCTCACGCAGTCGTCGTGGCTCATCCAATAGACGGGCTCCACTACCATCTGTACTGTCACTTGCAGAGGTAACACACTGAGAGCACTGCCTGCAAAATAATAGTAGAAAAAGATCAGCTGTTTTCTCAAAGGGACGAGAGTTCTAAAATCTTTTAAAAATCCAGGCTGTATTATTTCCCATTTTCTCTCAGCTACAATGACCATGCTTCATGATCTTTGCAGAAACTGTACAAGTTGACTATGGAGCAAATAATTTAGCTAAGTCTCCACTATTTAAAATTTTTTTGTGTGTACAAATATGAAACAACACAATCAGATTTTATGTTTTTACAATATATATTTTTCACATGAAGCACAATAATCCTGTGACTGTGCAAAAGAAAAAATCTAAACAATTATCAAATCTCCTCCATTCACATAAAGCAGCGTTTCACAACCTTTTACTTGTGATGCCCCCAGACAAAAAAATGGTAAGTCTGCGCGCCCCCATTAGCCAGCTAGAGGGTCAGGGGGACTTGGAAGGTGAAAAGGCACCTCTTAATTTAATATTTTTAAAGGGAACCTCAGCCATAAAGTATACAGTAAGTGAAAGAAGGAAAAAAAACCCCAAAAACAACTAAGTAGAAAACAGAGTCAAATTAAGATATGTGCAAAACAGAGATGAGTTATAGCTAACCAGCCCATAAGCTTGGTTTTCTTTGGCATGCGAGTCAGTGGTGGATCAAGGCAGCCTAAATGGTAGTGTTTGTGGCAGCTGTCACACTTGGCCAAAAGATGTTGGTCTGTGGTCTGTCGGCAAATACCGCATCTGTTAACACAGTCAGCAGACACTAGTAACATTGCGATTATCATAAATTTCACCCTTTCTGATCCTGCACATTCATCTGGATTACTTATTCAAAACAATGCCTTATGATAAAATATACCAGGTCAACTCTTCAACCTACACATGCACAACATTTTAACCTATATTAAATAATAATCATCACAATCCTTCTGCAAAATAACCATATTTCTGATTTATTACTCTCCAGTAAATGTGTAATAAAGGAAGGAGAACAAAGTTCTAAATAGGTTATTTAGATGGGATTTTTTCCTTCGAGTGAACTAGAGCAAAAGAGAAAGTACTCATACTGATGAATGAGAACTGGAGACAAACTTTGAGGCTCCTTTTTTGAGGGGGAACGTTGGCGCTTTTTAGGTCGAAACATTTCTGGTACCACCACTGCCTGGAAAGACAGTAGAGTAATATTTTCTCCAAAGAGTATTTCCACGATGCAGTCTTATACCCCTGTTATACACCCACACATTACCCCCAAAATGTATGCAGAATCCCCACCACCCAGATACAAACATGCAATACCCACTTTCCCCCTAAATCCACACCCCCACACATATATAAACGCACATATAGATATACAAATTCTCTATATTGTCTAGTTTCATGCTTTTGATATTTCTTAATGTTTTTACCTTCCCACCAATATCAGCCAACATACTCCATAGCTTTTCTCCTTCTTTACGCTGTTTTCCTATCGACTCACGCAGTTTGTCCAACTCCTGTGAAAGCTGCACGAAAAAGTAAACATGCCTCTGGGGCTATAGATACAAAAGGATCCTTACAGTCGCTACTAAAAACCAGAACATCTAATCTGCAGTCCCTGGATCTCCAGGTCTAAAGATTCTAAGAAGACCCTGTTTTGTTTCCACTCTATATCTGCTTCTGAAAGACTTGCTGTTCAGTCCATAGTTTCAGCTAACGTAATTTCTGTCTTCGCCCAATAGGAAAATTTACCTTCCTCTTCCTTCAAACCATTGAATGAATTTAAATAAGTGAAGGAGAACAAAAGTATAAGCAGCAAAATAATACCTGTTCATATTGGCCTCTGAGTATTTTTTCTTGTTCCTGTAGCTTACTGTTTTGAGTTTTCAGATCTTTCACATTTTCCTGCATGCTTTCAATCTTGGTGTTTCGCCCTGAAATGGGCATGATTGTACGGATAAAACATGATGGTGAACAAAAATACATATGACCATAAATTCAAGTATAAATGGCATTAGTTTTGTTAAAAACTGGGTCAGATCAGAATGTTTTCTATTCACATATAACAAATAACTGCTGTGTTTCAAAAGCTAAATCAGGAATACTTCTTTCAATAAAACTAAATGGTATTTCAGTCTTCCACTTATTCATCATGTTTGTTATTATTGCTAACATTTTGTTACTACTTGTGCTGTTGTCCGAGGTGCAATGGCTCTAGAACTCGTCAGCCATGTCATGATCTTTGCATGCAATAATTTGATTTAAAATTCAGTTGTTAAGCTGCATCTTTTCTCTATTACAACCAACTGTATGTTTGCTTCTTTCTTTTTGTCAAACATTAACAGCTACAGCCAGTCTGTCATACAAACACACACACTGAGCTACATACCAAAGTAGTACTGGATGAATTCTAGTGAAAAGGCTGGTGTTATATGTGATTTTTTACGTGCTTCAGCCTTTTCCTGCTCAAGATCTTCAACCTGAAGAAAATATGTTATTTTATTTTTAACTGACATCAGAAATCCTAAAACTATGATAGAATACACCAGCTAGCTAATTTATTATTGCAATGCCTTCTTGAACCTGTGAAATCATTTTTGTATCCATCTAAAACTCTTCATTTCTTTTTAAGTGGAGGAGGGAGGAGAGAGCAAAAATTTATTGTATTCTTGGTGCCCTCATTTTCCCTTTACTGCAAATCAACAATAAAAGAAACAGTGACCACTCTGGAAATGGGATAGGGGTAATAAAATTTTCTTTCAAAAAGAAACTCTTGCTTCTATTTCCACATCCCCTTATTACCTACATGTGTGACCACTCCCATGAGTTCAGCTTTCCTCAGGAAGGCTTTGACAGCATAAGGACTTGTGTGGAGATGTCTCACCATTTTCTGTGTTGGAACTGCCATCACAGAATGCAAAAGCACATATATATATGTAACCACATGCACACATTCACATACCCATATAATGTATTACATACATATATTTTTGTGAAAATGTCAGCAGGTACTATGTACAAGTTCAAATGAGACTGCTCATGATTAAAAAGTTGCCATACAGTTGAATGTAATGCAACATAGTTAACGAAAGCATACTGACAAAGTGCAAATACATATCACAAATTTCATGATAAAAATGCAAAACAGCAAAATACAGCACAGCTAATGCACTACAGAAGTACTGCTACCATAAAAATCCAGTTTACTTTTGTACCTATGTAGTGAGATATAAGTACTAAACCCAAATCATATTTCTGGCAAATAAACAAAAATAATATACAAAAACTCACCCCATGCTGGAGGCCGCTTATTTCTGGATGTGGAGTATTTCTCTCGATGTCTGCTTAGTTTCCTTGCAAATCTTGCCTGTCATAAGAATTTTCCTCTTTATTTTCTCTTTTATTCTCACATCTAGATGCAAAATTGTAAGGCAATGAATGTTCAAAAAAAGGAAATGCATAATGCACAGTAAGGACAGCCTACCTGCTCCTTCTCATCATCAATGACTTTTGGTGCATATGAACGAACATGTGACTGTATGGCCAACCAATGACGTCGCTGTATTTTTACCATTGATTTGTCAGCATGCTGTTTGCAGTATGCAAAAAATGGATCTGCAACATGCTGAAAGATTTGAAAACATTAGGGAAAAAGATTTATCATTCCAACATAGCAAAAATTAATTAAATATTTAAGGGGAAAAAAACCCTGCACAAGAATGAGTACATTTAATAGTGACGCAAATAAACTTATAGTAACTAGCGGTTTATAAATATAAAAAAAAAAAACTGGTAATAAGTTCTTAGCACTTTGAACACTTAACTGATCTGTTCTTATCTCTTTGAACAATTAGCAGATGGGTAAGTATAATTTTCACTGAGAAATTCTCCCTGTGGGTGATTGTAATTAAGACATCTCAAATGCTGCTGTTCTATTTACTGAGCCCTACTGGACATATGGGAGACTGACGTTAACACTCACTGATTACAACAGGCTAGGAGCAAATTACCATAATAAATATCGGTGGAGTGTTTTTAAAATACAAATTTTAATTAACCAGATTAAGAAGCCTCAATCTTTTTTAAGTAGCTACTTCTGAGTTTTAAACTTTAAAAATGAACCAGTCATTTTTGGTCCCAAAATACAAATAGAATTCACATAAAACAGTCACTATCATCTGTGAGTGCTCAGCCTGACATATCTTAGATCCATTTGTTCAATATATCCCTTCCTTTTAATTGCTCTTAAAATCTGCCATCGTTCCAACTGGATCTAGCAAATAGTAAGGCACTATATATTAATGAGCTATTTACATTCTAAGAGCAATTAAATAGAACTATGCTGAACAAATGATTAAACAGGGTTCCCAGGGATAAAAAAGGACCTAAGGTGCTTCGAATAAGACAGTTTTTCTCTTGTGTGGTCGGACTTTTTTCTGTAAAATTTTTTTAGTTTTTTAGTTATCAGAATAAAAGTGAATGATGTTCATACAAGTCATGAAAACTATTGCAGAAAGGTGTGTCCAGTGAGTTAAAGTGATTGTTTTTTGTGATGAGTTATATGATTACACTCTTACTCCGCATTCCAAAACATGATATATATTGCTGTTGGCCTTCTCATTTACAAACATCAGTCCTGTTAAAAGATGCATGCTTTGAATTTCAAGATAACTGACATGTAGATGGTTCTCTTCTATTCATCCTTCTTTTTAAGCAAAAATACAGAAAGAATCTGACCACCTACCAAAGCTTCATCAGGTGCTGCTTCTGTCAACAGGCCTTCTTTCTGCGCACTGACATGTTTAAAATAACATCAAAAAAAGAAAGCTGCAGTACTCGTTAGCTTTCATTATTATTTATACATTTTTGTAACGAAGTTGCTACCAGCTTTAAAGAGAAAATCTGGACTTCCAGTAACATTTATTATATTTTATAATTTTATATATGATATACATATGTAACAAATTGTATAATAAATTCTATTATTACTACTGCATGAATGAATAGATAGGAACATAAGAGGACAATATAAACTACGGATGTGTACTAGCCTCAGAAACAAAGGTGTGTGTAAGGACATTTCAATTGCGTCTGAAAAATCTAGAAATATTAGAGAATTTAACTTGAGGTGAAGCTTATCATTATGAGGGTTTTGTCACTTTAAAACTGTTCGCCTGGAGTTTTTTAAAATAAATCCTAAATTGTAGTGATAAAATATTTAAGAAAAATATACTTTCTTGATGACAAGGCAAAAACAGATAAGTACTGTAGGAGACTGCCACTCACCATGTCACGTGGAAGAAAGATCGACACATTCCAGCGTCACAAGAAATACACACTCCAGTTCGGCTGAAACGTGTATCTTCGCATAACGAGCATTCCTAAGATAAAACACTGTTGGTAAAGATTCTTTTTTCTGAGAATGTTGTAAAAATGATTATCACAAGATACTTTTTAGGTTTTTATTTCTATAGCAGAATGGATTTACTATGTGCATTATAGGTGGCAATGTTAGAAAGTTTATTTACATTATGTCTAGACAGAGTAATCAGTGTGAACATAAATAAATCTACCTATATGTAATATGGTGAAGTTACTAAATACCACATGATACCTCAAAGAAATCGAACTCCAGTGTTTTTTGGGAGGTTTTATATCTCATGTTATTAAATGCTGACGGACTGCTAACAGTGTACTACGTCACGCTAGCGCACCATTTACAAGATTGGTGGCAATCTATACCAAACACAGAGAAAGAAGGGCGATAATTCTGATTATTTGGATGCTGAAAGTCTGCATTTATCGTGCTATAGTAGCAGTTTTTTAGAACTGAAAGAAACTACACAGATAAAACTGTACTTTTGAGACCAATGGTTCCCAGTCTCAAACACACTGGAGGCAATACCTACAATGTGATCCTGTGAAGTCATTCTTCATTGCCATTATTATTACCTTGTGGCTCCAATGTGTTTGAGACTGGCAAACGCTCATGTACAGTTTTATTTGCAGTTTCTTCCAGTTCCGAAAAACTGCTTCTGTAGCACAATAAATGCAGATTTTCAGTGTCTAAATAATCCGAAATGTCACTCATTCTTTCTCTCTGTTTGGTGTTGACTGCTGGCAACCTTGTGAATGGTACACTAGGTGCACGTTGATCGCAGGTGTGAACTGCATACTTTGCTACTGGATAGTTAATTAATGAATGGGTTTTAGAGGCTGATATTTACAGGTTAATTTTATACCGCCAATATCTGAAGAAAAACACAAACCATCCAGGTTGCTCTGCCTCATAATTAGACTCCATGCTACGTTAAATCTAATACCAGATCAGCCTAAATGTATTTGAAAATAACCTATACTCATGACTTAAGTGCTGGCTAAAGAAATAAAGACTTAGCCTGGGTTTTTACTATGCTTAGTGATTACTATTTCTAGTAGCAACTCAAGATAAAAGAACTTTTTCACCTTGGCTCCCCACTTGCTGTATGACATTTCAAACAATGTAACTGGACATAACCTATCCACATCTCCAAAGGCCACACCGGGTGTATATAATGCGCACACAATGTGAACCCACCTGTACAAAGACAAAAGGTTATATATCTTTTTATAATCCTGAAAATATTTTTACATAAATTGATATTTGTTATTAATCATTTTTTGTTTCTCCTTTTGTTTTGCCTCTTTATCATAGAGAATGTACCATCATCATTTACTTTTATGAAGACATCATAGACAGCTTTCATATATTCTGTCACTGTACTATTCTTAATCGAAACATTTTAATGAGGAGGCTCCATAGTCTGGTTTTAAGAGTCCTTGACTCTAGAGCAGGTCACTGGTATGAGGCCTCCTGTCTGTGGTTGGAAAACTTCTCCTAACATCTAACAACTTTATCTGACAGATCATTAAACTGCAAAACCTCTGATTAACCAGCAGGAAAGGTCAGGAAAGTCTAGATCTTAATTTACAAGGGGCTTTTCTAGTCTGATGACATCTTTTAGTAAGTGCAACTTTTTTTGCTATATCACGTATTCTTCATGGCACAGTCATGGTTTTCAAGTGAGTTATTTTTGGTTGTGGTATTTTCAGTGGCCAAAGATCTTAAGTGCTGTTGGATTGTTTTGTCAAGCACTTGGTAATCTTTGGAAAGTACCAAAACTCCCTAACTTCAAAAAAGAATTAAACTTAAGCTAGCCCAGGGATTAATATCAATTGCAGAGTTTTAATGCAGGGCACATAGAAACAGTAAGTACAGCTTACTTTCCAGCATCAGTCTCTTTGTAAATTCCTCCAGAATTTGGACACAGCTCACAGTGCTAAGGAAAAAGGTTCATAGACTCAAACATACTGCCAAAACTGTAATCACTTTAGAAGCATATTTGGAGCAACAAATAATTGAAAAAAATAAGAATCCAACATAATAGCAAAAACACCATCAATGAAAAGATCTAAAAGGTAAGTTTTCAAGTAAGTAACTGACAAGTGATAAAATTTTTAAAAATTTTAAATCAAGCATATGAGAAACAATGCAGTGATAGATTATGATTACATACAATCATAGATGAAATGTTGCATCCATGAAAGGCATGAAACTTACTGGTGACACGCCAGCCTTACAAGCATCACAAAACCAGGGTTCTGTGCTCGCTGATGACTCTGTGCTAGCTGTGGAGTGGCTTTCACTAATACCGTAACAGCCTAAAGGAAATGGGGAAAAAAAAAAGAGGTGGTTGTGCCTTTGTATAGCAAAGGGAAAATCTTCAAATGGAGTGTATTGCATACATGAATACAGACATATTTAAAATGAGCAATGTCTGTGCATGCAGTTTATTGAGCAATTAAATAAAAGTCTAATCACAAATGGCATATTGAAAAAATATTACTCTAAATATCACTCATTTAGCAGCATAAATAGTGCTCAGTAAATCTGTACCTTCATGAACAGATATCCCACAGTTATCGCATTCAACGATCTCATCATCATCAGCACTGTAACAAAGGGCCAGTTAAGAAAAAAAGTGAAAGCTGTTCTTTATCATGGTTTATCAAATGTCACCACATGGATGGCACAACACCATACCTTAAAATGTTTTTTCTTTTATATTTGACCACAAATTAACAAATGTGTGCATCTATCATTTAGCACATATAAAAATGTAGACGTAAAAGTACTAAATGTAACCACATACATATATGTGTGTGCACATATATACGCATCCCCACTTAGCTTCAAGAATAAGTGTGTACCTACCTTTGGTCTGAGAGGCATACACAGCAGATTAGGACTTTGATCTGGCCCTGAGTTGGTCCAGACAAAGGACTAGCACTGTTGGGCTCCTCATTGGACTTTGCTGCTGGCTAAATCAATCAATCAATAACAAATCAATCCATCCATTTTAATGTTTCTCTAAATGACATTAGTGCACATTTCACTACAAGAAACATGTTTAAAAAAAAAAAAGTTTCTAAATTTGTTATACATCAATAGAACTTTGTTCAAAATAATATTCCATAACTTCTTAGCTTCTGAAATAAAATGGCTGCATGTTGCTAGACTTGCAGATCCCATAATATCATCTTACATTTTTGTTTGGTTTCAACAATAAATAAGAGATTAGTTACCCATTTCAGACACATAATTTTTAATGTTATTAATTCATTGATATTAATTCCTTCTTCCTATACAGTACTTCTCTCTTGTCTGTACCACTCTTACCTCAGGGGGCTTACTCTTGGACTGCTTCTCAGCTTCATTTTTCTTCTGTTTTTTCATCTGAGGCACATAATCCTCATCATCCTCATCTGAGCTGTCCACACTACCGAAGATGCCTCCCAGACCTTCCAGAAAGTCAGCAAGAATACTTAATTATTTTAACATCAGAGTCAAAGTAGTTATGAAACCTTTTTCCAAAATTTTCATTTGCTAATGCATGTAGCATGTCTTTTGCCTATATGGACATGTGCTTGAATGCTCTCTTTGAGAGCAAAACAGAAAAAAATTGAAAAATCTAAATAAATTCATAAATATTCATAAGAAAGACCTCACCTATCATTCATCCAGTCACTCAGCTTTCCAACTGCCACTAATAGTAGTGCATTTTACTTCCAATAAAACTTTAAGAATAGATTATTTCTTATCCTTTCTCCTGTATACAAATTATGTAATTACATTCATGTCACCCAATAATGATGAGAAACTTGTTCAAGACTTTAAACTTTGTACCTTTTTTTCCTTTTACATTATTAAAATCAGCATCCTCTGATTCTGATTCACTAGAGTCATCGTCGTCATCATCATCATCTTCATTGTCATCATCATCGTCATCATCATCATCATCATCGTCGTCCTCATCATCTTTCTCTTCATCATCATCTTCCTCCTCCTCATCGATATCTCCTGCTTCTTCGTGATCCTCATTCTTGGCAACATCAGACTTGTCACTATCATCTAGGCAGACAACGTTGTTTGAATCACTGACAGCTGCTGCTCCCAAGTCCATCATTTCAGCTCGTTCTTCTTCATCGATATCGTCTTCACTCTCAGATTCTGTGACAGCAACAGAGTGGTGTTATATATAAAATAACAGAATAATAAAAATAAGATAAGAGAATAATAAAAACTGGGGCTAAAATGAGACTTTAAAAGATAACTAAGATAAATAAAAAAAAATAAGAACTGCAACAAAAATCACTTGGCTGATATCATATGGCTGAAATCACATAGTGTTGAGAATTCCATTTAATGCAACAAAGAAAAAAATTCACTAATTAATAACACATTCATTAATAACAGCATGCAATAATATGCATATTCATGAGAAAAAGCTAGAAAGATAACAGAATGCGATAAAATTAAGAAACTAATATTTTCATAAAACCTCTAGTTATATAGTAATATTTCCACTACTGAGCTACTTAGTGGCATTATGTGGTGACCACCACCCCAGTTTAAAAAAGAAAACTCCAGTTTACAAAGACTTTTATATAAAGGTCTGATAAACTTAGTGCATTCTAGCAATCCAAATATTTCCTTCTTGTATTTTTTACCATTAAAATTCTTTCAATTTGGATGATATCTACCTGTCTGATTATAAGCACTGCTTACCACAATGTTGGTGAATGTCAAAATCACTGTCATCCTCGCTGTCATCAAGACCAAAATCAACCTGTACCAGATGCTTCTGTACTAACTTAACACGCCTCTTGTGGGGATCTCTCTGTACTGTTAAAATAAAACAAAATATTTTATATAAAAAGTGAAAAACATTTCTTATAACTTTTCAAGAACATGAAAAGTGAGATACAGGGGACCTTCCATGTATGTGTGTGAGCTGCTGAATGACAAATAAATGATTTACACAATTTGTCTCTTAGGAAATGTGCCCTTTTCTTATTAAGAAAAGAAGAAAGGAGAAGTGGAAAGCTTAATGATGTAGTTTATGTGAAGAGTGCAATGATCTGGACAGTTTTCGTTGGATGAAAAATACCTCAAAACAATTTATATTACTGGGTTTATAGAATTAGCTTTCTATTTTTGGTAGCTGTTTTAAAAGTGTTTAGATCATGTCTTGTATGACAAAAAGAAAAAGGCATGAATGTTTTACACTCTATTGATTAGTGATCTCAACAATATATTGTGCATTCTGCAAGTAAATTCCTAAAGAACTAAGACTGTAACATCACACTGACTCACTTAAATCAATGCTAACTGCTATTTAGTCTTTACAAAATTTAGAAACAAAGAACTGGAAAAATACTTAATGAGGGAGCCTGAACGAACACTAACACTTTCATTCTGGAAAAGTCGTAAGAAAAAGCTTGTTGTCCAAGTGACAAATGGTTCTACTAGTGAAAATATACCGATAGTTTGATGGTATATCAAAGAAATCGCGTTAAATCCTCTGATGGTATAATTACTTTCCCTCAAAAGCTGCAACAGCATATCGAGCTCTTTAAACTAGTAAACTATGACAAATTTCGAACTCATGCGTCTACGACTCGTTTACATAATACACGGTGGAAGACGTTACAGAAGACAATGATTATCCATATGAAAAAAATCCCAACATTCTGTGCCGTCTATAATTTAAACATATAATACTTACACATAGTTTTGTACAGGAAATTAACACTTGGATCCACCGCTGGGGCATCTTGATGATTCTGGTTGTGAGAGTGTGACATGAGAACTGATGATGCAGATTTAGCTCTCATTCAAGGCAACGCATGCCACTGTTGAAATTGAATGAATTATTGTTGAAAGATATACCGCTGGCTGGGAAAATCCTAAAAACACCTTAAATCGCACAAAAGGAACAGTCAAGTTCTCGCGCTCGTGGAAAGCACTAGCGTTTGTCTGTCTGAGTAGTGTCTTGCGCCAAAGACGCTAAAGCGCTATGCGAACGTGAAGGGCTAGCTTTATTTTCATAGCCGAATGAAGATGGGCTGTTCCTCGTAGTAGCTAGACAGCAACGACAATCATTACTTAAAACATCATAGAATAAATAAATATTGGCTGCGTAAATGCGGAACATTTAATAGTGATTTAATTTCTCATTGCACCATCACTACGTTCGGGCTTTTGCGTTAGGCGTTTATGAAAAGGCATGTGTTCAGTCTTTATGTATAATTTTATTATCTGGACAGTGGGTGACAAAATTAATATGGAGATGCCATGAGCATACTGCGGTTAGCGCTAAGTTTTAGAAATTTGACCTTTTATACCTAAAATGAAGATAAACCTGCTGGACAACTATGGTTATATCCTCAAAGTTAGTAGTACTAATTGAATTACTTGCTAAAGCCAGACACACCTATAGATGCTATATCACGGAGTAATATACCTTTGTGCACCAAGCTTCACAAAACTGTAAAACTTTATATCTGTCAGCAATATGGCTTAAATGTCTAAAGTGAATGACTGAAGTACGTGATATGAAAGTGTAAGGACGAAAAACCAGTAACGAAACGAACGAGCGTGCTATTCTCAATGGTGTAAGTTGTTAAGAACACATTATGCGACGTAGCTGGGATACATTAGAAGTGCAGACTTAATTTTTCATGCCATATTGACCGAATTCGGCATTAGTAATGGAGATAATCTGAAACAACATTATGAAAAATATGTAGCCGATTCTTTCTCTGCTTGTTTACGTCAGTATTTGTTCTGTGCCTCATTTGGTTTTCTTCTGAGACGGTTCAAGACTTGTCCTTTTTTTTTTTTTAACAGCGGCCCGTCATTTCCGTTGTGTTGGTCAAGAAAAGTCTCGGCTTCACTCACTCTATAAACGCAACAAATTGTTGTCTCTGCAGACGACTGATATGCTTTGCTAGTATGGATGAATCCAATTCAATGTTTGTGCTACACAGTGTCATCTAAGCGAAGAAAGTCAGAGAAGGCAAGGTAAATGAGATTTTGTATGAAATGGAAAAGTCGGAAACACCTGTTTGAACCAACGAGCTCACATCGACTGGCACTAGCGTGGTTGGCAGAATTATAAACATTAGTCTCATGAACCAATTTTTAAAACAGAAAAATTACTTACAGAAAGGAGACTGGTTATATCGTTATTTTTATCTAATAAGCAGTTTGTTGAAAGTGAAAAGTGTTCTTTTTAAATGTGCACGTACCTTTATAGAAGTGATGGGTAAAACAGATCTTAAAATTTCTTTACAAATGTACTCGGTTTTTGCGAGATAGGAGTCTGAACTCCGATGTAGCTTTCCTAAGTAGACACCATTTGAAGAGAATGGTTTGATAAGCCTTTGAATTGAATAGTATTCATTTACATTATATATGTTCTTTAACAGACAGGCTTTGAAGTTCCTTAACTCTTTTGGTTGGCTAGGGTATTAATTCTTCAGCAAGTGTTTCCATCCGCAAATATAGTATGTTAGTCCATGAAGCAGTCAAGAAATTGCAATAAAATCATATTTTTATATGAGTAGGTTAGGGCAGCAGATACATATGGGATTAGGTAAAAATATGCTACATTATGTAATCTCAAGATAACAATAAAAATGTACTGAATTTAATGTTTGTTTGCAGCTCATGTTCACCTTTTGGGTTTATTGTTTGTTTATTTATTTATTTTGCTTGGGTGGTGATTGCCATTTGCACTTTTACATTCTGTTTAGCATTTGAATGGGGTGGTTACATATTGCAATTTCCTTCATTCTTCTATATGTGCTAACATAATAATTCTGACTTAACTCAGAGTTAATAAAACTCTGTCCTACAGTTTAATATGTTGTATTTCCAAAACTGTTTAAGTATATACCTGTTTTTCTTATTTTAGAAATGTAAAAATCCTTATTTTGTTTTTTCTTTTGTTTATTTTTTTTTATTTAGCTAGTACTTCACAAGACCAGAGTGGCTAATATCAAATCATGTCAGGAGCTGTAAGTGTCCTTGACCCTGATGCTAGATTGTTCAAGTGTGGAACATGTGGCCAGGAATATAGGTCTTTAGTTGAATGTGTAGCACATATGAAAATCCATTCTGAAGGAGATGCAGTGGCAGCACCAGATACTGAAATAACTACACTTTCATCATCATTAACAGAGATCCACAAAATTAAAGCCCATGACAGCACTTCAGAATCAGGTGTAGATACTGTACCTACACTTGCAAATCAAGCAGAACAACTTTTCCAAACTGTGACAACAGAACATGCAGTGGAAGGCAATATAGCTGGAACAATTGAATCAACAAGAGCAACCTCACAAACTCATTTTTCTGCGCCTGTTCTTGAATTTACAAACCAAGAAGGGCTCACACGTGCCAATCTATCATCCCCTAAAAGAATTCGGCATCAAAGATCAATACAGAAGACAGGGAGCAACCAGCATGGCAAAGGTGCTATACAGTGGTATTCTTGCGACTTGTGTTGCTTTGCATTTATGGCAGAGACAGATCTTTACAAACATAAAGCAAAAGCACACCAGGTGAAACAAGAAGTTTTAGGAGAATACCTGGATGTATCTTCAAGTGGAAGCAGAGAGTGTGACAGCTCAACATCTGCCCTACAGGTTGATTTATCAACACATGTTGAGTGTGAGTACAGTTAAAGAAACATCTAGCAAGGCAAATTTGTAAACTTAAGCAGCAGTAGGACTCATTATAGCTAAATTCATGGCATAAATTCTACAAGTTAATTATGTCTTGAATATTCTGCTATGTAACCAAAGTCACTGGCAATTTTCTCAAGCAAAATTTCTCCCAACTTTTGTGTTTATAACATTGAGTAGAGCCTATACAAAATTAATAAAGACAGCCTGCCTACCTTTACTTTTAGACTCTTAGTAGGAAAAGCAGACAAGCTGTCTTTAATAAGTTAGCAGTTAGTCCCTGTCACCAATATAGTGAGGGTTGGCTATTTTGGGTTCTCATCTTGGGCATGCTGTTTATTTCTCTACATGTGACATATTTTACAGGGCTAGTTGCCTTTCTGTGTTATAGCCTTAGTTGCTGGCTCGGCGTAAAACACCTATTCTCCCTGCCCCCCCCCCTCTTTATGAAATTAAAGACAAATATGGGTGCTAATAATAGCCGTTCTAGACTCAAAACATAATATTAACTACTAGGTGATATCAAAGGAAGTTTTATAAAGTGTCTTCTTTGAGTAGTTTACATTTTAATGTCTTTGGAATGTTTCAGATGCAGCAGTATCTTCAGAGGAGTCAGAAAGAACTGCAGTAAATGAAGAGGGTGATAGCAGACAACATAGAGATCAAAAAATGGTAGAGACAGGAACAAGCAAAGAATATGAGCTTCAAGCCAACAGGAATGAGCGACGACCCTTCCTTTGTCCAGACTGTCCAGCACGCTTTAGTCATCAGAGCAGTCTTTCGGTGCATCGTCGAAAACACTCTGGCCACCAGCCGTACAGGTGTGTTTGAGTGCATTCTAGCAGGATAAGAGAAACAGATTCACTAGTTAATACGGTTTGGTTATCTTAAGAGTTCTAGTGCATCAATTGCTTTGACTTTCAGATGTTCTGAATGCCACAAGACCTTTTGGGATCCCAGCAATCTTCGTGTTCATCAACGCATTCACACAAATGAGCGGCCCTTTAAGTGTGATATTTGTGGTTTTGCCTTTAACCAGGCCAATGACCTGAAGACCCATCGAAGACGACATACTGGAGAGAAGCCATTTACCTGTGGGGAATGTAACTCTTCCTTTTGTGATGCTTCCCACTTTCGTCGTCACATAAAAAAACATGCTGGCATACAGGTAAAATTAAGATGAATCCTAGCAGATTATTTTTAAGGCTTTTTCCATTTTATTTTTCTAATACCAAAGAGAGGAAACAAAAACAAATAAGAAAACCCTAGTGTTTTATCTCAGATGTGTTTGAAGTCAGATTAACCCTGTAAGGCCGTGGAATTTTTATAGTGTTAGCCACAAGTGGAGTCTGTATTTGCCATTAATTTTCATGATGAAAATGCACAGACTGTGAAAAATGCAATACCTGTTTTATTAAACTTGAAAATCAGTGTAATTAATGTGTACACAAATTACAATGACAAAAGGGAAGTTATGGGTAACTCGAGACAGAGATAAGAAGTATTGTTAGGTCAGGCATGCACAGAGAGGGTGAGGGGACAAATTTGGATGATGCTATGTTTTTTCTTGGAATTCATCCATAAGCATGTTGCATTAATACCCAGGGTCCATAGGACCCCACCAATGGTTAACAATAGAATTTTAATTTGCGCTATGATTTTTGCTGATATTTGAAAATTCATTCCATCCACGATGAGTCTATCACTAAAGTGTAGAAGTCAAGAAAATTCAAAATGTTGAGATAAATTGTTCGAGTTTTAGAAATAGTGAAACTTTGGAGTCTGCATGGACCTCAGCAGCTGTTAAAGGGTTAAATATTTATAGCTTTTTTTCCCAAACCATCCTTATTCTTTCTTTTTCAGCCTCAAATCAAGTGTGATCTCTGTGATGCTAGATTTTTTCACCCATCAGGGCTGACTCGACACCGACGTAAACACACAGGCGAGAAGAATTATATTTGTCAAATATGTACATCAGCCTTCGCTCGACTAGACACTCTAAAACTGCACCTACGATCTCATACAGGCATGAGACCATATGAATGCGGAGAATGTGGAATCAGGTTTGCAGACCGCAGTCAGTGCCGCCGCCACATCAAAAGGCATGGAAAAGGCACTGTCATTATCAGAACAAATACAGATCAGGAGGCATCTACTAAGACTAATCACATTGTAATTAATGGAGCATCATCTGATGTGCCTGCCCAAGGGACCTCGACAGTGCAGTTACCACTTCCTGTTGAAAACTCATCTGAAACATTTGGAATTGATTCTCCTTGTGAATCAATTGAAATTGAACTCTCTGAGTCTCTTTTGAATGAAGAAGAATTGGTATACCAATATGGAGACATGCTGATTACTATATCTCGTTCAACAGCTGAAACAGCAGCTGTCACTTCAGATAATCCGACCAGCTCTAAGATCGTGAAGCTGCTTGCCTGTGGGGAGTGCAATGCGGCCTTTGTCACTCACAAAGAAGTATATGAACATATTGCTTCCAAGCATGTTCCTACCACAAAGCATCTTAACCCTAAAACATTTGATGGCAATGATGAATTGCAGACTGGGCAGATTTTGACAGAAGTTCCTCCTGCTACACCCAAGGAAGCAAACCCAAAACAATCAGAGAGTCTTTTTCAGACTCAGACCTCACATCCGTTGACTGAGCACAACAGCATGACCAAGACTCTTCCAGACAACATTAAGAACAACATGTCCAGCATGGCACTTAAATCGGAGCCTGAGATTATGAGGAAGAGGAATGTCTCCAAAGCACCCAGGGTGGGGGAGAAGAAGTGGCAGTGTGGCCAGTGCGATGCTTCTTACCACAACCAAGCTGAGCTACGTCGTCATGCCACTTTGCATACAGGAGAAAAACCATATGAGTGTCCTGTCTGTGGCAAACGCACGCGAGATCCTAGCAATCTCAAACGGCACATACGAACTCATACGGGTAAGATAATAGAATTATTATATCTCACAGGTTTTATTGGGCTCTTACCTTACATGGAGAGTTTCCAATGTATGTTATTACATCTGCCCTGTGGTCCTCACTAGTCTATAGTCTTATATGTTTTCCTGTGACCTTTAGTCCTTAGGCTGATAAAACGTTACTACAAGTCCATCTTTTTAAATCAACAAATTCATGTGCAGACCACAAATCAAGACAATTCTTTGCCTCACCATCATTTGCCAAGACTTATTTAGGGTATTTTACTGGACTTCTTTGTCTGTCATCTTTACCATTCAGAAAGTGCTGGGGAAGAGTTCATTATAGAACTTTTTTGAGGGGTGTGGAATACAAAAATTGGCTATTTAAAAAAATTAAAAGATAAGCGTGTACACAGTCTACAGCATGCAAAATATTGAATCTTTATGCAATGGGAGAAAGCTTTTAGAGGAAACATATACTAAACAGCTCGATGGTTTGGACTCATGCAGTATTTGGTTTAGCATCTGTATTGCTCTCTCTTTGATCCTCTAAGCCTTTGCATTTCTTGTACTATAATTAAAAGCATCAATCCACACTTGTCTGTGGCCCACACACCTGGAAGCAGTTGCCCCTCCATGTGCAAGAATCTCCTTTTTTCAAAATCTCTTTCTGCAGCCTAAACCTTGATTTTCTAGCACTGCATATATGGGTATGATTATGTGGATGTGTATATGTACTTATTCTTTGGGGTTTTTCTTTTTTAAGCAAGAGAGGATGCCTTTAAAATATTACAATTATTATTATTACTTACATTTCTGTAAAACTGAATATAAACAGTGTTACACTATCCATGCACTTTGAGTATTACTGTGCTTTTTGTCTCAAGCTTGTCTGTTTTTTTGTAGTCCCATTTGCCTCTCTTCAAACTTCCTGCTACTGTGACTGTTGAAATATCAGTAAAGAAGGGTTATCTGTTTTCCTTAGCTATCACTTTTTTCTGTTTATTTATTTTAGCAGTTATAAATGACTTTGTCTTGCGCTTTGGCAGGGGAACGACCTTATCAGTGCAACATTTGTGACAAAGCGTTTGCACAGGCAGGACATCTCAGTTCGCATCGCAGAACGCACACTGGTGAAAGACCATACAAGTGCACCCAGTGTGATGCAAGGTAAAAAATAAAATTCAAACTGAGCATCTTGTACTTGAGCCAAAGGAAAAGTGTTTACTGGAAAGACTGAACATTTTTACAACTAATATTTGATCACACATATATATATAATGCAGGCAGCATTGAAATGACATTAGTGCATTGACAGTGGTTGATTATTGTCCTTTAGCTACCATTTGTGACAAGGATTTCATATATTTGTACCAATTTTATGCAGCTTTGAAACCTATATGTTCTTTGGTTGACTCAAACATAAATCATGCTAATAAAATAATATCTATGAGCATCAAAATTCTTGGCAACTATACAACTACAACAACCTTAACATTAGCCTTAAACTGACGGTCAGTTTTGAGACTTTGGTGTTACTGATGGAAGCATTCTCATAGCTCGTGGATACGTCTGACAACTACTGTTTTCATCTAAAATAGGTTTGTTGAGAGGAACCACTTGAAGCATCACTTGAAAGTACATGCAGGAATCAAGCCATTTAAGTGCAAAGAATGCAACTTTCACATTCATTCGACTGGCAGAATTGAGAAGACACTCGTTGGTGCATTCGGGTGTGAAGCCTTTTAGATGTTCTGTTTGTGGAGGTAAGAGTTAGTTTACCTTTTCATGGATTTTGTTTGGGGTATTGTAACTGTGCATGCATCATACATGTGAATGTGTGTTTACCTGACCATTGTTTTGAAAGATAGGTTATTTTAAGCATTTGTAACCCTTTAAAGGATTGGCTGCTGTAACGTAGCCTGGTTTGCCAGCTTGGAGTGAAACACCAATTAAAAAGAAATCCACAAACCCAACATTGAAAACATATCCATAATGACAGACAAGACAAATGTGGACAAATATGCAGGCAGATTGTTTTGATTGGTTATTTAGTTTTCCTGGGGAGAAGGAAAATCAAAATATGCAAGTAAAATGAGAAACATAATCAGAAGTAGCATGTCTTTGCATTTCCATAGCATTTAATAGTTAATAACATAATGCTGTTTAAGCTATTATAGTTATTATCACCAGATATTGTCTTCTTTACTTAATGAAAAGGAGGCAAAGTTAGTCTCCTCATCATGATTGTAATATGTGAATTTAATTTTCTTCTAGTGCCATTTTTCCGGCAAGATGCTCTGAAGCAGCATGCAAGGAAGCATCTTTCAGGAGATGAGAAACATGATTGTAAACTGTGCAGGAGAGTGTTCTCATCTGAAATTAGCATGCAGCAGCACATGTCCAGGCGACATTCTCTGGCCGAGCATGAGTGCAAGTCTTGTAACCAGGTCTTTTATGATGCGGTGGACCTAAAGTCGCACATAGACAAGTGCCATCCTATCACATCGAGCCAGGAGATTTTGTCGTTTTCTGAAATGACCAAAGATGGCAGTGAACAAGAGCTTCCTGGAGATGGTTGCAGTTTGGCAGAAGATGTTTTGGATGAAACAGCAACTGAAAGCAGCTTTGTTGCTGATGCTCTTTGTGAGCTGGCTTCAGGCAGAGGAACAGCCTCTGAATCCATCAAAGTTCTAACAATAGTTAAACCGTCAGCAGCAGCAACAGGTGTGGAGTCTTCATCTGTCAATTCTGTGGCTGCAAAGCAAGTATTAGTAGATCAGACAGTGATTTTAGATACACACATGCCTGATGATGCTGTGGGCAGGCTGTCTTTTGTGGATGAGAATGCTCAGGTCGTTACAGAGAAAGAAAGTTCATCTCAAACAATAGCAGAGGACCATCCTATGCTGGATGATCCTTGCCACAAGTCTGTAGAAATTAAATCGGAGGTGCATGAGGTGGATGGTAACGACTATGTTTTGTCAGCCGATGGTCTGTACCTGATGCATAAACAGCTCTTTCAGCAGAGAACAGACAATAAACCTTCTGCAACAGCTGCAGAGTCACAGGCAATATCAAACCTGCCATACATTTATCTTGGCACAGCTGCTCAGTCGGCTTTACAGGCATTGTCTTCAATTGATGATGTAGAAACACAGAATGCTGATTCCGATGCTTTTGCTGGCAGAGATGATCCAGCCTCAGCTAGTAGCTCAGGGTTGGTGGCTACAGTTATTGCAGATCATCAGTACTCAACAGAAACAGGCCAGACACAGTTTGGGTCTGGACAACAGGTTTCTTATCTAGCACCACAGAACACAGTTGATAGCAAAGTGCCCATGGAGACAGATGAAGGTCTGGAATCAACTATGCAGTCGATTCTTTCAGGCATGGCTCACCTGGAATCAGTGGTTCCTGTTCCCATCAAACTAGGCTCCAAAAAAAGGACTAGCTCTACAGGTACTAAAAAGGTGGAAGTGAAACAGGAGCCAGCAGACCACAATGCACCTGTTATTCCTATTGTACCATTAAGGACAAGATCTGGTCGAGAAAGGAAGATAAAAGTGAAGTACTCAGCTTGACAAGAGAAAGTTATGTTGCTTGCCCCTATCCTCAAACAACAGTTGTTTTTTTTTAATAGCAAGCTACACACTGTGATGTGAAACTTCATGTGCTGTTTGTACAAAATACATATTTCAACATTCTGACTGCTATGTTTGCTTCAGCATTTCTTCATCCATCTGTTAATTAATTCATTCTTTATATACAAATAACATACTTATTCTCTTATGAAAGAGAAACCTTCATCCTCACAAAATAGCATCAGAGATTTGTCCTGTTCGATGTGCTGCAGTAGTCTGCAAGTCTTACTTGCATCTGTAAATGTCATTGACCTCTTCATTGACATGGCGTTCTCAGACCTGCGTGGTTTTGAAGAACAAGCCAGTGATCAAAGTCCCTTATCATAAAAGCAGCATAATCATATATGCTTTCTTCAGTTTCATGCAAGAACAAGTGCAAATCCAGTGGTAGATCTTTTTTGTTTCAAAAACCTGCCTTGCTGTATATACTGTTTCCTATAGTGTTGTAAATATAAATTATACCAGAAATTCTATAATTAGAAATATAGAGAAATATAGAGATGGTGCTGAAGAATTGATCTGGCTTGTGAGAGGCATCAAATGTCAGGTGGCAGATGACAGGTGACACGATGAGCCTTAGCCAAGTGCTAAAAATGGATCCCTATCAACCAGTTCATTAAAGACAGTTTAACAACAGCACCTTTAATTCCATGCTCCACTCCCTTCTGTTTAAAATAAATGTCCCTAAACTCTTAGGAACGCATTTGACCAAAAGTGGGTGGTGGTATTCATGAAAGTGGTATGATAAATTTTTCATGAGCGCTGGGATTGAGAGAATTGTATAGACTGTCCAGGAGATCAGCTTATGCACAAAATTCCCACTCTGCCTTTCTCCTTGGTGCTGAGAGTTTAAAGCTTATGCTTGTGGCTAGTTTGTAGTTCTAAATGGTAACTGAGGTTACTTAACGTCTGCTGTGTGCAGCTCAGTGGATGGGGAGTGGCAACTGATTTAGTGTCTATATGGACCAAACATGTCCCCCTTTTTGCCAGTGTTTGGACTTCTTGTATTAAACTAGCTTGTTGTGGTTTGGCATTAGTTGCTGAGTCAGCATCAGTTGACCAGGCTTTGAGATGAAATGTATATAATTTTTCACTGTTTGTTCATAACACAAACTGCAGACCTCCATAACCTATCTTACATTTTTTTCTTTCTATTTTTGAATGACTTGGAGAACTGGAGATGGGATTCTCAGATTTTTGTTAAGGTTAAATGTTTGTACATTTACACTTAAGGATTTGTTAGACACCTTTGTTGTTATAGCAAAATCTCGGTGTGACTTTGCTGTTATCAGTTGGTAAGAATAGTGATAATAAACCTGACTAAACTGTTTTGATCTTCAGGGAATTTGAGGAAAGGGAGAATATTAAGGTGTTTCATATTATAAGCTTAACAAATTTCATTTGCAGATTACAAGAAATGTTAAAAAATGTGTTTATACTTTTCTAGGTGCCTTTCTGGTAAACTTTTTTTCCTTCTCACTAAATATGTGGCTTTACATCCTCCTATGGTTTTTAGTGTGCTATCAATCTATATTTGGTCATTTATAAAGTAAAGGTAGCACAACTGTAACATTTGCATACCATGCTGCACAGCTTCATGTTGTGCAAAACTACTTTTCCCCACATAGTCTTGCAGCAGAATATCTACAAAAAGGAAAAAAAATTTTTTAATTTTTTAAAGGAGTATTTGAAGACAGTATTGATAAGACTAGAATTTTAACAGCTGTTTCAACAAAACATGACAAAAAGTTTCAGTTTTTGTAAGATGTTAGATTTTGCCTTACGATATTTCAGTTGAGGCCATTACTCTTTAAAGGTGATGCCATAAGAATATAATCTTCACATGACACGAAGCTCTCACAAAATAGCATATAATTACAAGTCAGTGTTCTTGTCAGTTAATCTTCATCCTTAATGACAAGCATACGTTTACTACCTGAATGGAGGCAATTATTTTGAGTGAACTAAGAAAGGTTGCAATATGTTGTATTTTATGTTTTGCTTTTTTTATTTTAAATTTCAGAAATTAACATTATATTTTCTTTGAACTCTTTATATAGTGGTCACACATATCTATTACAGACATCTTCAGCATGATTATTTGTATGATAAATGGAGAGTATGAACTATGAAACCCCTACATAAAACTACACAAGAAACCCCTTGTATTGTTACCTTTGTTGTACTGAACAGTCTTCAAACTTTGGAAAATTAACCTACTTTATACATGCCATGAGCTCTATCCACACCCTATCCACCAGGTTACTTTATGTACAACATTTTTAATTGTATGAATCCAATAATTTTATAGGTGCACATGAACAAAACTTGTCAGGGTAGTATAGCGACACTTTTCCCTGTGCCGTAACCAGTTTCCAATTAACCACATAAACAGTTCAAAACCAATGCCATAATTTATCACATTGCACTTCCCTCCCAGTTCTACTACTTCCAAAAAAAAAAAAAAATAACAAAACATACACCACAGTTTCACTGGAACCATGATTCAGATTTTTGACAATCATGGTTATGTTGAAGCAAAATGCCTTCGTTTTCCTTTGTATCCATTATAAATGTCATAACTTCCTATGTGTTGCAACAAGCACTTATGCCTAGAGTTGTTCTTGTGGTCAGAATGGAATGAAATGTTGATCTTCACAGCATGTAGATTGTTTGCTGTACTTTATTTCCACTGCAATTTAAGTTATGTGTGATTTCCTCAAGTTTTATGAGATTCTGGCAATGTTAAAGATGAGTTACAGAACACAAAAAAGGGAGGGAGTGGCTGGTGGGAAGTGGGAGGGAACATGCACACTTTTACAGAGATGTACATGAAAGAGAAAAGATGTTTTAATCAGGGGTTCCTTTTATAGAGATCTTTAAAAAGTTTCTTGAAGCTGATAGTAAAATATATATTTACTAAAAAAAAGTTGGTATGTATACATATGCATAGTTGGCAATATAAGAAACAAAAGGAAAGACAAGTGAGAAAAAGGCATTTATTGTTACTCTAAATGGTAAGCGCATTCTTTGGTTACTCACTTGATCCTTTGTCTATATCATACTGTACAATGTTAACATTAGTTGATGTATACCTCTTAATTTGGTCACCTTTCATAATGCTGAAGAAATTTAAAAAGTTAAAAAAAAAATTCCAAAGTGTCCAGCACATGAAGCAAAAGGCTATTTGTTTTATTTGATAGCTTGCCCAAGAAATGGGGTAAGCATATATTTTAACATTTTATTCTTGTAATTATTAACTCATACATGCATAAAATTTATATACATCTGCATGTGATCACAGGGCAAAAGAATAATGAATTAGATATTGTTGGTTACCAAGCTAATATTTTCTGGCTTTTCATTGAAACGTTTTCGTTATGGTGCAAGCTTTATACCAAGGTATATCAATTAAATAATTATAAATGGGTGTTTTGAAGACCTATCATCATCAGCTTGTATGTTTATGAACAATAAAAGTTCCTTTCACCAACACACACATCTCTGTGCCCTTTTAACTTCATTATCTTTTTAATCCAAAACTAATAGCTCCAGAACTAAAGGCCAAAAAAGTCCATAGCAGGCCTTGTCTTTGTGGCGTTAATGTTACTTAATGATTATAAGTCATTCTCACAGACAGCCTGGAGTTCTGTGAATTATTTTGTCAAAAGATTCTTGGATCAGATGAAAGACTACAATGTTATCACTGATGTAAATCAGCAATTTTACTATTAAGCAATACCAAATAAACTTGATTTGGATCTGCCATTACAGTAATAGCTGACATCATAAATGAAGCTCATTTTCTGGTGGCAAAGGTGAGAAATACCAGTTGAGTTTGTCATCTGTCACTTCTTGCAGTGTGGCAGGATTCCACTTGGGATTCTGGTCTTTGTCAACTAAAACTGTGAACAAATATTTAAGGATATCTTAAAAACCCATGTCCTGATGATTAAACATTTTAAAAATGGGAACATCATAAAGTGGTTGCCTTTCATGATAAATTTTAACATTTGACAAGAAATGTGTTTGAAAATGCCTTAACACCATTTAGATTAAGGAGACTTCAATGTGGTTGGTTTTATAAAACAGCCTTTATAGAATACAGGTGTAAAAAGTATTAAAGGAAAACATTAAATGTTACTCTCTCATTTCTCTCAAAGAGCCATCTCTTTGCACACAGATGAAAAAAAGTATCTGCATGTGTAACTCCACATAGTTACAAGAAAATAGAAATCTTTTGCTGACAGAACAATAATAAAAGAACTTGAAGTATTCATTATCCCATGTGCAGCCAGCTCAATGTGCAGTGCAGAAAAGACTACAAATAAGCTGGGGGAAAAAAACCTACAAGGAGCAAAAAAAAATTACCAGCTCGAACTCCCTCATAAAAATCATGATCCTCCAAGCATCTCTGAGAAAGTCGATACTCCATTTGTAACTCATCTGCAAGTTTGAGTTTTTTACCCATCTGCAGTTGTCGGAACGTAACCTTCATTGATGTTGGTGACTTTAAGAAAGAAAAACAAGGCAAACACATAAAAACAATGATGAATGCAGCAAAGTGTTACATATGGCAGAGACAAAACCTGGTTGCTGAAAACAAATATAGTGAAGAGAACTAATTCTCACATTAAATGTCTTACATTAAAATGATGCTTTCTTCCAGGAATGCCGAAGGAGAGAAAAAAAGACAATAGGCTAGGTGAATTAAGACTTCAAGATGAAAAACATACATGTGGTTTTGTGTGTGTGTGTTTGTAAACTGACTTTTGAAAACAAAGAAAATAGACTCGGACCATCTTTTTCAATGTCGCTAGATGTTTCTGTGCAAACTCTGAGTTGTCTGCAGCCAGTTTCTGCAATATCTCCTCCACAGTCTCTGCCTCAAACACCTTGTTGATTGTTTCCATATGGGATGCCAGGACAAACGGCTTTCCTTTCTCTGTAAAATTCTGCAAAAGGAATATGACATCTGATAGTGTTCACCCTCTTTTGCTTAAAAAAAAAAAAAATTTGCTTATTCATGCAGTGCCTTTACCCACCATTGAAGCACACTTAAAGCAATTCACATTAATACCCACACATGTGCATGATATCACAGCTTAACGGGGGGCATCAAATGTATCGCACATGTGCAGGCACAGGGTGGAAGAAACTGAATACCTAGAGAAAACTACTGAAGGTCAGTTCTGTGAGTGGGTATCATCAGCATGAGGAGAATCGGAGCCAAGATTCAAACCCACAGCAACAGATTGTCACTGTCTTTATGAGAAGCACATTTACCTATGTGCCATCAATTTTCCCAAAACAGCATATACCTTAAACATAAAAATCTACTTGCACTAATTTATGTGTTAAGAAAGAACTGGTACTCATGTCCTGTGCCCAGCAGCTGAGCCCAATAGTTACATATTTCTTTCATCTGTTCCTGAACTGTCAGTTCTTTTATGAGTTATGGAAAACCTCAATCATTAATCCCCATCTAAAAAAGTTGCATACAAAAAAACTATGATTTGAGACCAGTGGCCCTTGACCCCTATGCTTGAAATTTGCTTGTTCCTGCTGAGGAGACAGAAATTTCAGGGTCAGCAGCCCGATCCTTTTGTTCATACATTTCGAGGTGACCAAGAGTATTTATAATTTAAAGGTTCAATCTAGGTGGTTCAGCATTTTCTCCATCAAAGATAAAGCTTGTTTAATGAGAGTGGTCAAGACTGGTAGCAAGATTATTGGCTTTCTACATAGATCATGAAGTGATCTATATATCAGGGCTACCAGATTAAAAGCTATCAGTATCATCACAGACTCCTCTCACCCACTGCATCACTATTTCGAAATGCTCCCCTATGGTTGCTGATGGAAACAGCTTGTTGGCAAGAAAAGTGCTTTGGACAAATCCTTCCTTCCAGCCTGCAAGTAAACCTGTTTTCTTATCCATAGCTCATACAACAATCCTGATGTGCCTCTGACAGTTGCTGCTGGGGGCTTGCGTCTGACTGTAACTGTGTAGATGTGTGAGGTGTGACTGTATCTTTTCAGTTTATTACTTATGGGAGCTCCCAACAAAAGAAAATTTCTTTCCCTGTTTTGGACAGAAGCAGACAATAGAGACATTGTGTTTAAAAAAAAACAAACAAGATATTCAAACACTTTATAAGATGGGAAAATCAGAATTTTATTCGCACACGTCTATGATGTGTGATCTCAATAGTCTGTCATACTTTGTGAAAAAAATGTTCTAATTTGCAGGGTTTTCATTCCATTTGCCATTCAGAAACTTCGGAAATGCTGCGACAATGGCAATATCATAGGCACAGCAGAGATGTTGCTTTCTAAAGGGGTATTGAATAGTTGTATTTCTAAATCAATCATTATACTACAGGAAGTAGCTGCAGAATGATCTGCAATACTTACTCTTTAAAATACTGCAGAAGATAGGGCTTTTCTTGACTATTTCCAGCAAGATTTTGATTATTTTCCAAGGTTAGCTACTTCTTTTATGATAATAGTGGGAAAATATCATCACAGGATGTAGCAACATACAAATGCTCCGATGAAAAAGGAACAGTAACTGTGTGCAACCCTACTTTATAAGATCAATTTTTTTGTCCATTCCACTTGGGTTTTTTTAAAGCGGAATTGTGTGATTATGGTAGAATGAAGGCTTTGAAAAATTTATTTTAGAACAGGTTATTTATAACTTTGCTCATGACACTATGATTCAAATGTCCCTCATGTAGGAATTGCATTCATCTCCAGCTAAAGGAAAATACTGAGAGTAGCAACATTACATACCTCATGGTGGAAACGATCCAGCACATTAGCCACTTTTGTATCTGTAGGATCTTCTAATGCCATTAGCTTCTCTTCTAAAGAGGACAGCTGGAATGAGACAGGTTAATGTACTGTTTAATAAAACTCTTGAACAAACAACTGAGTAAGCTGCCAGATAAACAAAACAAAAATCAAGAGATTTATATGCAGAGAAAGCACAGGATATGTGAATAGGTCTGTAAATAAAGGATACCAATTTTTGGTACATTTCATAACCTAGGTGTGTTTTTAAATATTATGCACTTATTTTCATCTAAAAGAATCTTGAACTCTTGCATCTGAACCTTCTCAGAAGGAACAAAATGTGTGGCGATTCCTGCTAGAAAAACATCACGTCCAGTAAGCCGGAAGCCAGTCAGGGCCAAGAACATTCCTAGCTTGCCTTCAAGTCGTGGCAAGAAGTAGCCTCCTCCAACATCAGGAAATAAACCTATTGAGAAGCGGTTCAATAACCTGATCAGCTTATGTGTTCTAGACAATAATAATAATAGAGCACTTTTATAATGTAGCATCACAACCAAAGCATGTTACTCTTTGTGCTGACCAACAATAATTCTTCTATGCCACTATCTGTATAAAGTTGTACCATCTACGACTCACTGTACTTACTACATGCCTCTTCTATTTATTAAATAACCCAGTAAATAACTTTATACCCCTTAACCCTGTGTTTAAAAATTATGCATATTTTACTCTTAGACAGGAAACCCTGTATCGATTCGTGTGACTAGTATGTGAGTGGGTATAAGTGTATGACAAGTGTCTGATTTTTTTTTCCATTTAAGTCTATATGAACATTTAAGTATAAATGTGTATATGTGATATGTGTGATATGTCTGATATAATTTTATATAATTATATATACCTAGATGTAGATACCAGTATGAGTGAATTGTGTGCTTAAAGTGTTTGGTACTGTACAGACGTGTATGTGGTATAGGGATTTGATGGGATTGGATTTCAAGTGGGTGTGAATTTGACATGTATGTTTGACATGATTGGAGACTTTTTCGAGTACAAAGTGCCTGAAATAAGAGAAATGATAATGCCATGTTTAAATAAAAAAATGTCTTCACCAAGAAAAAAAAATAAAAAAATGACATTTAAAACACTGGCCGACAATAACCCACTATGTTTCAAACACACACAGCTAATGAGCCAGAAGATAAAGAAATACACAAGTCAAACTACTTGGCTTGCACTAAGAGCCAATAGTTGATATGTTCTTCATGTTCTTTGTCTTTACCACTGAGACTGAAATTTATTTTAGATTTTGTTGGTGCATAAAACGCTGTGACTTTGCTTGTCAGCTGAAACATTGTGCATTGAGTTTTGTTATCACTTTGCATGTTGTATAAAGCAACTATGATTCATTTTGTAGAAGATGTGCCAGTTATTTTTTAAAAGAATTAGAGTACATAAGAGTAATATCAAGAGAATTATTTTGAGACTGCTCTTTTCCATGAGGCAATACTCACCTATTGCTGTCTCAGGCATTGCAAAAACAGTTCGTTCTGTGGCCACGCGGAATTTACCATGTACAGACAAGCCTACACCCTGTAAACTCAAAAACACATTGACATAGTAGCAGGGAAATTTGTGTTTTATGCTGAGCTAGCAACTAAGACTATATCATGGTAAGGCAGTCAGCCCTGTAAACAGATGCCACATGCAGAGAAAGAACCTGCCCAAGGTGAACCCAGGACAGTAGCTTTCACTGTATTGGTGACAGGTGCTAACTGTTGCACCAAACATATTGACATATCTGTTTAAGCAAAGCACTTACATGATGAAGAAGTTCAGCATATTTATTTATTTATCCTTTCTCCATTTACTCTTGTTTTCTGCTTGTGCTTGTAAATCCACCTTCATGTTATCCTGCATTTCTCAAGCCACTTTTTTTCCTATCTCTGTTCACAAGCTCATCTACTCTCTTTTTTTTTCCACTACCTCTCTTTCTTCAGATCAATAAAGAACAACCAAAATTCATCCCAAACACGCTCACACACATGCAGTGTGCAAATGAATCCAAGCATGCACACAGACTTGAAAAGTAAAATCCTCTTTTTTCACTTACGCCACCCATGGTGATGCCATCAATAATTGCAATGTATGGTTTTCTGTATGTGCCTGCAATATTTGCATTGGGCTAAGTGTTTCATTGAATAAGTTACTTTTAGTAGAACAAAAAGTATTTCAATTTCTGCATCACAAACTGAGACATTTAATGGAAAACACAAAAGACATCATCTAAATGTTACAACTGCTAATCATTAAATATAATGCCACTAATATTTCTTTCTTTCAATAAAAATGTTGCCCATTAAACATACAGCTACTTAGCTTTCCTACAGTCACAGTATTATGGCACACTATAAAAACATTATACTGATCTTGTTCCTCTTCTGCTGCAAACTAAAGCTGTTTTAATGCTTGAAACAAATTCAACATCCCTTGTTTCGGGAAACTTTTTTGTCTCTTTATCCATTTTCCTCTCAAATTGGTTAGAACATGACTTCCAATACCAAAAGCAAGCTAATACTTTTAGAACATAAGACTAACCAATTTTGTAGTTCAAGATATATTCCGCTTTGAAGAAATTCCTTGCCAGATCACCTCCTGTCTTACCAGATTCTGTCACAGCTTAAACAGCAAACAACATGAAGGTTGCTTTATGCACATTCTCAGGTTTGGAAAAATACCTAAATTCAGTTTCTGTGGCTTGACATTTGGTCACTCTAGTTCACGAATGAATGTAAATCTGTACCACTAACATGTTCTTCAGTGTGCTCTGCAAGTCTCCTAAGCTTAACATGAAATAAAATATATACTGACACATAAAAAAATAAGGGGAAATTTTATGAAGCATCAAAATGAAACCTTTACAAACATTTAGTCTCAGTAAATGCACTGCACTGACAGGCTGACAAATGGTTAAGTAATAAAATGACTAAAATCTTTAGGGGGAAGATCTTGCACTTTTTGCATTCACAGTGTGTTTATTCTTTATCTCAAGACTGTTTGAAATGGTTTCATAACAAAATCACTGTAATGTGATTATGAAACTGACATAGACATTTGTTGAAAATTAGTTAACTTGTTAACAAGAAGGAAGAAACTAACACTTTCATTAATACTTTTTCATCTCACCTCGAACATCTCCGCCAGCACAGAAAGCTTTCTCTCCTGCCCCTTTTATGAGGACCAATGATACATCAGCATTGTCTTCCCATTGCTGTAACATAAATGAGACACCACTGAATTAAATCTCCCATTGCTAGGATAAAAGTTTACTTTTTTTAAACCTGTTAATAAACTTTGTCTTGTCATCCTCTTTCCTGAGGCAAAATACTTAGAAATGCATGTTCCTTTTGAGCTTTTGGTTAAGCTGTGAAATAATGAAAAGTCTTTAAGAGAAACGCAAGAGTGCTATGTTTGTAATAATTTAAATGGGTGTGATATTTTGTTTCTTGCTTCAACTGAGATGCCATGTGCATAAAACAATGAAGAGAAGACATAAGAAAATAAGAGAAATGACAGGGTAAACTGCAGTTCATATAAAGATTTGTCAAGAAATAATTCTGCACCTGAATTGCAAACTCAAGATTGGTGTGGTCGTTAGTGACAGATAAAACAAAATTAGGGTTCACCCACCACCATTGAGGGATAAATCTTTTGTATCATTGAAAGATTGAGTGCATTGAGAGCCTTTGGCCTGTTGAGGATGATGATTCGCTTGTCTCTGACTGCTTGAAACACCACATCATCACCAGTTTGATTTGAGCAATGTGCCACCCTCTAAAGACAGAAGGAATTACCTTCATTGCAACAACAACTTATAAATCTGAAATGCCAAAATTTGATTTAAAAAACTTTACAAAATAGATGCTTATGCTTGCATATATCTATAAAATAGTCCACAATAGCAAAACAAAGAAACTGACCCAGAAAATTCTTTATGATGCTGGGTTTAATGCCAGGATAATAAGCGTTTTATGTGCATTGTACAAATTTAAAGGTATAGATAAGGCTGTGGTGTGTGCAAAGTACAGGAAGTGTCGATCATTGTTAGGATTTGAACTCAAGCGATCGGTGGTGTGTCGTTAGCTGGATTAGTGATATATATAAGTGATAACAATCAAGATGGCTATGAGCAATGTCCAACCATCCATTGCATCAGCTCACACTGGGATTGAGTTGACGTCATCGGAGGATGAGACCGTTGAAGCAAACGAAAGAGAACTGTGTAATTTCTCTTATTAAACACAACATCCTATAAAACATTCAACTTTTTCCACATGAACAGACATGAAAATAGATACGATTCAAACTGATCCTACTCTTTATGAGATTCTAAGCAACAGGGCTCGAGGCATAAGACACCCGCAGGGCCCTCGACACCACAGTTTTAATCAAAAGTGCGGGGCCCCTAAGCAATACCCTATATGCACACACAAATGAAACAAAAAAGAACACTTGGATACATATTTCACACGCACATATATATATATAAACTTACCATATGCTGCAATACCACTTGAAGCCTACGTAAAGATCTGGAACCAAAAAGAACAAATCTGCATATAAAAATCTACGTATACTAGGCAATTATCATTGGTTGTTTAGAATGTGTAAATTTTACCTTAGTACCAAGTTGAATTTTACATCTTTTCCATTACTTTCGTTTACTTGTATTTTTATCCATTTCATCGAGTATTCACACACTATTTCTCTAAATAGCAGTGGCATAGGAACCAATGAGGGCAAGTAGAGCAGCACCCCCATACACAAAAAAATAATGAGGCAGGAATGTGAATGTTGTTCACTGTCAGCATGGACTTTGACCCCCCTCCACACCCAAAAGCTGAGCATCTTCCGAAGCCACTAAATAGTGTATGTGTGCTAACAACCAGCCATATCTGAATTTCCAATCCAAACCATCTGAGCATGCATTATAATGGGTCTAAAAAAAAATATCCCACTGAAGATGCGCTTTGTAAAGGACAACTAAACATAAACAATACTATATACAAAATACCTGAATTAGAAACATTTCTCAGCAAGTCTGGAATTCTTTTTCACATTTTTGGAGCATCAAAAACTCATGCTACAGATACAGTTTCAGATAACAACATCTCAATCCCTGGTTAAACATTAAAATGATGGCAACCAAAACATAAGACACTGTTGTTCTTATTTCTTCAAATATATACAAATAGTAGTGTTGTTAGTTGTGATTTGAAGGTAAAAAAAACTTTGCTTCCGATACATACCTGGAAAACATGACGGCATACGTTATCTGCAAAAGACGTAAATAAATTAAAGATTAGAATCTGACATCGCACTTTTAGTCATTACCATACGACATTTGCTGGAACAAGTACTATTATCAGCTTTGCTATGACGTTACTACACCAGACATGGATTGTGCGAGGCGAGGCTTTGACAGAAAATTTGCTTCTGCTTAGTACTGCTTGTGAAGTAGCTATAAAATGTGCTATAGCTAATATATTTTTAATGAAACTTTAACATAGAAGAGGTCATTGCATTAACTTTATTATTAAATGCATCGGTAAATAGCCAGAGTTAACTTCCGACTGTTAATTTGGCACCTCAATAATGAGTAACGTAAGAGATTTGACTTCGGGAGCTGAGGGCAAAGATACAGAAGCTTTAGTTATGGGTTATGTCCCTTTGCCATAAAACACTTGCGAATAGCGTCCCTTAGTTAGACCATCACCGAGATCGGCGAGACGAGAAGAAAGCTTAGAGATTTGAGCGTGTGCGAATCAGTAATAAATAATGTTTGAACGAGGAATGCGCATATCTACCAAGAAAAATCTATCTTAGGGATAAATATCTATGAATGTCACTTTTAGGTCAGACTTTTAGACATTAAGACTTCATAAAATTCTTAAGAATGAACATACTAAGGGCTGTTTTAATATTTTTGTTAAACAGATTTTTGTCTCAAATGAAGACGATTGATGAGCAACGGACTGTCGTCTATACACCTGTATTCCGAATATTATGCAAAATCAAACTCGCAGGATGACGACGAGCATCGGTTTAAAGGGGAATAAATGCGTTACTCATTTGGCAACCGATCATCGGAATTTAGAGAGATTTATCTCCCGTTGTCCGCCTTTCCTCTCTCTCCTACCCATCTCCCCACTCTGTGCTCGGGCATGCTGTTCTTTCCGTCTTATGGCATCTGTTTACAGGGCTGGCTACCTTGCCGTGAGCCCGTGATATAGCCTTAGCTGCTGGCTTGTCTGTGAGAGACAGTCCCAACCCACTCATCTCCGACAAACACACGCGCTAGCACACACACACACGCCAGTATGTGAAGAAGAATTTAACATTGCATTGCCGCCTGCATTCATTTTTTCATAATCAATAATTGTCAGAATGTATTTAGCTTCTCCCTCTCTCTCTCTCACCCTCTTCCTCCCCAGCGTGGATATGCTAATATATGTTTTGATTTATGTATAACAGCATACATTGCAAAATCCTTAGATGACAATTTTATACTATTTTAAATAATTTGATTTTGATGGAAGTAATTTTCTTTTGTGTATTAGTAATTTTCTAATTCCAGTCCACTGAATTATATCAATAGATTTACTTTAAAAAATAACAAGTCATTAATCGTATTAACTTAATCATCATCACTTCGTGACACCGATCGAACTCGAAGCAAGCCCGACAGTGACAATCGTCGGGGAGACACGATGAGACACAGCAGCGCCAGTAGGGTTCTCAGCATCTCTTAGTAGGTCTTCCATCTGGCGGATATGATTTCGTTTGCTTTCCGCCCCGGCATCTTCTTTCCATATTCCCCTGGGGAAACTGTCTCAGGTAGGGAAACCAAACATGCAACCTGACGGTAACGACAAGAGGTTTCTAGGTACCGACCAGGACGGCGACATATAAGCTTGTTCGTTTTATTTTCCTTGTAAAAGATTCGGTACAGTCTTCTGAATCACTGAGTATTTATGCCTGGATCTTTCCCTCCTTCTCGGCTACCAAAGTCCACGTTTTGTAACGATACAACGTAATTGGATTGACTATGGACTTGTTTTTATTTAGTGACGAAGCTTAAAATTTGCTGTCCCAGATCTTGTTCAGCCTCACCGCCGCTGCTATCGATGCTGTTATTATTTGTCAAATGTCTGCCTTGCAGCTGTTGTCCTTAGAAAACGTCACGCTGTGTGCTGCAATCCGTTGGATTTCCTTGTCTGTTAGTGTTCATTATAACTTTTCTCTTGTCTGAACTGATCTTTATCCCGTTTGCACTGGCTCTGGTGGCAGATTTGTGAGACCGTGCAACTATTTCTGCCTTTCATCAGATCGATGTCATCGGTAAACCGGAGATTGCTTAATTGTCTTACCCCGATATACATGGTACGGTGGTGCTCATGAAATTTTCTCCAGACAGATGCTGAACATCACCAGGGACCGAGCTCAGCCTTGACGGATGCTTACCGTTGTCGGACAGCGTTCTCCCACACGGTTGTTGAGGAGCTGCCAGCTCCAAGAACAAGGCAGACAGCGATTCGGACAACGGCTCGGACAACGCCCTCTTCAATGATGAATTTCCGCTTAGCAAAGGGCATTTCTGGAAAAAAAATAATTCAGCTGCTGCATTCGTCAAGTTTTGCCTTCCCTTCAGGTCAAAGGTAAAAACTTAATGGAGCATTTTACATACATTGTATCCTGTGTGCATGAAGTATGTTTACACTGTTGGTTTGTGATAATTTTGACAATGGACAGTTGAACTTTTCTTACGGTGGTTTTCTTTGTTTGTTTGTTGTTTTTCGCTCTCTTTTTTGTTTTGTTTTGTTTTGTTTTGTTTTGGATAAAGAGGCAGCTGCATCTTCAGCAAGCAGAATCTTCCACTAGCTTACAGACATTAAAAAAATGTTCTTAGAGTCTAACATAACGGCCTCTAATTGTCAGCTGGGTGTAGAATGTCACTATTCAGTGCACGAAACGCTAGAAGGGGGAGGTCATCTGAGTGCTTAACTGTTCCGAAAAGAATTGTAACAAAAATTTAATTACGACAGGCTCAGCCCTTTATTTTTTCGCTCCAGCTGTGGAAGGCGACTGGAGCCTCACAGTTTCACCTTTCGGCGTAATGTAAGACGAGAGGGCTAGGTGTGGACGAGCAGACGACAGCAGACAGCTTCTTTTTCGCACCGTCGACATGGCGTGTTTCCACCGGACACCGCATCTTTCTGGACGTCACTCACGGAGCCATTCGCGCGAGAGTGATGCCGCTTTGCTGCAGTTTTTCGTCGCGAGTGGGAGCCCTTTGACAAGTGTTTGTTTTTGGATTTTTCCATCGGACACGCTTTTTCACCCTCATGTCTGCGGCGTTTCAACCGCCACACCGTGAAAGGCGCGACCGAGACACAGCCACAGTGTGACACATCAGGCACGCCGCCAGACGTCGCCTGCTGGCCATTGTCTCCCTTTGTAGAGGGCAGTGTACACGGGAAGTAACCGTCAATGTAACCGTAGCTAATTCTGCGCTCTTCTCTACGGGAGGCTATTTCCTACTCGTGTGGAAGACTCACGGTAAAGAGACACCGTCGTCGTCGAATGCAGAGCGACCCCTAGTGGAGTTTCGAAGGCAGTGAAATCATCACAATGGAGGCTGTCAAATAGATTCAATCCTAGGTACCTTAAGGTCAGGTAGGGGATAGGAAGAAGGGACTGGTGGGCGGTGAACTTGAACTACTAATGTCCACTTACTCTCCAACACATTTTGAGACACGAGTCTGTCTCTGTGAATGTCTCAGTCAAGTACAGCCAACATCTATTCACACCAGGTTTGTTCTTGACAGTTTTTTTGGATATTTCCAAATCGAAAAATCAGTGGTTCTTATCAACTGATTGATGTCTTCAGTGATATTAATGAACATATGCAAATCAGAGGTACTCATGCAGAACACCGTTGGAAGGATGTATGGGGGACAAAAGCAGCAGACATTCAAAGAAGGCAACAGTGGCATTGATGGCACGCGACGACAGCATTATACACTTCTGCTTTCTTTAAACAGCTGGGGTGTCCTGCAGCTGAAAGGAAGACGGGACCTGTTGTTCGTCTGGAGATGTTTACACCCCGTTTGGCACGCTGACAAAAATAGTTTGTGACTAAATTCTTTGGTTATCTGATCATCCGGGTGATCATACGGTCCCCTCCTACCCATCCAAAGTCAGCGCTCGACATGGACAGCCACGCATTTTTTTTTTTTTCACCTCGCCTCTGTCATTGTTTGACTGACAAGTACATCGACAACCGGAGGACTTATTCTCGGGTCACCACCCGTTCTTTTTTTTTTTTTTTTGGTAGTCGGCGCCGTCTTACACTTACACTTCATTAACCATTTGCTCAGCATCCTTATTAAGGACTACATCACCGAGAACGATCAGATGGCTGAACTGTCGGCAATGGTATAAAAACAAGAACATTCTGATGCAAACGTTTCATGTACTTGCTGAAACTGGTTTAAAACTAGTTGATTTTGGGATCCTTTTAACTTGCGGTTAATCCGATGGAAAGATAGCATCAATATTATCAAAACACATGTGGTTCAATAGATAATAGAGAAATATAATAATATAATAGAGACTATTTTTGCCACGGATGTGCAGACCGTCATTTAGTTTGTGTTTTTATAGTCAGCAATCAAAATATAATGCTTCTGGTTTTTATTGCATACTTATTTTCTTTTTCATTGGCATACACGTTCTAATTTTTTTTCTTGTGAGGAAGAGCACGTATGTTTGTGTGTTTTGCTCACATTCGAGAGCGTTAGGACTTAGATTTTTGGGTTTGGTTGGATGCAGGATTTTGTTTTGAAAAAAAAAAATAGGCTGAAGAAAACGTTCTGATGAAGCCATGGTTCGTTAGTTAACAATCTTGTTGGGTTGTTTGCGCATGCGTAGAACAGACCCGTGGCAGAACTTCGTGTGAAGTCTATAGTCCCTGCCACATCTTTGCCAAAAGATGAGTTCACTGCTGATTAAGTTTCTTGAAAAAAAAATTAAATAAAAGAAGGAAAATATCAATAAAGAGACAGCAACGTAAAAAAAACTAAGAGTTCCTTTTGAAAATTCAGAGTTCCATCAAAAAGATAAAACCCGACTGGTGGTACTTTTGCTACGCAACTAACATGCAAAACACTGGCCTCGTATTTAAATATTTCCGGTGCTGCCATCTTTACTCCGACTCCAGCGATCAAACCCAAACGAGCCGTCGGCGTCAGAGAGACTACAAAGGGGCCAAATGAACATTTGGAAGTCTGCAAATAATGAATGTCCGTAAGTGTCAATGTGTCAAGTTCGGGAACCTGTCACTTTTGGAGAGCCTTAATTACCCGCCCCTTGCGGAAGTGACCGCTGCTCCCTGCAAGCCTGGCCCGCATGTGTTCACGTGCAACGTATGCGAGGTCAGCACGCGCGGATAATCAGTGAACATTCATACCCACCCCATGGAACATTTAAACGTCTTTATGGTGATATTAATTTTACAGCCGGGCCAAGCAGTGATAGCTGATCTCCCCTCTCTCTCTCTTCTTCTCTCGTTCTTCCCACCCACCCCACTCTCTCTCTCTCTCGCTTGCACGTTGTCTCGCTCACACGACCCTTCCACAACTTTTTCCTTTGTTCTGTAACTTTAGTTCAAAGACATAAACAAATGTGACGAAAATGAAAGTTTGACATTAGAGTTACGTCCCTTCGTCATTCTTGTTGATGCTGTCGAGTTCTTCCTTGCTTTAATTCAGCGTTTCGGATATGTCGATTGATTGTCAGTAATGGATCTTCATGTTTATGTTTAAATTGGCAGATGGATTTGATCTCCAAAATATATGTAGAGAGCAAAATACAAGTTGATTGCTGACTTTCCTAGACTTGTCATTCGCTTCACACACATTTGAAACTTTGGTCTTCCTAACCTGAACAGACCAACATACATCTTAATCCGATGAAACTTTATCAAAACGTTCTATAAAAAGCAGCCTGGATGTTGATAACCTCGTCTCATTCTCAATCTTATTATTGCGATCGCTGTTAGAACCACAGGAGCAGTGTGTAGACATTATTTGGAACTAGAATGTAGATGTAAGCTTTGTCTAGCTATATTTCTTCTCCTGTAGATGGGAAGAGTGGAGGGTAAGGGAAATTGGTGTTTCACACGGTCAGAAACTAAGGCTATATTTCGGCAACGCAACAGATGCCACACCTAAAGGAAAAACAGTTTGTCCTAGACGAGATCTGAACCCAGTCCATCCTAGTTCAGGCGCTAAACGTTGCGCCGCTGGGCCATCTGTCCGCAGCCAGAGTCACACTAACTGGTTTGTTCGATTCCCGTGTGGCTCAGAGATCTTCTCTCAATTAACCCAGCTGCTGAATGGATGGGTACGTGACCCCTTAGAGGGGTGGGAAAGGAACGAAGACGGGGTCACAAAACCTTGACCTCGTAAAAAGTAAGGTCACTAACACTTCACTTCCCCAACGACGAAAAGGTCGCGGACTAGGAGAAGTTTGCTCCTGATGTTCTGAACTATCGCTGTCACCAGCAACAGAACAATTAATATATTAAGTGATCACCAGCAGCGATACGCTTCACTCTTCTGTTCATTCCACTGACCTCTTCTAGTAATGTGTCACCACAAGAAGGCAGGTCACACCGACCAGACCTCTGTCACCTTGAAGCCGTGTTGCTAATTTCTACATGCGCATTCTCAAGAACACTCCAGCCATCCCATGCACACAAAGAAGTTAAACTCATGAAGTCACGTGTGTACACAGATGTAAACATCAATATACGACATCTGTGTTGTTGACCTCTTTCTCATCATGCTCATGCGTGATCTCAGGTTTCTCCTGAATGAAAGCGGGTATTGGAGAAATAGTTATCTTACATTGACATTTAGCCAGTCATTAAAACATAAAAGTATACCCTACTAGGATTTCATTTTTCTTCTCGAATGCATGCACGAACGAAAAAAGAAAAAAATCACACCAACACTACTGGCAGCCATTATGATCCTATATTAATCATTTTCTTGTCAGGAAATTTTCTTTGGAAGGGAAGAGACCAAGGATATGCAATTTTGTCTTTTTAAATTTTAAAAATAAGTTTTTAATTGTTGTGAATGATATCCCTTGCTGTTGATCTTAAACTTTATAAGAACCCTGGGTCTAGCTGCACAACATGCTTCTAAAACTTAAAACTGTTTTAAAGAAGTAAAGTTGGACTTTAAAAAAAAAAAATCGCCCCTGTGCCATTGCGGTTCGTTGCAGAGATGATTTAGCTTCGCTAAGTTTAAAAACAATGTGCTGATGGAAACAAAAGTCTGGATTGAATAGCTATATTTTATTGAAAACAATTAGAAAAAGTTCTAAAATTGTTTTTTTCACCTTGTTTCTATAAAACTGATTTATCTAAATCGACTTAAGGCCTTAGTGTGTTCTAAAATTAGAGATGTGTTGGTTGTTGTGCAACTGGTCCCTGGTCTTTCTGACCTTAAAAGGGAATGACTTAAAAAATATGTTAAGAAATTTAAAAAGATTTTAATACCTTTCGTTTTTTGTTTTTGTTTGTTTTTAACATATAAAGCTAGATTTCTATCGACTTTGCGGGTATTTTAGTGTCCAAAGCACACATACTCCAGGTCTTTCCAACTTTACGGCTTCCTTTCCCCGAATCATGCATTAATTGTATGACATAATGCGCTTTCGACTTGTATAATCTTGTAATCATATACTCGTGAAAACCGTAACCTATCCCCCACAAAAAGACAATGATGCATGACGGGACATGGGGTGAACAGGGTCTGTGCATGCTTTACAAATTCTTGCTCTTTAAGGTTCCGCATCGCTGACAGCGCAAGACGCCCACCTTTTAAAAAAATGATATTTAAAAAAAATCATCAGTGGAGTTTCTTTTCCTGTTTCCTTTACACCATTATATTCATTCTTCGCGAAGAATCCGTATTGGAAACTGGCAAAGATCTGGGCTCGATAGCCTTCAGCTACCGACACATGGTCACGTGGTATCCATCAAAGTGGAGAGGTCGCCTGCGCGTGATGCTCAAATTGCAGGCAGGTCTGGCGTGTCTTGCCTGTAAATTATACCTCTGGCACGCGGCCGCTGGCACGCGCTGCGCAAACACACGCTCGTATTCATGAGCGCGAGCTTTGCCTCTCAAACGCTCTGTCACACTGGATGATAATTGATATCGTACTCTGTGCGCTATCTAAATTCCATTTCCAGACTCGTCCGGGTGAGGATTTGTTTAAGGGGTGGGGACGCGAGGTTAGGGGGGTAGGGAGTGGTTGCAAGTTGAAATCATATGGTTTTTTTCCTAACATTATATTTTTAAAAAAAATACTCATGATAACAAGATTTTTCCGGAGTATTAATTTTAAAAAAGGGTGTCGTGGGTTCCAGGGATGAGATGAAAATCAAAATAGTTGTGTAAATACTTATTAATATTGAATGTTTCTTTCGAAGACTGTCCTCGTATGGGAACACGAGATAAAAAATAAAAATAAAAAAACCTACCTTCTTGCTATAACTTTATAAAACGGAGGAGAAAACCAAAATATGAGATTTCGAGACATAAATTTTTTAAAAATTAAAGGAAGCTTGACATGCCTCCATGCCATCAGTTGTGTTGGCCACGAGGTGAGAAACAAAACCCAAGACTTCCCAATTTCGTTGTCATCACTGCATTGATTAGAAAGCATTGGCATCAATAACGCTCCAGCTGAAATCATCGTCGTCGTCGTCATCGTCATCCTCCTCCTCCTCCTCCTCCGCATCATCATCATCATCAAGAAACAATGACAATTAAGCCTTGGAAAAGCACCCACACAACCATCTGCAGCACCGACAGTTTCTTATGTTTGACTCTTGGACTCACCATCCATACCACAAAGCAGGCGACAGACCATCGTCATGTATAATTGCATTACCTTACATAAAACTGCAGGTTAGGGTCCCATCTCACAGCCAACAATTATTTCGTTGCAATCTATGGACGAAAAAGGTTTATTTGTCCACCTGATCACAAATTCCTTCTCGAAGCATCGCCGAAGACTACGGTTATCCCGCCACGCCTCGCGAGAAGATGACATCATACTCCTTGGTTTTCTTTCCTTTCTGCGCCATCACATCGTTCGTTGGGTTTGCGGCGACTACTCTTCCGCCACCTTAATTACTCCCTCTTTCTCCCATCATTCGCCTCCCACAATGGCGGTGACACAGATACCGAGCCGGCGCGAGAGACCTCCTTCGGTCAATTAGGGCTTACCGCTTAATTCAATCTGAAAGTGTTTAAGACCATATTTCCCAATGTTTCTGGCCCGTGCACCTTTCTCGAGTTTCACGGGGAAATTAGATTGTTGGACTGCGGGAAAGAAAACGCGATTAAATTTTCTCGTCCTTTTTGATTGAAGCGCTTCTTCGTTGCGCCCGATCAGCGAGAAAGAAGCGGAGTGGCATGCATCACAAGGACGCAAACGCAGGAGGGAGACCCTCAGTCCCTAGGGTGTAATCATAACTACCCACTTGCCTGTCAGCTACAGTCAGCTGAGAAACTATGAGAGATGGCACTCGTTTATTATACGCCCGTTTAATCCTGTTTCGCGAACTAGACACGGGGATGGTCTCTGGCCAATCTCATTGTCTTCACGTTCTTCGCACCCGAAGGCGGGAGTTCGCAAATACTAAGTTGTTTTGTGATGACCGGCTTTTCCTTGCAGAAATTTATTTCTGTATGGCAGTGGGTATGAGAAAGCAGAAATGCTGAGTCACCTTCTTTGTTTTGTTTCGTCACTCATCCCTCTTGTCAATAAAAAAAAAGAGAGAACATTTCTTTATTAACGAGGATGATAATAGCCTAAGCAATGTCCTTCATCATGTAGTCTTCGCACCAACGAGAAAAAATAATTTGTCAAATAATAAAATTATACTAAAATGAAATTCCCAAAATACTCAGAGACAGCGATAGAAAAGGGAAGGAGAAAAAAATGTATTTGGCAGATGAATAAACATTTGATAAACAAGGCAAGTTTGACGAACTTACAGTAAGAGCTTAATTAACAATCAAAAACTGTGGAAAGGTTGTGATGGGGAAACGACAAGAGAACAATTAAAGACAAGAATCGACAGTCTTTGTGCAAAAGGGAGACTACAAGTACCAATACGCAGGAGGACTTAATCTATTGACTGTAAGGAAACAAAGCTTCAAGAAACAAAGTAAGAAAAGACAGACTTGGAGACATGCAGACAGAAAAGAAAAGAAACGCGAAAAGTCGGTGAATCGGTGGAGATTGTTGTTGTATTAAATGTATTAAAGCAACTGTATCACATAAACCAAACAACTGCGACAATGTAGTTCAGACTAACCGGATTTCATTCTAACCCACATCCCCAATCTTTCTCTCCCAAAGCAGCAGAAAGGCTAACACGCCAATTATCTCCAACAACATAATTGCAGCTGATGTAGCTGGCATTTTCAGCGCCAGAGGTCGCTTGCCGCGCCTGTTTAAAAAAAAAAAATAATAATCTCGACGACTTTCGAAACTGCTGCGCAGGTAGCCAGCGACGAACGTCAAACAAACCCTCATGGAGCCGGTGACTGGGCGCTGTTCATAACCTTTACCGCAGAGTTACTGCCCCTTGTTGTCGTGTTGTCGTCCTTCCTGGAAGCTCCGCCAGGCCGTCGTTGGTACCTCTGGCATTTGAGGAGGCCCTGGTGGTCGGATGGAAATTGCAGCGGCGATGCGGTGGCTTCAGACGCTGATGATGTGGGGGTCTGTTTGGTTACCTTCTCCTGAATGGATTTCCGGAACCTGCTGTGAGTAATTCTGACGCTTGGAGAGGAAAGGTCACCTACATCCGGGGACTCGTGCTGGGTGAGGATCCATTGTAATGTAACGTTTATTTTCCCATTCAGCTTTCCATGAAGGGTTTTAAAGAGGCGTTTAAGTATCTTACTGTGAGAGTACATTCGTATGTCTAATAACAATAATAATAATAATAATAACAACAACAACAACAACAACAACAACAATAATAATAATAATAATAATAATAAACGTGTATTAGCGGTCGGTCACGGTCCTAAAGGAGCATGCTCTCAGCGATTGAGGCAAGAAAGACATGAACAGCTAATACAAAGGGAGAAAGATAAACAACCGTGCAGACAAGTAAACAAAAGACAAACATTGATATGGCTAGTGGGATCACTGGGTAACTTGCACAGAGGTGAACTCGCTGTGAGTGGTGGATTTTGACTCATATTTTCCACTTTTTGCAGTATGTACAATGATGCTCTCAAAATTAAAGAAGAAATGTCCATCTTCGTCTATCTCCTATGACGACTCCTCTACTACTGAGGTTAATTAATAATAATCAATGTAACAACAATGGCAGCTGGTCAATCTTCATTGTCCGTTGAAAGAAAACAAAAGAAAAGAAACAAAAGAAAAGAAAACAAAACAAAACAAAACAAAAGAAAACAAAAGAAAAAAAAAAAAACCCCAGTGTGATACAGTGATTTGAACTGAAATCAAACTTGACAGGTCTTCCTATCATAAATATTGAATTGGAGAGTAAACTAGTGTGAGTAACCCAGCCTCCCTTGCTGTAACGGCTGGGGCATCTGGAGCCTGTCATACGTCACATCCGTTTTCCATCTTCAGGCCTCGTACGAGGACATGTCTTGCGTTACAAACATATCGAGAACTAAAGTATTGGAGAGGATAACACAGATAAGTTAATCATTCCGAAACACTATTCACGGGGGGTCAGGGTGAGCGAGTGCACACAAATCAGGAAACCCCAGACACCAACATAATTTAATGTGAGAGCTGCACTTGGATGAAGGAACATAATGACAGGGACAGACACATAGAGTGTGTTTTAAACACCTGACCAGTAAAACGGCCGTCTCGCGCGCCAACAGAGAGAATGATGATGCCAGGCTCACACACTGGAACGGTCACACCAAATAAAACGTAAAACCGGGTTACCAGCCCTCGTCATCAAACTGGTTACGGATTGTTTGTGCCTGACTTTAAGAAGAAGAAGAAAAAAAGAAAAAAAAAATGCAGAAGGAAACGGCAGGAAATGAACGCGACAGTTACAAGCGCAACGAACTCTGCAGACCCTTCTCCATCAATTGCCCTCGAGATGGGAGGGTGGGGGGTTTCTGGGACAGGGGGTTGATGGGGGGGAGGGGGAGCAGGGGGGGGCGTGGCTGAGGCGCCACCATGATGGATCGATCGTACGTCACTGTCTGGCGCGTGCTCGGCATTGGTCGACAGATCCATGGAGCCTGACGCACGATGTGGTCCTGCGCAGATTTGCGTCTTGTTCGTGCATTGATTTTTTTTTTTTTTTTTCGTTTTCTCTTTCTCTCTATTCCACCACCACCACCACCACCACCACCACCACCACCACCACCACCACCACCACCACCACCACCACCACCACCACATCTCGACCCCCTCACTTTCGGTTTGTTTCCTTTGTACGTCTGGGGTAGAAGAGTATCAAAGGTTTTGCACGCGCTGAAGAAAACAACTTCCATCCCTCCCTACCTCCAAAAAAATACCCTTAACGTTTTTTGTTGGACTGTACGTTACTTAGTGTTTGTCCTGCCGAAATGATATGTACACAAGGATATAAGGGTACACACTTGTTAGTATAGGCATAAAATGCACACACACATACAAAACACACACACAGATAGAAAAAAAAACCTGTGGTATCGGCAGAAAACCACAAACAGTCTGTGTGTAAATCAAACGGTTTAGCATGTTTATGTTTTTTTCATTTGCCTTGAAGAAATATTGAAAAAATATCGGGCTATAAGAATAACACTAAGATATGTGCTCTGAAATCATTTCTTGGCGTTTATTGCAGCTCATGCCACTAATACTTGAATCTGATTGTTGCTTTGTTTCTTTCAGCAGGTAGACATTTTAATAGCTAACCTAACTGTATCGGTATAATAATGTTTAGACATTTCTCACCAGAATCAGATTGCAAAAACAGAGGATGTTCTGGCTTCTTGAACTGATTAGCATCGGCTGTCGCAGTAACCACGAAGGGCATCTTATCAAATTCGTTGACGACAATGTACTGCTCTCCATCCTTAGTTGGATACCTGTGGATATGAATGTGTTGTAGTATTGTTGATTGTTCTTTGCTTCCTTATAGCGCTGCTTCTAGTGACCCTCTGGGTAAATAAAGAGATGACTCATCTACTCATCTCAGAATGCCGACATCATCTGTGCAAAGAAGACGATGGTGCAGGCTGCCTGGACCACCCAGTTTGTATCGGTCTTTGTGTCGTCACGAACCGTCGTCTTCAACCGTCACTGACGTTGTAACGTAGCCTGTACGTAGTGGGCGCCCTCTGACCCCCTTGACTGTGATTGATAGTCTGGTGAAAGACTTAGGGTTCACTACAGAAACGAAGGGAAGCAAGTCAAACTATGCAACTGATGCTACTAACTGCTCTCGACGTGTGCGTGTGTGTGTGTGTGTGTGTGAAACTGCCTTTGTCCTTTCGTATGTAAACATGATTTATTATATATCAATATATCTATTTTTTATTTATAAATGCATACAATAATATTCATAAGATGTCAATTATTTGTTGTGCGCACCCGACAGTCCAAGTCGGGTGTGCATGGATGAAGGAGTTGTAACTCGGTATCAGTTTTCAGACTGTCACTCTCTATATGAAAGTTTCATTCACTTGGAGAAGGACACGTGCGCTTGGACTGACATGTCACGTGGAGCCTGGAGCCTCTCACGGTAGGCACGGGCGCCAGAAGGCGGTGGAGAAACAGTTGTTTAGCTTTGTTAGTGGTGTTCATGTCGTGCAGGCCTTCTTCCCCCCTCCTACCCCTCTCTACATCATCCAAGAAGAAAAAAAAAAGAGAAAAAAACTACACAGGAGTTCAAGAATAATCAAACATCATCAGACTAAAAAGGTTATCATTTTATTTGTTGTTTGCTGTTTGCTTGCTTGTTTTGGTGTGCGTCTAGACTTTTTTTTTTAATCTAAGCAAACTCATTTTAAAAAGAAATTAATTTATTCTGGGACTGTGTTCATTGCTCTGAGGATGGTTACTTGTTCTTGGTTTGCTTTTGACTATTCACACTTGTATTCAGGGAGCAGTTTTGGCTGTTTCTTCCTAGAAAATTTACAAAACGCGTTCCTGTTTTATTTTGTTTTATTTTTCGATTTTGATTACAATTTCTGTGCTCATTTGTAAAGTACATAACTGACAGTTTTGTGTTTACATACATAGAAAACGAACATATAAAATACTTTTTAAAATAGCCTGGTAGACCTGTTGACATTTTACAAGTCTTCATAAAGCAAGAACTTTGTACACTTGTTTGGTAAACACTTATTTTTGTGGTTGACAGATGCAAAGTACACATGGCAAGAGAGGAAAAAGATCAAACAAATCTATAAATACAATGAACCTATGGAACCTGGTTCTTACAGCATACAGGACCGAGAACTGAAAGCCTCCCTTGCATCCCACTCATTGAAAAAAAAACGTACGTACTGAAGAAATGAAGAGTATAAGGCAGTATTCGATAAATCTGTTACTGAGAAAAAAAAACATTTGAAGGAAATATTATCTTCCATGCCTATTAGACTAAGGATGAAATGTGTCTGAATGGAAAGGTAAAGCAGAGAATGAAGAGAAACAGAACAACAGCATCAAATTAATCGAAACAAGAATCTTAAAAAGAATTCATTCTCTCTGTTAATGCGAACAAATTGAATCGAAGCTATAGTTAAGTAGAATGCAACCTGGAGAGTGGTGTCTCAGCTGCAGCAACATAAAACCGCTTCATTATCCTAACTGATAGCAGACTACATTTTTGAAACCTTGCTTCCTTTCACTTCAAGTGAAAAAAAAATGTTTCTTTGGTCAGATTGAAATTAAAAGTTATACGATTTAAAAAGCACTAGCTGGAAGGAAGAGAAAAGATTAAAAAAAACTTAATTTTCAAAGAGTTAATTTTGACACACACACACACCAAAAAACAAAACAAAAAAACAAAAAAACAACAACAACCAAACAACCAAACAAACAAACAAACAAACAAACAAAACCCAAAAGCAAAAACAATATCAACAAGAAGTTTATTGCAACAGCACAAGAAGTGAACGCGTCTGAATGTCTCTCCTCCTTCACACGCTCCCTCATGCCGAGGCAGTGAAGCTGGGTCCTTGTCGTTGAGAGATTGATCGAAGTTTGTTTTCACCTGTCTAACCGCAAGGTGCAGTGGCTTTGATCCAGGGCCGCCCCGGCCATGTTGAGGCGGTGTCGGAAAACAGGTGTACATGGACGTGACACGAGTTTGGGCTCCAACATGGCGGGCAGCAAAGAAAGGGGAGAGAACGCTGCTGTGGTGTGAAAGCGAGGCCCTCCACATCGCAACCTTTCTCGATTCCAAAAATTCATCCATGAAGCCTACATGAGTGGAAAAGATGACTTTCGAATAAACATTTGAAATCATATTTCTGTGCGTTCTTATAAAAAAATTTTTAATGTCAATAATATTTGGGCATAAATAAACAGTTTGTGCATGCATGCGTGCGTGTGTGTGTGTGTGACAATAAGTTTAAAGTCGCCATCATTGTCAGAGTAGGAATGCTCGTGTATCAGGAAGCATTTGGTCCTTGTTCTTTTAGTTAGTTCCTGTTCTCTAAGCTTCCTCTGCACTGACGTGGACGTCTCGAGCTTAGACTTTGACGAGAACTAAAAATAAACGAACATCGCTGATAACAAGAGACATGGGAGTTCCTCTTTTACCCTCGAAACGACGCCAGCCGATGTTCTTAAAAAAAAAAACCCACACAAACAGAAAACTACAATGTAAAAAAACCAGAAAACATGGGAAGTTGTATATTCTGTTCTTTAGAACGAACAAGCGCGCATCGAGCTGACATTTTAATTGTCCGAAGCGGAAATGCAAGGAGCTTAATGTTAAAAATGACTTCTTCAACCTTCCTTCCGTCTGCAAGGACATTTTTTTGTCGAAACAAGTAGAAGTCTTTTTTCCACCATTTCCTAGCTGTGAATCATGGAAATGTTGACTATTTCAGTTTGTTAGATGCTCAGAAAACACATCGTCTTTTAACGCTGAAATTATTTTCACTTGCTTCCGCCTCCAGGACACACAAATCCCCCCGCGGAAATTCAAAAAAACTTTCCATCCTGAACATTACTGTTAAAGTTTTTAAAATGTAATTGAAAAGCTTGTCTGTGAAAGAATGATTCTTCAGAGTAAGTTAAGCTCTTAGTAACATTTTTCAGCTTTGAAAAATTTTGGATATCACATAAATGATTGGTCAGTCATTGAAAGAAAATAATAAGGTGACGAAGATCAAGAATGAAAGAAAGAAAGACAGAAAGAAAGACAGACAGAAAGACAGAAAGACAGAAAGATGCAGTGTTTCTGTGAATCATCAGCTGGTACTACAGAAAATCAAGTCAATATAATGTATGAGAAGAAATGTTTAACAAATATACGTGTTGAAGATGCCGATAGTTTCCTTATTTGAAATATACAGAAGAAAATATAAATTGAAGGTACACATGATCTCGTCAATGTGTCAATATATGTGTTGAGTGAATGAGTCAGTGAGTAGTTTCACATAGACTGGCACAGACACGCACGCACACACGCACAAACACACACACACAAGGGTGGGAATGAGAGCTGGAGGGAGAATTTCAACCTGATCGTCATGGTTTTTCGACCTTTTTCGCTGCCAGCGACTGTACAGGGTTCCGAGGCAGCTCTCTAGAAATAATAAGATAATAACGGCAATTATCTCGACATCCGGTGCCCGGCCAGTGATTGCGACAATTTTCTGTGGCGGCGGGCGATCTGAGGCGTGTTCCTGGCACTGCTCCAGCCGCCATGTTTGCCAGACGATCCACGAGTGCTCTCTCCATTCCTCTCGGTGTGCAGTTGCAGCTCTGAATTATGGCGGCCGCCGATGTGGAATTCTGAAATATCACGCCATGTCTGCCACAGCCACTCGTGTTCTCTTTCTTGTTCTTACTTTCCCTTGCAGAACTCCTACCATCTTCCGCAGCATAACAATTATTATTATTGTTATTATTATTATTCTTGTTGTTGTTCGGCTTGTTGTATTTTTATTTCTTATGCCTTTTAGGTACAGACCTTCTCTGTTTCTGTCTCGGTCCACCTTCATTCCTCTTTCCTAAGTCTATCTTTCTGTTACTCTTCCTCCTTTTGACTCACTCACCTTTGTTGTTGTCTGTCCTTATTCTCTTTGAAATATTAAAGTACGAGTTTGTATGTATATGTAATATATATTATATGAACGCAGTTTATATATATATATAGAGGGCAAACGAGATAGTCGTGCATTTTTCTCCAAGTGCGTGCGTGTGTGCTTTTATGTGCTTTTCTTCCTATTGTTCTTCAATTTTTTCTGGAAGAAAGTAACAATTCTTTCATAAAATCGTTGCTTTATTTTATTTCAATCTGCATCTCTTCTTCAACGTATTTTATGATCTTACAAGAACGGTTATGCAATAAAGTAGTTTCTTTATAATAACCAGCAATAGCCTTGTGGTCCAGTCTTAAGACCATCCCTTCCGACAAGTGCTACAGACCACTCCATCCTCGTCCAGCTATTGTAGTGGTATTTGTGATTCAGTTCAAGTATTTTCATCAGCGCCCTCTTTGCGCCCGCAACATCCAGCTACGATTACATTGAGCACTATTTTATACACATGCAAAATCCTTGGGTACCGTGTACCCTGTGTATGACATGATGAATACAGCTACCCTTGACTTTGGCCGCAAGTACCCAGTCCAGCAGGTAACCAGTTGCCCGTGCCTTGTGAAACGACAACCCCGTACCTCAAGGGAGACAACAGCGCTTGACACGATGAACATGTCAACAAGATAGTGATTCCAGCCAGAAGTCTTCTCCAGAAGGGAGCCTCCGATGCACCTGTTCTCTTCGTCATCGCAGAAGCGGCTTTCAAAGCACTCCTCTCATCCTCTCCTGTATCCACTGCTCTCCTGCAGTTCGCTCCTGGCCACCGTTCGCAAAGTGCTCTTGTCTGACTCAGTCCTCCGCGTCCTGCGTTGGTGCCTCAAGAATTTCCGACATGATGGCTTCTAGAGGACAGTTTTGCAGTAATTCCTATGCACGACAAAGTGGTTTATATAAAAAAGTAAACAAAAAATAAGCAAAAAGACCAAAAACGAAATAATAAGCTTCCAAGGAAAGAGAATACAGAAATGACGACAGCCAGAAATTCGATTTATAGACCGGGGACAAGGAAGCGGGCTGCGTGGCATTATGGGTAGCGACATACGAGCACCTGCTCCACGAGACAGAGCTGCGGGAATCTGCAGAATGCAAAGTTGTGTTCAAGAATGAAGCTCTTCTCTCTCTCTCTCTTTGCAAGTTAAGGAAAGAAACTGTAGCGATGGTACAGCCAAGAATACATACTCTTATCTCTGTCCGGATGTACCTGACATAAACCGCCATGAATCTTTCAACTGCAGAACGATAACTTAGTTTGAAAAATAAAAATCATCATTAAACATCTCTTTCAACCAGTTGTGAAAGAGAAAAAGAGAGAGAGAGAGAGAGAGAGAGAAAGAGGGTAAAAGAGAGTGCTATATAACCAAAAATATATATATACACACACAAAAAGTGATAGAAAAATTGCCGCCGCCACCCCTGTTGATTAGAAGACATATCTAAAATAATTTCTAGCCTTATAGGTCAAGGGGAAAGGTTTATATAGAGGATTAGATGGAAAAGACGACATTATCTAAATAGGTCAGGGAGGACAGCGCTTTCATAAAGCAACTGAATAAGGAGTACGAGAGAGAGAAGAAAGAGCTGTAGCAGCAAAAAATAATAATAAAAAAAAATAAATAAATAACAAATACAAAAAATAAAAAACAAAGAAAGAAATAAAAGAAAGAACAAAAGGGAAAGAAAAAATAAAATAGACGTATTTAAGTAATGCCGCATCTAGACGCTCTCTCTCTCTCCTTTACTTTCACACACACTCTTTCTCTCTCTCTCTCACACACACATCAAACCTCAAACCTGGCTCCAGAAATAAATGTGGTATTGATGATAGGGCTCCATCACCAGTGCATGGCCCGGGAATCATTGTCAGGCGATTACCACTGCTTGCTCGCCACGATATGACAATAGCATTTATTGCTGATGAATGAGAGGCTTTGATAAACGGGGGGATGCCTAGCGACCGACAGACAGAATTACTGAGGGCTAGAAATCGAGCTAGAGTAAAGAAAAGTGTGAGTGAGAGAGAGGGAGAGAGTCTGAGACGGCTCCCTCCCCTAACCTCAATCTTTTAAGTGTTTCTGCGTGGGTCCTCCCGTTTGAAGAGGATAATAACAAATCGAAAAAGAACTATGTGCTGGGTTGGAGTTTAACATCAGTCTTTCTTGCGGCTTCCAATCTTCTTCATTATCTTCACAGGATAAGTACAGAGAGAAACAACGTGGAAGCCATCTTGCTGGAAATAATCATTTAATGTGCTCGATTATGCTCAATCACTGCTTGTTTCGAGGGGGAGAAACTACGGCGCCCTAATGCCTGGCCTTCGTCAAAAATTATCGCGGTTTCTTTCACTGCTCCTCTTTCCTAGCGATCTTCTGTCCGAACAAACCTTCACGGAATTACCAAAACTGGAGAGGGATGGGGGAGAAATCCATGCAAAATAATAGGAGTGACAGAGGGAGAGAGAGAGAGTAAGAGGGGGAGAGAGAGAGCAAGAGAGAAGTCAGTGGAAAAGTGGGAAGGGAAAATAGACGGAATTAAGCGCAGCCTGGGAAACAGTAAAATTGACAACGTGAAATTGTTGGGCAAATTTCGGGATTTTTCTTCTATTAGTTCCAGCTCTTGGAGGTTCGGTCCTCAGTGCGGGTACAGAAGGCGTCGCGAGCGGGATGTCAAGTGCTAAGTAGAGCCCCATTCGTCCAAGGAACGGAGGTCGAGACAACTTCACTTTCAAGTCGTCAAAGGATTCTCAGCACTGCACAAAGAGAAAGCCCAGTCATTGTATGTAATTTCAGTTGGATGGAAAATACGTAAGAATTGTTTGAATGAAATATTTCTGTCGTCCCTCTGGCGGCTGGGACTTATTCTTCAGCATGACCGTTATCTCCAGATTCCAGAACCCCGACTAATCCCCTGGATGATCTGCTGGATGGACGTATTCCATGAGAAAATGCGAGTGTTCTACTTTCACTGTTTTGGGTAACAACATGAAAAAAGTTGGCTTCAGAGTGTGATGAGCATCATCTTTGTTTCTGGTGACCTAGTCTTACCCCTGGGATGTTCCAACCAATGTAGGAATCATCCCACGGAGAGTAAAAATATTTCCACTTGTTAACTACCTTAGTGTATTAATGAGTGAATATTTCACATTCAGTGTGACAACTAAGCTCTGTTTGGTAAACGTATGTGGTTTTGTCAGTGTGTATTGTTTCCCTCGACTGACAACGATGGATTATGAAGTGATGGATCGTCGAGACATCGAGTGGACCTCTTCACACCAGCGAGTGGAGGTGATTTCAAATGAGTGAGAGGTTTATCCTCCGTAAGTACATCTTTTCAGTCAGTGATGAAGATGCCTTTTACAAACAACTGGGATGGCCTTAAAGAGTTTACTTACTCTGTGTATGTGTGTTTGTGTGTCTTTGGAGCAGTAAATAGGATATAAAAGTCAGTCCACCTGTCTTTTTGGGGGACAGAGGTACATTTTAACAAACAGTTCTTTTTAAGAAAAAATGTTTGCGAAGTGCTTGGCATCAGGGAGTGAGACTGTGTTTGGTGCTTATGTGAACTGAGAGTGCTTCAAGATTAGTACCATGATGCACTTGGATAATAAATATTTTCGGGGTCTGCCGTCTTTGCGGGATTAAGACATTCTTGGTCTGGAGTACTGTCACAAAACCTTTAGAAAACCAACAACATGCGTGTGTATACTTGGACACAAACATCGACAGATGATGCAGCACAGGAGGAAATATAAATGAAAAATAAGCTTTCTGTTCTCCACAAATAAAGATGCCGTCAGGTGTTTCAAGGATCATAGAAAATATGTCAAGATTTTTATACCTTCAAAGTTAAGTGAGTGGACAAGGAGGTCCTCTCTATCTCTTTCTTCTTTTCTCTTTCTCACTCTTTCTGACTCTTTCTCTCATTCACACACACAATTGCACTTTCATTCTATCTCTCTCTGAGTGCGTATGTCTGTGTGTGTGTGTGTGTGAGAGAGAGAGAGAAGAATGGACGGAGGAAAGGAAGCAGAGAAAGTCTTACTTCATCGTCTGAGTGTTTCTGTGCGACAAGTTTTATGTTGTCCTGTCGTTTATAGTCTGAAACACCCGAACTACAACTTCTTTATTGACCTAGAAAACATGTCCGCGAGTTTAGACCGCCATGACAGGTATGGATCTGTTGATGTGTGTGTGTGCGTGCGTGCGCGTGCGTGCGTGCGTGCATGTGTGTGTGTGTGTGTGTGTGTGTGTGTGTGTTGTGTGTGTGTGTGTTCCTTCGTGTGTGTGTGTGTGTGTGTTTTCGTGTGTGTGTGTACGTGGCTTTCGGTCTGCGGCTCAGGACCACTTCACTGGCGATCAGTGACAAGTGATCAGGAAACCTGCGTAGAAAACAAAATCGAAGGCTTAGGAGTGTTGGAGGGAAGACAGAAAAAGTGAGATGCAAAGGGCATGAAGAAAGAAGAACGAGAAGAAGTAGAGAGACAGCAGAGGGAGACGAAAGAAAGGAGGTGATTAAGGGGTAGAGAAACAGAGGTGGAGAGATAGTAAGGGTAAAATAATCAGAGAACCAAAATCACGAACTAAACTGTTTCCGCCGACTGCTCATCTTCACAGAATGCATTCACCTGCCTTCCTCGCTGTTTCACTTTTACTTTGCCTTCCGTTTTCTCTTGATTTGATGGGAGATATATTTATTCATTTATTCATTGATTTATTTATTCATTAATTGATTAATTCATTCCGGTATTTATCTTCCAGTGCATGGCATGTCTGTCGTTCTTTCAGTCTGTGTGCGTGCGCGCGCGCGCAATCAATGTGATTTGGAAACTCTCGTGATTTCTTTCTCTCAATCTGTCCGTGGGCGCTAAAAATTACCAAATTCATACTAAGTGGACAACCAATTGATAGCATGTTATTCAAACCCTCAAGTTTACCTGAGTGCAACATTCTTTTCAAAGTAGTAAGTTTCGTTCATTTGAGCAATCACTGCTTTCCTCACCGAGGTTTGGGAAAGAAGCGAAGACTTCATTTCTCGTGGCATCACAAATGTAGACTTACTCTCAGCCCTCGAATACTTTGTGGCCCTCGGTGACATCATCAACTCAAACTTAAGTCAACCCGTGGTTGTTTTTCTAAAATAAAAATGAATCAAATCTCACTGGGAGTTTTTGTAGCAAACTAATCACAGATGTGTGGTCTGTTAACTTGCTTCAAATTTTGAGCCACTGTTTGGCAAGTATGGCACACATCCATAATTTATTCTCTGATTGGTCACCAAGGTTTGCTTCTGTCATTATGTAACCAGGTCAGAGAAGAAGGTTTACCTTACTTCTTTATCCACGTCCTCTTACATTTCGCGCGCGAGAGAGAATGACAAATCTTTATTTACGAGGGAAACTGAAAGAAATTGAGAGAGATAGGAGAGGAGAAAAGAAAAATATGGATGGAAACACGAGGCAAGCATGCGCTGTTCTGAATCACTACCTGAAGCTTTCAAACAACAATATCTTGTCAAGTTACATTGTCATTATTGTTATCAGCTGCATGAGTTACTGCCCTTGCTAGTATTGTCTTTATTCAAGCTCGGTTCGAGATCAGCCCGCAATGAATCCAGGGAAATAAATTCACAGAACAGCAGCATGATCTGAATTTGAATCAGGATCACAATGCAGTTTAGTGATAGTTTCACGGAGTGTGACAGCGACGAATATTTTATTTTTTGTGCTACCTATACCCGAGTCACGTGATAAACAGTTTCTAAGTAATTGAGATACTCTGTCTTATAATAATTTCTCATGAGCTGATTATCCCCTCCTTCTTCTTGCTAGTGATGCTGATCGAGACACGTGTGATTTCTTCTCGGGTTGCACGTGCTTCTTGTTTTCTCTGTCCTTTCGTTCGCCATGCTCTGTTGAATTCTGAGATGGAACTCTCCGAGAGAAAGCTGACCTTGCTGACCTCGTGCCCAGAGTTTCTGTAGTTGACACTAAAACCGTTGGTGGATGTCACGAGACGTCCTGACAGCGACAAGGGCGGACAATAAAGTCTATATGGTCCTGACGTTGGCATGTCACCGGAAGGGGGCGTAATAGCTGTGAAAATGTCAGAGTACTCGGTATTGCCCTTAGGGTGTGCCTGTGAGGCAACTCGGTCAAACGGAGGACTCCACAAAAATATTTGTAAATGTGTGGGCGGGAATGTACGTATGTATGTGTCTATGCTATATGTCTGTATGTATGTATGTGTGTTTGTACTTATGAATGCGTTGTATTCATTCACATCCTTTCCTCGCAGACGTCATGCAGACTATGATTGTTAGCCACAGGTAAACGAGGGAAGTAATGCAAACAAAAATGCTGGTGTTCATGTAGGAAAATATACATGAGGCAAGGCTCACCACATCTTCAGTTGATGAGCTTAGAGGTCTGTGTTAAACACGGCGTTCATGAGTACATAGTGGGTACATGATAGAGAGATGGAAGAAAGAATGGGAGAGGGAAGAGAAGGTCACACACACACGTCAAGAAAGGAACTGGTAAATGAGACATGAATGATTTGGGTGTGTAGACTATTTCCTATTTAGGTATACAAATATTTACGCGAATCTGAACTGTCGAAATATTTGGAGTTTTTTTTTTTTTTTTTTTTAAGTCAGTCGTGCAGTTAAAAATGGAGGAGTAGATCACGGGCCAGGGGTGCAAGCATTTCTTCGTCACACGAAAAATGTTATATTTAATTTTTCATTTCTTAGGCTCGTTAAAATTGTTTTGGTTGAACATTTCTTGCCTCCCTCTTCAAGATGACTTCCTCATCATTTTATTTAATAGACCATGAATTCTCAGTAGTAGTTAGCCCAATCTTACCAAAGTCAGGCGCTATTCACTCTGATACTTTGATGGTTCCAATGCGATGAGCTTTTTAGAATGCGAACTAAGCAAATTTATGAATTTATATTCAATAGAAATTATAAAGTGTCTGCCATTGCCATTTATAAAATAAAAATCTCTGGAGGTAAAAAGCAATGTTGACGATGACGAGGTATCAGCTTGGGCTGAAAGTAAAGGCGCCCATCGTCGGTTGCGAATATTTCTTAAAATTTAACTTGATATATCCTCTCTGTGTGTGGGAGAGAAGAATGAGAGTACTAGGAAGCTATGATTTCAATGATAGTGAATAAACTTGTAAGACCGTTATTAATGCCTGCTGATAACTGTACCAATGTTAGACTTCATTGATGTAAACGCCTCGAGTGTTCGTGGGATAACTCCTCTATAATAAGTATCTATTATTATGTTGCTATATTATTTAGAAAATTAAAGAAAGAAAGGTAGGACATTTGAAACTACCTTCAGTTACAGGCAGTTTACTCACAATGTTTGGACAAGTTGCTTCGCAGTAAGCCCAGACGGTTGTCCAGACTTATAACGAATAGCAATATCAAAACTGTTAGGGGTAAAGGTCACATGCATACACAATCCTCCAAAATCGTTCATATACAGTTTCTAGAAAGAATGAATCAGCATTAACATGAGGTCCAGAGAAAGAACAGAGGTTGTTTGTTACGAAATGTGAAACGAGACAGATGAACAGAAAGGAAAGACAAGAATGCGTTAATATTGGGAAAAGGTCAAAGTGTCACAGTCGATGAATCTGTCATGAAGTACGGGGTGAAATGTCAGGCAGTAATAACTTCATTATACAGTTGTTAGCTTTGCTCTTTTCGCCTGACCTTTTTCTGGAGAGTGAAGAATGGCTAGCGGCGTCCTCACGACTCTGTATGTCTGTGTGTATGTCTGTGCGCGCGCGTGTCATCGTTATCATCATCATCGTCGTCATCGCCGTTGTCGTCCATTCCATGAGTCTGGAATGATTTGGCTAGTTGCACCAACCGACAAGGCTCTGCAGCCTATCGTTAGAGCGAGAGGTTCTGTATGGAGTGACCATTCTACTCCACGTTTACCATCGAGTTCTTCTTGTCCACATCGGGCATTAACCACTCATGAAGGTGTTATGAGGGATGGACAGAGTACTAGTGTCGTGCCGGGTCGCATAACAGAACCATAAAGGTTTGTCCTGTTTGTTGTTTGGTTGGCTTAGTAAGATAGTAATTCTTCACACTGTGGTAAATGATGAAGGCGTGATACAAGTAGAGAACCCACGACTGCCAGCCATACGAAATGCCAGCTTATGACAAGAACAGTGTCATGTAAAAATAGTGTCCAGAGACGAGACTTGAACCAGCCTTTGCACAGCACTGGTGACAAACAAGGTGTCTTAACTACCAAACTACCGGGCACCCTGGGACAAAGGCGATGGTCGTGCACTACAGTTAGATAAACATCAAAAGCTTATAGGAGAGATTATCAGTGGATGCCTCTGTGGGTGAAATCTGACTGAACAAATGAATAAATAAATGAATTAGTCAATAGTCAAGAGAGCAACAGTAAATATAAAACAGAAATGAGGACATGGAGAAGGGTAAGGCGACAATCTGTTACAGAGGATGTCCCTACACAAGGGCCAGACTTAGAACCGCTTACGTCACCACCCGAACCCGTTCGTAACGGCTGTCCCTTAATCTCCTCCCCCCAACTCTTTCCATGTCTCCCCCTGACGGCGAGTCTCCCAAGTACTGAAGACAAACTACAAACAGCCAGACACCGAGGTGCAAAAATACAGACGCTGAGACAAATCCTCTCCGTGCGCCCGCCACGTACGAGGACGATTTCCGTCTAGTCGGCGAGACTATCTCCCTTGTCGATCTGTCGATCTGTCGATCCCATCCCAGTCGGTGCCGACACACGTGACTAGAGGTTGGACCCCTCGGCGACGCTTCTTTTGAGGCGAACAGCGATGTGTCACAGAGCCACGCTCCGCCTCAGATTCTCTACGAAGATGCTGGACAGGAGGTGACTCGGGATGGAGGTGTGGAGGAGGGCAAAAGAGGGTGAAGTGAGTTACACCTTGTAAGGTCTGCCAGTCACACAGGTAGAGACTAGACAGGTAGCTTTTGCTTGGTGTGAATTTGTACAATACTGCCACTGAGGTGATGTTCACATTGACTATTCTTACCTCCCCTACATAAGTATTTAATACACATTTTTCCCTTATTAATTCATTTCTTTCATTCGTCCATCCTTCTACCACAAGGAATTAAAGATGGTAACATCACAAACTCTAAGAGATTCTTGAAAATTAGAACTATAGGTAGCTGGTTAGAGACAACCCTGAAAGCTGACTTGGTATAGAAGCGAGAGATGAACCCTTCGAGAGGTCAGGAACATTCATTGTACCTGCCCAGGTGTGCGGTCGAGAGAGCTGTGGGGATGATCAGCAGTCACCTTCCAGGTTAATAATCTCAGCCGCTGGGATTCCCAGGTTGCATGACATCATCTGTGAGGCGGCATGCAGTGCACACCTGTTCGCCAGGTGTAATCGGTTCTTTCTCTCAGCAGACGAGGTCTGATCACGGCGCCATTAGTTCCCGGGGAGCCGGGTGAAATGAAACCACCGATGGCTTTGGGCTTTGCGCGAAAAGACAAGGTCTGAATTTTTGTGTATCTTTTATTTACACGTGTAAGAAAAAGTACAAAGGAAAGAAAAGGGAAAATAAAGAAAATGAACTCTCCAGCTTGTCTCGTAATATGTCTTTGAGAACACAAGCATCTTGTCGAGTGACGAGTATAATTATTCGTCCTCGTTTTCCCATGGCACTCTTTCTCACTCTCACCTTCAGTCACAAATTTTTACTTTCTCTTTCAACCTAATTCTGTTTCTTTGTATTACTCTCAATCTCTCCCATCCTCCTCCCCCCTCTCTCTCTCGTAAACGTGCATGCACGCTAGAGTGAGAAAAGGGAGAGGAAGAAAATGTGTTTGCTCCTCGTCACAGAGAGAGAGAAAGGAGAATCGACGACAATCCGACGAACTTAACCGTGGTTGTGCCCCTTTGCTTTGTCTTTTCAAGCATGGAAATAATGCTCACCTGAGCTGCAATGGTTTTTTTTTTCCTCTCCGTCTCCTTCAACGCAATAATAATTAACAAATCCATAACTCTGGCAATAATAATTAACTGATCGATAGCTCTAGAAAGCTAGATTAGCCCTCGATTCTTCCTTTACTTGCAAACCATAATGTTCACAAATTTCAGGCATTGAGGCCTGGGGCTGGTGGGGAGGGAAACTACCACTGATTAAGCAGTCGAATAAAGCGATTTTCCGTTAGTAAACAAATTGTAACTTACTACCAGAAAGAATGATTGAGGAAAGAAGAAGTTAAGAAAGAACTTTATCTTTGTCTTTTCAAAACGAGAGAATATGCTTCGCTATTCTTTCCTTTCGTCCTCTCTTCACGTACCTTTGGCTCTAACCACCCATCCCTTCTTCCACCACCATCCCCCTTACCTCTTTCCCTCCTTGGCACAGTCTAGCATCCTGGCTGCACAGAGCTAACGATGCTATTGTTTTTCCGCCCTGCATGCACCACGCCCACTGCACTAGACCCGCCCACTCGGCCACGCCCAGCCCGGCCCGCTCGCTGCGTCTTCGAGCTCGAGTAGTTCCTCGGACATAACCCAAACAGACAACGCATACTTTCTAGGCTCCCCTCGCCCGAGAGGTCCCTCACAGCGTCCATACTCTCTCATTATCTGCTGCTTTTATTGAGTTCACACCTCGGGGGTTATTAATACGAACACAGCCAATAACTCGGCAGTCGCTGCTGCCACTGGGAAGATGGCGGCCTCCTCCTTTTTAGCCAGCGGAAGGAG